>NW_024369262.1:6786564-7231456 GCF_014805655.1 Passer montanus | reverse complement strand
AAGAAGAATTACTGCAAGGACAGAGAGAATGCAAATTAAATGACCGGGGAGAGACCGATGGCGAGCTGTAGAGGCTCAGAGAGCCCTGGAGGAAGAATCTGCTAAGACAATGGTTTATTCGAAGAACTACAAGGATGGATATCCGATATCACTACTGTCAGAATCCTCTACCTATCCTCACATTCTTACTATTGCTAACCTGCCATAATGGATCCTTGTGCTGCACCGCAGTACATACAGCTCAGAACAAGACCTTACAAGACATTTGACTGGATGCTCCTAAAGAGAAATGCAATTCCAATGCCTGTCTGAGCTCCTGAGCCAAAAGTCCTATGGCATTGGTGCCAGGCCAAGGAATGCAGGGATCAGAGATTCTAAGAGTCATGCCAGGGTTTCTGTCAGGCCACTCAAAGGGCTAACGTAAAAGATGTGTGACGTGAGACATATAAACAACACAAGGCACATCAGACAAGTGACGCAACACACACCAGGACTGCACTGCCCTGCGCACCTCAGCACTGGGATCAAGAGCAGCTACAGCTGTTTGGCTCCACTCACTTGAATTTAAGGGGGATAAAGTGCTTACTGTAGAAGAAAACTCTTCAGAGAAATGAAACTTTTGTTTCCCCGGGGAAAGGCCACCATTCGTGTATAGGGTCCTGTGGCCCAGAGTGGCCCGGTTGCCTGCTGAAATTCCGCACATCTCGGGATGCCTCCCAGAAGCAAGGTGCCACCAGAGGCAACTGTGGCTGGTTTGACAGTGCCAAGTGCCTCCTGCAAACTGACATCAGGAACCTGGCCTGGTGAGTTTTTTTTTTTGTCCCAGGGAAAAGGGCCGGACTTTGTGTCCATTTGCCAGGGGACCAAAATGGCTTGCTGCCAGCTGAAATTCTGAACTTCGCAGGATGCCTCCCAGATTAACAATACCCTTCTCTTAAAAAAATGCTAAAATTCCCCAAAAAACTTTTAACAATATCTAAATATACCCTAAATAGTCCTAAAAGAGCTCTAAAATACCTCAACAATCCTTAAAATGCCCTGATAATGCCCTAAGAAACCCTAAAATTCCCTCAAATGCCCTAAAAGTACTCAAGTCCTAAAACAGTGCTCCACGTACCTTCAATAGTCTTAAAAAAGCCCCAAGAACACCTGAACCCCCCAGAAGAAAATTCTTAGAAGTACTAAGAAAGCCTTAAATATACCCTAACAAAATCTTTTATATGCCCTGAAGCAGCCCTAAAAGTATCCTAAACATTCCCTGAAAATTCCTAAAAAATTCCCACAAAAAAATCCTGAAATATTCTTTTAAAGCCCTGAGAATAAACCGTAAAACAACTGTAAAAAACTGCTCTGCCCCCAACTCCTACCTGTCACTCTCTAGCCCACAAACATCATTGCTATGTTTTTATACGGGTCGCTGCCTGCAGCTGCTGGGAGAGCTCTGGGACTGTCCCAGCTCTAGGGCTGCTGCCTTGTGCTGCTGTTGGGGAAAACTGGTGTGCTAGGGGTGCTGTTTAGGGTGAGCTTAGGGCTGGGGTGAGGGCTGCACCTGTACCCTAGCCCTACCTGGTAACCTGTGTCCCTTGTACCCCAAACCCTTAGTGTCAGCTCTCCCCCTGTCAAGCCCTCCCCTCTTTGCCCCTCAGCCCACAATGTCTGTGTGTCACCCCAAGCCCCTGACATTGTCCCTTGGCCCCCTAACCTCCACTGTGCACTCTCCACCCGGGTAGGGGTGGTTTTTAGGATGAGGTTAGGGCTGGTGTGAGGGCTGGTTCACCTGTCACCCTCAGGCACCCCCCACTTTGCCCCTCAAGGCACCCCCTGCCCCTCAACCTCTTTGTGTCACCCCCGAGTTCCCCACTGCAGCCTTTCAGGGTCTCTGTGCCACCCTGGAGCCCCCTCTTTGCTCCTAAAGGCCCCTTCTGCCTCTCAGCTGCCCCCATGCTCTGTGCCACCCTCCAGCCCCCTCCCCTCAGCCCCTTGTGACATGCTGCAGCCCAATGATGTTATCCCCGCCTGTCTTATTTGGGTGTTGTCCTGCTGTCCTTTAATTTAATTCCCTAAAATATTGGAAAAAGAGGGGTTTTCCTCACTTTAAATTTATTCATATGATGGAAAAAGTACGATTTTCCCCCTCAATTCAAGCCCTTAAAATCTCTAACCTTAAACCCTGACCCTAACCCTGAACTCATATGAATTACAGAGCCATACTTAAATACCTGGGTTTTTTAAAAGAAAAATACCCAACACAGCGACCTCAGGATTTTTATCTGTGGGCTTCATTGGTATTGCTCCTTATTTGAGCCGTGTCTTTACATAATAACATAGATGCCTTCTAGAAATAGTGATCAATATGTTTTGTACTGTGTTGTGAGCTCCTCAGGTCCATATTTTTCTATTTCTGCGTCAATTCATCGCCTTACCTGAGAAAGCCACATTTGTAACTACTTAGGAAGCAATTCAGAAACAAGGCATGCTCCACTGAGCAAAATTCTTCATCAGCATCAGTAATGTCCTTGAACTCACATTTGTGTTTTCTCATGTAAAGGCATGTGGCACAGATTTACTCCCTGAAGGAAGAGGCCGGCTTCCCCACTGACAAGATGGCTCGCTTCCCCAATGCTTGGAGGGTCCTCACTGGGGACAGTCCTGTGGAAGGAAAAAAGCCAACTGCTCTCTGTTTGGAACACTATCCCCTGGGGCCACGGGACAGGCTCCGGGGGTGGTGCTTGAGCTGTGGTAGCTGCACAGGGTGAGTGGGGCTGGGTCGCACGGTGGGTTTAGCTGTGTCCTGCAGCTGCTTTCTCTGTCTTGTATTGCATTGCACATAAAGATTACGGTTATTTTACGGGTTGTAGGTCTGGATTAAGAGGCTCTGGCCCACCTCGGGAGGTCTTAATGTCCATAGCTCTGCGGGGTTATATAAAGCAATTGAGTTGTAAAATGTAAATGTAAAAATACTTGGGGAGGAGATTTTTCTTCTAAAACCAAATAATTGTCATTTCCGCACAGCTGCTGTGGCTACAGTAACCTTTGCTGGGAGCAAAAGTGGGTGATGCCAATGAGGAAGAGGCCTTAGGAGCTGCTGCAGAGGGAAGTACTGCTTATTCTGGTCCCTGACACACCCTTCTTAACTTCACTCTGTGCTGTGCCTTGCCTTCGGACAGAGTCCATGCAATCTAGGTTCAATAGTATTTAGCTTGTGCTGTCTCTTGGACAGTGAAAGAGGTTTGCACGCTCTTGCTTGCTGTCCCTTTAGCTGTCAGTGGCCTGTTTGGGTATGGGGCTGTTAAATCCAGTTTTTCCAAGAGCTTTCTCAGTGTATCTTCAGTGTATCTGTCTTGACTTCCACATTTCCACAAGAGACACCTGCTCGAGTTTGTTGTGTGAGCAAAGGATCCTTCCTACAGAGGCTTTTTTGCATTGCACATGTAGTTAGTGTCTCCACTCTGGAGGGAACCTTCATTTGGAGCCAGTTATTGCCTTTCTTAGAAAAATTGTGACATGGTCTGAGCTTACCCTTAGAAGCACAGCATGACTGACAAGGCTATCTGTGGAGCATGTGCCATCTCCAGAGAGGATTCAGTGACAGTTACTTGGGTTGTAGGAAGACAGCTGGTGACAGCTGGCAACTTCATCCTTTTATCATCAAGGCTGTCAATGCTGCTGTTCTTCCTTTAGTTCTGTTTCTATGCATGTCAGTTATGCAGCTGTGCTGATGAAGTGCTGAGGAGAAATTCACTCACTCGTTATTTCAGTTTCTTATAGATTCTAGTCTCATTAATGGGTGTACCTGACGTAGACAAGAGGAGAGTTCAGCTGGGGATTTTTTGTCCTTTCTTATTCCACTCCCACACCCTTTTGTAATTGGATTGATAAGAGGTAATTCTTCAACTCAGTCTTCACTCCTGGTGCTACAGTGTCATGCTTACTAGGAAGAGCTGCAAGTAATGAATGCACATTGCATTCAGCTGTCAGGAATAGTTTCCCATCTGTCTATCTGTGGCACAAAATTAGAAAGCGGTCCTACCAGCAAGCAACTCTGCCCTGCATTTCCCACAACCAAGTTATTGGTACTTAAGTTGTCAATTTTGGCATCTTCTCTTCTTCCCTCTGAATGATCAAAAGCTGATCTTCCTGGTCTTTTCACAACTTTCTTGCCAAACTCTTTGGCTTCACTGGATCTCAGTTCTCCATGGGAGAAGGAGCCTTTCAAAAGCCACAGAGACACACTAGCTAACAAGGGCAGAATAGCCTTTCCTACCCTCAGCCACAGGTTTTGTTAACCCCTCTGAGCTGCAACTAGCATTACTGCATTTTATGTGCTCCTGGTGTAAGGCAGTCCCTTGTAGGTCATAAATCACTGTGGGTGTCATCACGGAACAACTTTGCTGGCCCTGTTATTGTTATTAGGTCTAGAAAGACGAGTTGCTGACCTTTACCAAGCGTTATTTCTGTTGACCGCTAAAAACCTTCAGAGAAAAGTTGTGTGTTCCTTAGTTGTGTGAGCCAGGCTCTTTAACTACCTGTGAGCTTTCTGAATCTTCGCAAATCTTCAAAGATCTCTCAAAGGAGAGCCTGGTTTACTCTGCATGTACTTTAAAGAAAGGTAAGCTTCAGGTCCTGACTACTGGTACTAGTACTACTGGTTAATCCCAAAGACAGAGCTTCTGGTTTGCACACAGCAGGAAAGCAAGCTCCCATGTAGAAAGAGGCATACTGCTGTTGCCCATGACTCAGACTGCCCACTGTTGGTGTGGGCAGCCTAGTACTGCTCTATGCTGTAAAGAAGCTCATTAGGAATGCAGTAGCAGGGTGGGAACCTAGGTGTTGTATATTCCACAGGTTTCAGGATAATGCTTGTCAAATGCCTGCTCTTCTGCTGTGCATCTCAACACTTCTGGGTATTCCTTGAAAAGTTATTTTGCAACAAAATTTCCAACATGTACCAAGCAGCACAGGACACTGGTAAAAGAACTGCCACAATTGTGTAAATTATGGAAGAAAACAGCACCTTTCTAAACTTGTGGTGAGGAATGGGGGCAGGGGGATTCTGTAAGGATTTGGTGCTGATGTTCGTGGGAAAGTTTTAAACCAGAAGCTTATGAAAGGTCCCCATATTTTCTCTGATTTTAGGGTGAAATATGAGGAAGTTGTATAGGTTTACTTCTATTGGGGAAGTCCTAAATATTCCTTTGCTAATGGACATAGCTTAGGGCACTGAGAGATGCACTTGGCTAGGTGCACTGCCCTGCATCCTCCTTGCACAGCTGTTGGGACACTTGCTGAAGCAGCAGAGAGGCAAAGCTTAGGCCTGGTGCTAGAAAGCCAGTTGGGAACTGTACAAAGCTGAGTTGTCATTCAGTGGTTTAACCACTGGTGCTGTAGACAGACCACCTCAGAAAATGCTCTGTTTTTGTCCTGCCTATAAAGAGAGGAAAAAAGTCTTAGCTTTTTTAAGGAACTTGATGATGTCTTCTGCTTGCAATAAGAAGCATATGCATCCAAGAAATCAGTTATGAGTTTGGCTCTACATTAAAAGAGTTGAAGCAAGGTCACTGTTGAACACGCTACTGCCGCTCTCCACATCTCCATGTTCATTGCTCTGATAATGAATAATAGTTGGGATAAAATCTTTTTGATGAAGTAAAACACAAATGTTTTCCTCTGCTTCTTTTTGTGAATGCTCTTGTAAGCCTAGATACAGATCGCCTTCCTTTGTTGCTCATTTTTTGGCATGTAAGGGAGGAAAAAATCCAGTACTTGATATGGGCAACCCTCAAAATCAAGACCAAAGCCTGTGTTCTGATTTTAGAGAGATAACAGTAAATATCAGGTAACTGCAGGAATTCAAAGAATAATTCCACATTAGTGATAATATAGCTGAGACTGAAAGTTGCCCTGTTAACTTTTAAATTACCAGCACAGCATGTGCATATGTACCTCAATTAGGAGCTTGAGATCATTCCTTCCATTGAGCTTAATTCAAGGTCTGGGTTCTATCTGCAGTACAAGTCTTTCTCAGCCCTTTAGAAACCATACTGCGATCATTACATGGCTGTCCTTGGCAAACGTCTGACTCTATTTTCAATTGCTAAGTACAGTCAGTGATACTGATAAACATTAACTGTGTTACCTGTGTCATACAGGCCAAAATGCCACAGCAGCAGCCAAGGGCTAAAGCTCTCCTTTTGAAGGAAGGAAGCTGACTACTCTCTGGCGCAGTATCAATTTTGTACAGATTTGTGACAGACTGTAAGCATGATTTAGTACTTGGGATCTCCCTCCTAAAAGGAGGCATAATGGAACCAGTTTGCTGTAGAACTAGAAAGAGAGGGACAGATTGTAGCAAGCCGAGAAGAATAACAAGTTGGAAAACCGGAGCATTCAGGAAAAAAGTGAATCCCAGTCAGGAAAAGAGACAAACAGACGTACCAGTCAGGCCTCTATCCAAACTGTGGGAATTTTACATGGTACACAGGAATGTGTTGGAGGATTTAGGAAGGGTGATTGAGGAGCTCATCAACCAGCATTATCAGAGAGGAAAGCCATTACCAACCCCTGGCCTGATAAATGGTCAAATATTGCTGATGAATTCTATAACATAATGCAAAGTGAGATAGTGGGGTACCTCACAGAAGATTACACAGGAGGAATGAGCAAAACCAGCCTGCTACTGATTTTTTTATACTCCTGAAAATCTCCAGATGCTCGGTAAAGGTGTTTCTTAGAATGAAGACTGTAATTAGCCGATTCGGGGACATTTTAGCTGGAGTTTTGTATGTCTTTTGGCAACTCCGCAGGGGAAGCACCCCAGCCATGAAAGCGTGCAGCAGCACCCCAGCCAGACAATGCTAGGGTGCTGTTGCCTTCCCATAGTGTTGGGCAATCCTACTCCTTTCAAATGCAAAACCCAAAGGTGAATTAATATAATAGCAGGTTTTCATCCCCCGGATAAAAGATTTGCTTGTGAGACGCTCAGCCCGAATCGCTCCCACCAGTGCACCAGATACCTGTAAGTCTCGTGGTTGCTTCTCCTTTTTACCCACCTCTGCCCTGGTCTCAGAATTTCAAGTGGTGTCACCTCTTATCAGATGGACGGAGCTGAGTGCTGTGGAAAATAAAAAATAAGCCACGTTGTAAGATGCTGCGCTTGTTGAAGCAGGTGCTAAGGAGATATGACTAAGGAACTGGTTTGTGTGAAGTGACTAGAATTTTTCCACTTCTTCTGTAATAGAGCGCTTTGAGACAGGTGCTGACAAAAAAATGTCCTATTGCTGAGGCCTTCCCCTTGGCTGGCAGTCTTGTGTAAGCTGGAGCTAGCCCAGCGTATCAGGTTGCTTTATGCCGTGAAAAGCTAGAACTGTGATCTGGAAAGAATTGGAACTGCCCGTGGAACGCTGTCAGACACACGATCGCATAGTGATTGCTAAGGAGAGGATGACCAGGTCTCAGATACCCGAGATCAGTATTGAGAAAACAAAGTTTGCAGCCATGGCAGCAACTGTTGTCTCCTAAATGTTACCCTTTACAGGGCTTGGCATCCTTAGGTGTAACGGAGACTCTTAGTCCTTCTTGTGGTGAGTGAACATGGCCAAAGGAGCTGCATACCTTGCACAAGTGAGGAAATGGCTGTTCCTATTGCTACCTTTGGGTGTGTGCAATTGCACATGCGTCTGCGGACACGTGCCTCGTGTGTATGCTCTGTCACCGTCTGCCACCGTGATTTCAATGTTACAATAACTCCTGGTACAAGCCAGAAGGACACCGAAAAGCTGCCTGTCAGTTACAAGAAACAACTGAGGCTTCTTGGCTGTTAGCCTGCTTGGAGTGATTGTTATCTTCAGCTGTTTTCAATAAGCTTTGCAAATTAGAACTAATGACTGAGATAAGTCACTAAGAGCACAACTCATGTTTTATATTTTGAAGGCTTATCTTTCCTAAATTGCTAAAAAACTGTAGTTTCACAAGCAGCCAGGCTGTGAAAATTCATCTGAGCAGTGATTGTACCCATGCACTCAACTGATCCGATTTCAGAATGGGCTTTTGATATTTAAACTATCAAAAATCTTTCCACATCTAAGATACCTCTTTAAATCCTTGTTGCATAACTTCCAGTGGATTGCTTAGCTTTTAGATTAGTATGTTTCAGTAGGTTGTGTTTTCTCAAGGTCTGAAATGAGTATGCTTTTAACACAGGTCTAGAAAGAACTTATTATCAGGTGAGGACTTCCCAGCTCATGGTTCGACTTCTGAATTCCCACAGGTACATCCACCTATGGTATACAAGCATGTGTCTTTCTATGGAGACACGTAGGAAAGCAAACAGAGTTTGTTTTAATGAAATTACACATTGCTGCTGTTCTAGGAGAATTTTCCTTTTTTTTCTAGCACTCCAGATTGATTCTAAAAAGTGCTTAGGGAACTATTGAAACACCATAAACAGAAATGCACCCATTGATCTTGGTCTTTGGGTTGTGGCTCAGACCTGAAAAGAGGTCCTTAACTGCCTGTACTCAAAAGAAATCTTATTTCCCAATAGAGTTTTACTGAAGAAGAAAAACTATCAGATGTTGAGACAGAGAACCTAGTGTGATTTGGGCATCAAAATATTCTAAATCTCTCAGTTTAAGCTCTGAGAATCTGAGCATTATCTTTCCATCTTTGAATCACTGGTTTGGGCTTCACCTGTGCTGTTTACATCCAATAACTGCTTTGAGAGGCTTTTGGAGAGTGACAAATTCCCATGCTCTGTCCACCTGCAGGAGCTCCAAAGGAGAAGATTTCAAAGGGAACAGAAAGGTGGGTGTGATTTCAGACTGTTGAAGTATAAAGCTAATTCCTTGTTTGCAACAGAACAGAGACAGATGGAAAGTTGTACTTAACTTTTTTTGTGAGATTAGGATGTACCTTAACCATTGGTATCCTCGCCTGTACTGTAAATTCCTCTAAATGCATGAATGACAGGCAGTTTTAGGGACACTGGCAGTTTGCAATTACTCTATACCTGCTGAGTCTGTAAACAGCCAAACAATTTGATTTGCTTGGCTCTGCTAGACCTAGGTGAGAATAGGTTGGGAATTATATTTCAAAACACCTTTTGTCAGAAAACTAAAATGTCTATTAGATAATTGTTCTGTGAAAAATTAGAAGTTTTCTTTAGCAATTAAAAAAGAAAAGGTGAAAATTGAAATATTTACCAGAGAAAAGTATTTTCCAAAGAATTACACTATTAGTACCATTAGCTAATAGCTATGAGCTGTCAACAGTAATAACCACACACACACAGGCACATATTGTTTTTAGGTAAGGTTGCATATGTTAAGAAATTTCCTGTGAGCTAATGGTAATTGAATTCTGTTATTATTTAGAGTTTTACGCATACTGACTGGGGCAGGACAACTTTCCCTGCATGTTCCAGATTTACAGGCTTAGCTACTTGCTGCTGCAAGTAAGCTGCTATTGACAACTGTTAAATGGTACCAAAGAAGTTGTAGCTACCCGACATAAAGTGCTGACATGTATAGGCTATTTGATGATGCGAATGTGCTTAAAATATTTCTCAGATTCCCTTTTTCTGTGAGGCTTTTTTGTCTGGTGCTGCAGCAAAGGATACGCCTGAAAGGGTTCTGCATCGTGTCTCTGGCTAGCTTGACATAAATGTGTCGCATCCACCATGCACACAGATTGGATCTGCTGGACGACACCTTGGCAGCTCGATACTAATGCCCATTAAATTGCAGCCTACTGTGGCAAACGTGTAAGTGTGAACATGCCGGTTACAAGTTTCTGCTCATGAAAGCGCAAAAATGTGGCAGTTTGTCCAAGTGTGCATGTGCGTGCATTTCCGTCTCTATACCCTCAAAGACCGTACTCTCCTCCCTTTGCCTCCGTGTTCCCCGCTAAAGAGACAATCTCTGCATACTTCCACATCGTCATCGTCCAAGCAACCCAGGAAAAATCTGGTACTAACCCCTCCTCCCCTCGATCTGTCTCTCTCCGATTCCTTCCCGACCCACATCTCCCACTCCTCCCTTCCCCCACACCGGCAGGCCGCCCGGTTCGGGCCGTCCCGCTCCCGCGGCCCCGCGCGCACCCACCGCGCCCGGCCCTCTCGGGCCCTGGCGTCCCCGGGCAGCTCCGAGCGAGCCGCTGGCCCCGCCCCTTCCCCCTGCTTGTTCCACCATTGCCTCCCGAAATTCCATCTCCCTCTTGGAAGGAGTGTACGCGGAGCGGGGCGGTCCGGGCAGCCGCACCACCCGCGCCGCTTTCTGTGCGGCGGCTGCCCCGGGCACGGCGTACGCCCCGCCGAGCCCCTGCGTCCCAGCAGAACGGGCCGTGCCCGGCGGCGCCGGGGACGGGCTTAGGGGACGGGCTAGGCGCCGGCGGGAGGCACGGGAAAGTCTCGAAGAGGAGGAGAGGCGGCGGCGAGAGGAGGGGGAGAGACGGTCCGGCGTCTGCCGATAGCGGCTCCCGACCCTCCTGCGTCCCTGCCCGCGCAGCCTGCGGTGCGTGGACACCATGGCCGGCGAGATCGAGGATCTGAACAGTCGGGAGGCGCAGACTGTCTGCGACGGCCTGGAACGCTACGAGGACACGCTGCGAGGCGCCGTCCGGGACATCCATGTGGACATCCAGCTGTTCAAGCAGGGAATAGGCCGGCAGGTGGAGGAGGTGCTGCGCCTCGCCAGCCCCCTGGCGCACGCTGTCTCCGAGCTGCAGCAGGAGAACCGGCGCCTGCGGGTACAGCTGGAGCGCCTGTCTCGGCAGGTGGAGGCCCTGGGCAGATCGGCGGGGCTGCCGCAGGAGTGGGTAAACGAGGCGGCGGAGAGCCCTCAGGTCGCGGGGCCTGGCTCGCCGGTGCAAGGTTCGGCCGACGGCGCATTCTCCGGTCATGCCAAGCTAAGGGTCGCTGGCCGGAGCCAAGTAAGCGGCCAGGGAGACGACAGGAGGGAGGGAGGGCCAAGGGCATGCATGCAGGAAGGGATGCTTCACGGGTGTTGCCAAACTGCGTTGATACGGGATAATGTTTAGGTACACGGGGTTCCTCTTTTGCAGCGCAGGGTCAGTGGGTATTTTGGGAGGTGCTCTGAGAAATGGTCTTGGCTGTGATACCAACTGGATATCTACCAGATAATGGCCCTCTTTGGTCAGACTGGGATCTTGGTTAGAGTGGTAGCAACCTGTGAGTTCCCTGTGGTTAGAAATAAGAGGACATGGTGCAGTCTAGGCTATCAATGTACATGTGTACATGAATATTTTTGTATCCTTTTTGGACTCGATTCTGGGGGATCTGTGTGCCAGCAATGCTGTTTGCCAGTTGGCAAGCTTGCAAAGGGGACTAGCTTAGCATATAGCAGGCAGTGGTTTCCATAAGATAACATCCCACAGTGAGTCAGTTTTGCTGCCAGCCACTGTCCCTCACTGCTGCAGCTTGTCCCTGAGAGGCTGACACAAGCTTTCGTGGTCTCTGTGACCTAAACTTGCACAAAGATAGTCTTCCCTCCCAGTGATAAAACTTTCTGCAGTGTAATGGAGCACTGTAACTTGGTGCACAGAAATCCCAATAGTGGAAAGCTCATCTGGTACCGAGAAGTTTTGTGTAATTTTTTTTCTGCATCTGTCTCTGCAATAAGAATTGAGAGCTCCTGTGCCACCCTTGACGCCAGGAGAACGCAACCGGTCAGTACACTGTGATTCGGTCACATAAAACTGAGGTACTACAGACTTGGCTTTCACAGATGACAGCCTGTTTCACGTGCTCTTAGTTAACCATGTCTCAAGGGGGTTTTAAGGCTGTTGGAGCTTTAAAAAACTGGTCTGTGGTCTGTCTAGGCTTGGGGTTAAAGAGGAAAAGCTTGGAAGTTAAATTTACTAGAATTGGTAGAAATGAGCAGAGTCTGTATTCCAGCCCTCTTCATTCCTGCTGACCTGTGAATGGGATCATTTGGCTTTCTACCTCTGGGCAAATGGAAAGGTAAAACTGCTGTTTGATAGATTCTAGCAACTGCTGCCTTTCCCCCATGTGACAAAGGTAAGCAGCAGCCATACAACTTCCAGACTGCTTCCTTTTTGTTCTGTGGAGCTATCCAACTTGCTTATATTGCAAGGAATTGAAGTAAGATGAGCAATATAGAAGGGACAAGGGACTGTAGACTCTCACTCCATTTCACTTGCTCTGTCACCACTGTCTACGCTGTGGTGTGCACTTCACAGTCTGTGAAAGTCTTGCATCAACGTTATGGCCAATATCCAGCATTAGGTATCGGTCTGCATTAGAGCACAGTATAAGCTTTTATTTGGATGGGAACCTTCCTGCTTTGCTTTTGGGGGTTTAAGGAAGATCACTTATGTGCTGATCGTTCTTCAGTGCCCTCCCAACAATTTAGGTTGGAGATGTTCCCAAGTTAGCAGAGCTGACCGAAAGGGAATTTCAGTACTGAGAAGTATGGGAGGTACAGCTACAGCTGTACACGCCAAACTGGTTCAGTGAAAACATGAGTTTGTGGGTCAGGTTCTGATGTGGCTGCATGCAAATGGCGAAAGACCAAGCCTTGGGTTGCTCAGATTCTCTGTAATGAACACTGTTCCTTCAGTTGATTCCAATTTCTGGTTATATGACCAAAGCATTTGAAACAGAATACCATAAATGGCACTGTGTATGTTTTCAGATACATGAGCACCTATAATAAAACTGGTGATGCTTCTAGTCCTAGTAAATACTTCTATAATGCGAGACACAAGAAGCAAATAATACTGACCTGGAAATAGTAGCAAATCAAGATGTGCTCTTTTGATCCTGAAAAGATTTATTGGTTGAGTTCCTTTGTACTGTGCAGTTGATGCAGCATTAATTGGATACCAGACATTCTGAGCATCTTTGGTATCTGATCCATTATTTTCTAATATTCCTAGATTATTTTTCATGGTAATTTCATTAGGGAAAAAAATGAATCCAGGGAATTCCAAGCAGAGTTCAGAAGCAAAAACACAAATCTCCTTTTAATTCTAATATGGGCAATTTCTGCTATGATGTCCTTGAAAGCTGATATAGAGCAATCTAAATGCCAGTTTAGGTGGAATTTTAAATGGCTGTTAGCCTCTCATTTGGAGTTGAGTCTTTCTGTTATTTTGATACCAGACTTCAACTTAGCTCTCTTAACCATGCCAGAGTCTTGAGAGTTGCTTTCACAAAGGTGGAAAATAGGGGATATTTGAAGAGGTAGTTTCAAAGATCTGGATTCTGGAGCCATACCTACACTACTGAGCATTTACAAAGGAAGAGTTTTGATCTTTCTTTTGTTGGTCTGATTTTACATTTTGGCAAGAGCTTCATAACTTAGGGTATTTCCATAGATTTGGTGATTCAGCATGATGCCTTTGTTGAGAGGGAGGACTAAAAGTACTTTAAGGGTGTCCTGTTTTAAAACTGTAGAGAGTTTCTGTACAGCGTGGACAGACAGCTGCAGAGACTCTGCCTGCAGTGGTCAAAGCCACAGAGATAGATAGCTGCCTATGACCACCTACGAAGGTCTAAGCAAGTATTACTACCCATTGGGATCTCTCCCTGATGACACCCAACAGTTAGTCAGTCTGTGAGTAACTGCATATGACATGACTTGGGTGTATATAATGACCTACGTATTTCCAGCAAAGATGGGCTGAGAGACTTGGGGTTATTCAGCCTGGAGAAGACTTCAGGGAAACCTCATTGCGGCCTTCAAATACTTTAGGAGGATTGCTAAAAGGAGGGTGAGGGACTTGGTTTTGTATAGGCAGATAGCTACAGGACAAGGGGCAATAGTTTTAAACCATTGAAAGAGGGCGGGTTTAGATTAGATGTTAGGAAGAAACCATTCACTCAAAGAGGGTGGTGGCACAGGTTGCCCAGGGAAGTTGTGGATGCCCTGTCCCTATCAGTCTTTGAGGCCAGGTTGGATGGGCTCCTGAGCAACCTGATCTAATGCATGGAATCCCTGCACATGTCAAGGTGTTGAAACAAGATGATCTTTATGATCCCTTCTGACTCAAACCGTTATATGGTTCTATAATGACAGGGAGATTACATGATTAATAGAACATTACATACTCTATTTCCAAACTATCTTAACTCCTATCTTTGATAAAGGAGGTCTGTTGGTTTAACTTCTTTACTATTCTCTTATACTTCCTGCAAGTGTCCTTTTGGAATGGTGACATTTCAAGATTGCCTTGATCCTTATCTAGATTATTTTTTTGTTGTTGTTTGTTTTGTTTTAATTCACTGTGGCATAGCCACAGGCACCTGCTGAAGCTGCTAAGAGAGAATTGTTCTTTCCTATCCGATTATATCCAGGCTTAGTTCAAAAAAGGTTCTATGCAAAGTACTCCTCTTGTTTTTCTTCAGTGCAATAGCTTTTCTAATATGTTCGTGGTGTTCAAAGCTTTTTCTTCAGGCAGCAGGGTCAGTTACAGATAAAGAATATTTGTATTGTCTGGTGGACAATTTCTAGTAGTAGAATTAAGGGGTAAATGTGGTACACTTCTTGCTGGTGTCTAGCTGGCTTGTTTGCATTTCCTCAAAATTTCATTGTTCCAACTATCTATCAGTGATCTCTGTATATGCAAGGAACAGAGTGTGGAACTTTGCCTTTGTGGCAGTCAGTGGCAATATTACTGTTCATCAAAGTGAAGCAGCAATTTGACCTATCATATTTAAGAAGGGGATGTACTTCTCCTAGATAAACAGCATTTCTAGAACCAGTGATTTGTATTGTGACCCTTGTGGTAGTCAATGTCATTTATGAATGACATTGAATGACTGAAATCCGTCATTTGAGTGACAGTAATATAATTTGTATCTCTCGTTCTTTCTGAATTTGACCTTGTTGCAGACAAAATCTTGAAGACATAACAGACATGCACCTTAGAGGTTCAGCAAGAAAATAACAATTGTTGGGGTTTTTTTCTAATCTTGTGAACTGGTGCTTATTTTTTCTGAATGCATTGCATTTTTACTACTGGCTTGTGATAACTGCAGCTTCCAGTTAAGGATCTCCAAAGTGTAACTTCTTTGCAGCAGAGGAGGAATTCCAGCAGCCCTATAGCTATGGAAAGTATTATCACCCTCCATTACATGGAGACCTCTGAGCTACACAGAGATTAGTTCTACAAGCCAGCTTGGATAAGGCATCAAAAAAACTAGTGTTAACTTTCTTTTCTTCAACTTCATCAGTTCTTCATCGTGTTGTTGTCACGTAAGTTGTACAAATGTGTACTTCTTATTATTAAGAACAGATATATGTAGTTACCCCTCTGCTATTTATAATCTATGTAACCAGCACTGACAGAAGTAGTATTGCTAAACACATGGGTTTGTCAGAAGCTTGGCATCTCCAAAGTGGATTTTGAAAGTACTTCAGCCTGACACTACTTAATGCACATCAGAATCTGATCTCAGATCCTCCCACTGTTCTGTCAGCACATGGGCCCTCTTCCCCATCCTCCAGCCTGGTATCAGTTTCTTCTTTGGCACTGTTAGCCAAACTGCAGCAGTCAGGTTTGCATGAAATAAGGTAATACAGCACTTGACATTGTATTATAAAGCCAGTTCAGAGCGTAGAATGCTACGTGACCTTTGCAACAATCATGTCATTTGACAATTTTACTCGCCCACACCTCCCCAGCTTATAAAAGCAAATTCATGTTTACAGCCTACACAGGCGTTCTTCACATTCAGGTCATAATGGCTGACATGAATGGCTAAACAGTTATAACTGTGTATCATGGGTACATTCTAGGGAGCTGCATTAGCTGTGCTTTACATTTCAGTTCTGGATTTGGGCAGTAATTGTTGACTGGGATCTCAATTGCAATAAATGCTACAATGAAAGTTCCAAACCCCTGATTCTGCGTGGTTTCTGTAATGGGTATTTGTTTAATTTGTAATTTTCTTAATCCTGGCAGCTAGTGATAACCGAGTTTATTCATGCACAGTACCTTTTTCAAAAGTTTCAAAACAGGGGGTTTTTCCCAGATATTAAAACATCTGGATATAACTAGGCAAATATAACTATGCAATGAATGTTTTTGTGGACTGTGTGTTGGGGAATTTCTCTCTACTGCTTGTAGCTGCTGCTTCTTCTTGGAAACTTAACTGCAGTAATCATGTATCTGTAAAGCAGTTTCTTCTTCCTTTAGTTATGCAGCCAAAAATCACATAGTTCCTCATGGTTTAACATGCCCCTTCACCCCCAAAAAACCCCAGCCCAACCAGCCAAAAAAACCAGTCAAAGAAACAAACAAAACCCCCCAAAACCCTCCACAACCTCCTACTAAACCAACAAAAAAATCTTGGCTGATTTTTCTGTAATTATATTGACAGCCATTATGAGGACAGTTTATGCTTTTGCCAGGAAAAAAAAGCTATCCTTACAGAAGTTACAGATTATAAAATAGCTGCAGTGTCCTAGGATTTAATTTACTTTGTAATGCCTGCACAATATGTTTTTATACTGTATTTTCTTTCTGCAGCAAATAGAAAAAAATGCTCAGCATTATTCCATGCAATTTCAATCAATTTCTCCACTGTTACATCAAGTCTTCTGTTTATCACCATTGCAGTGGATGGTGATACCTTTGTCTAACAAAAGATAAGACCTCCTAGGTGCTTGGGGTCCGTTAAGGACACATGTGTGAAGATTGATTTAAGTTATGCATTGCCAATGCTTCATTTGCAGGCTCAGCTCCTGGGGTTAGGTAATTGTTCCTTTCTTATTTTGTGGTCACTTGCACGAGGAAGACCTGTTCTTGGCAGGTGTTTCAGGACATTTTTCTTACTTTTGCTGCTATTTGAAATTTAGCTGTCATGTCTGTTGTCTATTCTGACAGAGTGTAGACCTGGATGACCACCGGAAGCCTGAGTTTAGAAGAGTTTTTAGTTCTTCCATCATTGAAAATGGGCATCGATCTTCATCATCAGGTAAGAACAGGGCATGAAATGAAGCAGCACTGCTTGTAGAATACCTGATCTTGGCCTGAGTCATAGAGCAGGACTCCCATTTTGGAAGGGTTAGAATTTACTATAGTTTCAGGATAGATATTGTCCGGTGGCACTAGTAATTTATTTCGTAACTAGGAGTTTAACTTTTAAACTTTGGCTTTACTATTAAGCACGTACTACAGTGTTTCATAAATTGGAGTCTATTACTCCTGCATTAACTTGAGACACAAGCAATAAGACCTTCTATGGTGGGTGCCATTGTAGTCTTGCATCCCAAAACATCTTGCAAGTCACCCGTCTGCTTCTGTCATCCTTCAGTGGAGGAATGACTTACCGTCTCCACTTTAGAGAAAGTCATACAGTATTTCATAAAACCGTGAACAAAAATGCTGCTTCCTTAACCCGGGGCAGGAGATTGCGAGTCAGGGCTGCGCAGAGGAAGAGAAGCTTACCAAATGCAAATGCTAATATATTAATGATCTGAAGACATTGCTTCTGCTGAGACTCACGTAGAGTAAGTGTGATTGCTGCAAGGGTCACTTGGGCTAGGGTTGTTTCTGCTATGTAAGTGGTACAACGTTTCACAGAGGAGTAAGTCCATTGACCTGTAAAATAAAGTTGTTGCATGAGCGTTGGTTTGTAGCTTTGTTACAAACTGCAAACAAATTTACTTCCTCTCTCCCATTTTTCATTCAGGTCAGGCAAAAGTCACCCATGAACTGACCTGTTTTGAGATGTCAGAATCTTCGTCCCCCGAAGCCCATGCCCCTGCAGTCACCCTACAGATGCCCCACCTTCCTGTTACTGCAGTAACCAGGACATCTGAGAAGTTTTCAGGAGAGAACATCTATCCAGCAGGAACAACTAATACATCTTCTTGCCTGCTGGGACAGGGCAAGAGCGCAAATACAACGGGAGTAAAATCTTCCAACCAGCCAGGTAAAAGAGAAAACTAACTTTCTGAAGCTGCATCCCATTTCCTTTCTTCAACTGGTACTATGAGTATTGTCCTGTGACCTAGTGATTATGAAACCTTGCTTCTATGGCTATATAGCCCATTGTGGAACACTCAATTTTGGAATGCTGTGGGTCCTACCTGGAGCTTTTGGCTGTAATATTAGACCTGCAGAGAAGTTTTGTGCCTAATGTAGCTGAGTTTTTAGTGAAGTGTATCTTACAGCACAGTTAGTGAATTCAGTAAGTCACTTAATCTCTTAAACATGCCCAGGTCTTTTCATGAAATTTGTGGACTTTTTTAGTGCTTTGGGACTGAAGGCCCTCTGAGAAGTTAGGCAGATATTTGACCAGGAGGTTCCAATAGTCATTTGGAAGAAGGAATGACTGACAGCAGTCTGACACATACACACATGTCAGTGATTGCAGAATCTTAGTTATATTGAAACTGAGTTAAAAAAAAAAAAAACTTCACATGGAAGCCATTCATCCTTGGCTATGACACTTACAAACTGGACTATATATATGGGTCAGAAATTACAGAAGGAGACTGGGATGGGATTGCTAGCAAGAGATAGGGATTATTTTCAGGTTATTCTTTCAATTTTTATCTTACTAAAACTAAAAATGTAGCAAACACTTCCTTTGTTTGTGCTGATACAGTGAAGGACTGGAATTCAATTACAATGAGAACAATGGATTCATCTGCCAGTGGAGGTGAGTGTTTCTATCTGCATGCCCATATGCAACAAAAATTGAGAGTGATTCTGGGCTCTTTGGGGGATTCATGTCTGAGCATGTAGTTTTAACTTGTAGGTACATGGTAATACTAATATTGCTAACAGGTCTGTATGCAGACGCATAGAATCACAAACACTGGTTCTACTCCATCAGATTCTTAATCAGTTCAAATCAGGGTACTTACCGTTATTTGCACAGTGATGTACGTGTGTAGCGTTAGGCAATCTCTGCAGTGGAAACCATAGGTGCTAGAAAAGTGAGGCAGGCAGACCGCTTGGGCAGTGAAGATTTCAGCTGATCAAGTGAAAACTGTGACTGCACACAAGGCAGTTGGAAAGTGGTGTGCCCACCCATGTATCCTGAAGCAAATTACTTTGAGCAAGATACAAGTAAGGAGTCTCCTTTGTAATATAATGTGGCAAAGGACAAAATGCTTTAAGAATTTCTGATTTCAGTTGAAATAGAAGAGTTGAGCTCTCTCCAAAAGTACCTCTGATTGCTGTCACCAAGTTGTTACTGTCTGCACAATGTACTGGCATTTCACAATGGTCTCAAGTGTCGGTTTATTTAGTAAAATATGTAGCCCTTAAGGAATAAGGATTACATTCCTCCTCATATGAAAACATCTGAGATTGGCATAAATATCTGGCAATTTTTAATGGTCACAAATTTGTCACACCTGTATGCTGGCATCTACCAGTGTGTTTTACATGAGAAGTGTAGCTGATCTGGATCACATCTATAAAAAGAGGGGAGAATTCTGCATTTTCAGAGAGTAAGACAGTGATCAGGTTGGATTGCTTCTAAGATGGCAGTCCTTCGTGTACACAAGGAGCTTTCAAGAAATTAGCTGCTGGTTTATGCAACAAGTTTTGGCTTTGGTACGTTAAAACTGGGCAAGACACTCCACTGTTTTGCAATTTTAGAGTGTAGCTGGAGTCCAGAGCTGAGCCCTAAGAGGCAAAGCACATAAGGTAGAACCTCAGAGGTGGAGGGAGGAAGATGCCAAGTTGATTTTAAGCCACATTTACAACTTCAAGTCTGTTCTACTTCACAAACTAAAATGTCTTCCTGGTAGAAATTAGATCATTTAAATTATGCACTCAATTACATTAAACTCCCCAGGGCTTGTCTGCTAGAACGACTTTCGCAAGCACAACTTTTTCCTTTAACTGAAATGTCAGTGGCAGTGTGCCCTCCTCTGAGGGCCTGAAGTGATCTGACTTTCCAACTGCAGTTTTATCAAAGACATCCTCTCAGAGTCCTTTCTGGTAGGCTTACACTGTCCTCGCTGCAGTGCAACAATTTTACAGAGGAATTGAACTGCTGGGGAAAATCCTTCCCCAGCTTGTTAGCTCATATGGAAGTCAGAGGCCTGCAGCTTTACAGTGTGGTGAGTAAAAATGAATGCGTGTCTATCCATCAGGAAGGCACGTGAGGAAAGTTTCTGTTTGAAAGCACATGAAGAAAGTTTCTGCACTAAAGCATCTTTTCTGTTTTTATATAGAGAATGCTACTTCTGTCACCAAGCCTGTCTCAACTGTGAACTACGGGCTGCGTGGAGCCAAAACTGGTGAAAGGTATGCATTTTTCATGACATTGAACCTATATGCTGGCTCTTGTCACTGCAGAGAGTTACTCTTGTTTACCACGTACTTTTCATGTTATGTTTCTTCAGTGCCATTGACAGTTACTGTGAGGTGACCCCCAGCCCTCACTCACCTCCTCCTACTGCGCATCGCCAAGTTGAAAGGAGGCGAGAATTGGTGCGGTCTCAGACGCTCCCGCGGACTACAGCAACGCAGGCCAGGAAAGCGCTTTTTGAGAAACTTGAACATGATGGTGGAAAGTACGTCTCAGTCCTTGTGTCCAGAACAGTTTGTTAATGGGAAACTACTTTGTCAGTTACTGCCAGCAGAGTACAGCTGGGTGGGAGAACTCTCTCTGTGAAGGATCTGGAGCTAAGGGACAATATGAGGCCCCTAAAGTTTCACTGACTTACAGACCAAGCCTTGGAAATTCACAGCCATAGAATCCTCTGACTTCGGAGTTGTTCAGCTGAAGCAGCAGGTGCCCTTTTAATCAGGGAAGCTTTGTGTGAAAGCTAGTGACTTTCTGTTGCCATTCATTAAGGATCAAAATATGGACACTTCTTGATGGGAGTATGATTTAAAGAAAAGAGGGCTTGGAATTGGAATTCTGGCTTTCGTTTAATAAAAACAAGGTTTTTCTTGCAGGACCAACAAGTCAAGGTTTCAGCAACATGTTTCTCAAATATCACCTGGACAGGGGCTGACCTGGGCAAAGTTGTATAGATGTTCCTAACAAATAGGTTTAAGTTTTTCTAGAATGTAATTTAATCTGGTCTCTGTTAATTTTCCAGAGGAAAAGGAGAATCCAGAGCTAAGCTGAAGAGATCGCTGAGTTTTGGGGTTGCCAGTGCTAGCAGCATTAAACAAATTCTGTTAGACTGGTGTCGCTCAAAAACCATAGGATACAAGGTAAAAATAGGCTAGTATTTTAATTTCTCTCTTTTTTGTTTCAAGAGAATATGCCAAATTCCGTGCTCAAAAGGTTGAATGTAAAATATGCTAGAGAATGAGTTAACTTCCTCAAGGTCGTAAATTTTTGTGTGGGTAACGTGAATATGGTTTGCATAGGCAGCAATTCAAGACTCAGTGACTGCATGAATGAGATTCTGTTTGTCTATTAAAGCAATGCATTAGTGTTTTTCTGAAAGCCAACCTTTTTGTGCTTATGGATAAAAATTTCAGTATACATGCAGATTATTTTTTCTTAGTTGCAAGCTGTAATTTTTTTACTCACATTATACATGACAAGTTCTGAACACATAGAGACTATGGCCATTTTTATACATGCAGACCCAAGTACTCTGTTAGTATTTCACAAACGAATTTGTAATAAGTGGCTGAGTTTCAATCATACTGTGAGTAAACTTTTATGAGGTAGCATCAGTGTCACTATAAGAATACAGCAGTTGAGATTCTACTCGTTTTACCTAGCCTTAAACTGCAACTGTCAAATAAATATAGAATGTTTTTTTCCCTAGGGAATTTTTGCATGCGTTTAGTATGTTTTTCAACATTACTAAATGTGCATAATTATTGATAAACTGTACATTACAGTATAAATAAGCAGAACTAATTAAAATTATGGTTAATTGCTTACCAGAAAAGCTGGGACTTGAATTTTATATGCTGGGAAGGCAGCATGAGACAAGAGCACAAGTATGTTTCTTTTCACTGTGGCATGCATTTGAAAGTAACAATAAGAATTTGTTTTGAGAGTCAGGTGTGTAAACAGATATTGAATTGGGCAAAGCAAGCAAGCATAGTCTTTATCTTGTGTTATTCACAAAATGAACTGTTCTTCAATTTTAAATCCTCCATAGGGTGATTATGGTTATATGTAAGCAGTGTCCTTCGTTTCCACAGATACTGAGCTGGTGCATTGGGCCTGCTCCAGTGCTCACTGATGTTGATGAGATTCTTCACAGTATTTTCAGTGGGCTTTGGATCAGGGACCTTGACTATGTGTCTGCTTTGCATCAGGGTATTTCAGGCAAAGAGCTTTTATTGCTGAGTGTGCCATTTTTTTTCCCAGAATGTCAACAATGAAATGGACGTACAAAGATGGGAGAAAAAAAAATAAAGCCTGTGCTCTTGCTGGTGGGAAAGAATGACAGAATACTGCATTGAACAAAAGCAGCTGCTCTTATTTGTTTCCCTGTGCTGCATTAACGTGTACTTTTTTCATCATGACAGCACATTGATCTCCAGAACTTCTCCTCAAGCTGGAATGATGGGATGGCATTCTGCGCTCTTGTGCATTCTTTCTTTCCTGAAGCTTTTGATTACAATAAGCTTGACCCAGCTAACCGCAAGCAGAACTTTGAGCTGGCCTTCACAATGGCTGAGTGAGTACATTAGCACTCTGTGAAGTGTTTCCAGTTCAAGTCTAATGGACCTGAGCAGCAGTGAAGAATTTCATTATTATTCTTTTTTACTTTCTATTAATGCCTTGGGAGGCTACCTAGAACAGAGGCTAGACAGTGTTAAAGGAATAAAGGAGGTATTTAGTAAAAAGGCCTTCAAAGGATACACTTTGGGCAGTACAAGAGCCTGGCCGAGGCCACACCCAAGATGGATGATGGATGACATGTTTTCACACTTTTGTAAGTTTTGGTCCATTTACATATTGGGGTTAATTGTCCAATTACAGCTTCAGATTATGAAGCCCCATCCTCCTAGATTGCTCTCCTCAATTCGCTGCTGTTTTTCCTTTTTGGGCCTGAAGCTGCAACGGTGTCCTTGGTTCTCAGGCTGGGAAAGAATTGTTTTGTCTGACTAAACTGTGAGGAGAACTTGCTAACACTTTATATGAAGTTTAGATTAATGTACTAATGCAGTACAGAATGTGGATAATATGAAAGCTAAAATTTGAGGCACCAGCATTACTAGCTTGTATGTATCATACCAAAAAAGATAATAAAGCTCTGCAGAGAGAACACATAGAAGATGTGGGAGACTTCATCTCTGACTGCACCTTGTTTTGCTTGAAAAACAAAAAAGGTTGAATTCAGTGTAAGTACAGATCAAGGCTGAGAGCTTCTCAGTATCTCAACCAGGTAACTGCATTTCTGAAAATGCAGTTTTTCAGATTAGCAGGCAGAGCTAATCCCCTCAGTCACATTATCCAGATTATTTTTTATGCTGTATAGCAGGTAATTAAATGCTAACTTATTTGTTAAAGTCATTATGAATGTGAACCTGCCAGTCAGAGATAGTAACATTTTTAAGCTGATATCAACATGATTCTTAGGGTAAGACGTTTCCATGTGGTACGCAGCTGGGTTTGGTACACTTTTTCCAAATGATAACAAGCAGGAGGAAGACATGGCTAATGAGGTAACTTAAAGATTGGCCATTCAGAAAAAACCTTTCGCATTTCTTGACATAATGTTGTTTCTCCTTATTACAGCCTCTAGCAAAGGAATTAATTTGGAAAATACAAGTATTTTTATAAGTACACATATATGTATATATAAAAAAGATTTGTTGCTTGTCAGTGAGTTGAAGGAGATTCTGTGATACTTTTAGGTGATTGATCTCCAAAAAACTATCTACAACTCTCAAAGGAAAGCTGCAGTGTTCTTCTACCTCAGTTTATATAAACAGTAAGTTTAGGGGAGGACAAAGGACACAATAAACACAACACTAAGAAGCATTAGATGAGAGAAAATTACAGAAATTACTATTCATAGCTATGATTGCCTTTAAACTGATTTATATGAGTAAAATAAATTCGAGGAGTCGGTAAAGGCTATTTTCTCAGCTATTGCTGTTCACCCCAGTACTAGCTATGCTGATAAAATTGATCCCTGCCTTTTTGATTTTTCATCTTAAGCCTCTGCAGATCTGTTCCTTTCTGCTGGTCCAGATCACTCACATCTTGAAGCTATGGGGGCGGTGGAGAACAAACAATTCACAGCCACATGGGCATTCATCAGCACATCTCATCTCCTCCTGAGTTTTTTCATTCTTTTGGAACTCCCTATATATTAACCAAGAACTGAGACATGGGCAGAGGCATGAGAGATTGGGCTACATGCTACAGATATAAGGAATGTGAATGATAGTGAAAAAAGCACCACCCCTCCAGGGCTTTAGATCCAGATCCCAGTATCAAGAGACAGAAAGAACAGGAATATTCCATGGTCATAACAATAACAATGTCCAGCCTGACCCTGCTCAATTCATTGTGAAATTAAATGCTGCCAATAAACCTCAGGATTTCTTAAGTGTTTCAATGGTGCTCAAATCAGATTATCAAATGAACCCTGGAAGCAGTTATGTAACTCTTGATTTGCTGTATCTGTTTTATTGTTAATACAGAAAAATGGCTCACTGTGACCGTCTGATAGAAGTGGAAGACATGATGGTGATGGGTCACAAGCCAGATCCCATGTGCGTCTTCACCTATGTCCAGTCTCTGTACAGTCATCTACGATGTTTTGAATAAAACCATCGACACCTCTCCAGCCAGAAGGGTCAGCATGCTAATGGGAAGACTGACATTTTGAAAATTGAACACAGTATTATTTCTTGCTTTGTACTGTCCCTTTGCTTACATTCAGCTGTGTAGCTGGCTGACTGAAGTATTGCTGAGCAGTGCCCTGAAGTGTTGATCACATCACCGTGTCAGTAATACGGAAATAGGTTTGAAAAAGACAAAAAGACATTGGCAAAAGCAAATATTGTCATTTTGGTGCTAGTAGTAGATTGGATTTTTAGGATTTTTATGTTTAAAGATCACAGGAAGCAAATGTACTTCTCCTGTCTGTAAGGCTAGGGACAATTTTATGCAGTGACTCTGCTATGAAGGTGTTCCATCTTAAAATGCAGGTAAAACTCCAGAAGATAGCACCTTCAGTTTTAGTTGTCTGTTGAACATAGTATAAAAGAAATAACAGATGGACAAGGAAAATTCTGTTTAGCAAATAATGACCGAGAGTACTCAACCACTAGGGCAATAACACCTCTCCTCCAATCCTACCTCTAGCTTACACACACAGAGATCAAACAGGCATTGTTTTGTTCTCTTAAAGCATAAACAGAGCATAACCTATTGTCTGATGAGTGTGGTGACAAATTACTACGTTACATAATGGCATTTGTCTGTAATGGTTACATCTAGTACTTTTTGCTGAAAGGGTTGCTAATGCCTCTAACTGGCAGTCCTGGATTAATTTCTTGGTAAGACTAGCAACAGCTGGGACTGTTCTGAGATTGTGTGCTTGCATGGTTTAGGATTGCAGGAATGGTAGGAGCTAGCAAGGTACAATATCCTTTGAACAGTTGTAATAGAAACAAGCCTGTAATGTCCTTTTACCTGGACTCAGTGGGAGAGCAGCTCTTCAGTGTGGATAAGCTCTTTACAACTCTTTCAGTACAGATGCTGATTCTGAGGCAAACAAACAATACACAAAAAATATATATATCAAAGATGTGGGAGTTTTGAAATAGTTTCAAAATCCTTGCACTAGTTTCAGTTTTTTTCAGTTAAATAAGTATTAAAACCACAGTAGAGTTAGATTATTCCAGATTTACTGGACTAAAAAAAGTCTTCTAAAATTATTTCTTCCCTAAGAACAGGCTCATAGAAAGAAACAAACTGAAAGCCACAAATTGTCTGCTCATGCTAGAGAATGTTTTTTAACCTGCCCTTACGCTTTTTGTAGATATTTACAAATATTACTTTGGTTCTATATTGATCTGTAGATATTTAGAAAGATTAATTTGGTTCTGTATTGATGACCATTTATAATAAAATATGTCAAGCATTCTTCAGATTTATTGCATCTTTTTAGAATGATGTGACAGACAGCCAAGTAAAATCAGTGAAAGCAACACAGAGCTTTTACTTAAAAGATTTTTGTTCCAGTCATGATTCTGTGTGCTCTGAATTTCAGTTTAAAAAGTACGTAAGTTCAACTGCATTTCAAATATGATTTTATTTCAGCCTCCCTTTCTAGTCTAGTTTACTTAAAAACCATGAATGAAGCAACCGCTTTGTTAGCATATAAATGCCACTGCCTTCAGTTTTTTACTTTGTCTTGAATGATTATAATTCTGAGGAGTAAGTGTGTGCCTATAGCTCTACCAAATGCACTGTAAGGATAAACACGTTGCACTCTTGTTTTGGAGTTTTGGTTAAGCATGAGGAGAAATCTGGCCAAAACTGGCACACACAATACACCTATTTACATTCTTACAGTAGAATACTTTTTATTGAGTAGCAGAGCCAAGGTCTATCATAACTACCACAAGAGGGGCAATACTGGCTTAATACATCGCATTCCTTCACAGTCCGAGGTCGTAGATGATTTTACTGTGTGATGTGAGTGCTGAAGATGCAGCTAAGTGCTTGGCCAATTTAGGCCTAATAGCATATAATTATATAAAGGAACTTTTAGACTGTAAAATTATTGCTAATTCAACAGGGTGAATCTACATATGTTCTGTAATTTGCCTTGTTTTTGCAGCTATCCGCAAGGTATTTGTACAGGTTTTCTAAAGTCTTCCCACTTCAGAGAGGTGATCGTAAAGATCTCTGGGACTTACCAGACACCTGTTTGCAGGAAAGTTGAAGACTGTAAGCTGAGTTGATCTGCTGATGGTTTGTGTGTGAGGATTAGGGAGATAGTGCTATGACATACTTTTAGAAAACTTACAGCTTTGTGCATTATGAGGTCTGCTCTATATGAATAACCTCAACTATTTGATTGTATGATTAAATTAAAATTAAAGTATATAATGTATGCCCCCAATTGATTTTTCAGTATTTTTATTTTTTTAAATGCAGAGAATGTGTGTATATATGACAGTGTGTTTAGCATGAATGATAAAAGAACAATCTATTATTTTGGCGTAGTATATATTTTACACAAATGGACTGTTTCTTAACTTTTCTAATGTTTCTGTATTATATCTAAAAGTATATCTACAGTTGTTTATTGACAACTTGAGCCTACTTTTAAAAGCTAAATCAGTTTGTTCTGTGCAGTATTTTCAAGATAATGTCAGCAGAGACATCATCTACTTTTTAAGACTATGCTTCCCATAGCAGCAGTTTTTCTCTTTTCAAGTGTAATAACTGGATGAATGTCTTTCATCACTTCTCCCTTTGTGTGATATTTCCAATAAAATGTTTAATCTAAAGCTATGTGCGAACCTATGCAAACTTTTACATGTATTTTAAATATATGTAATTGCATAAAACTATCCCAAAGGTTCAACCTTGTATCATTAATTTAAACACGGCCTGGCTTACTGAGGTAGTTCTAAAGTATCCAAAATAAAAGACAAGATTGCTTCATGTAAGATGCATTTAAAAGCCATTTTTGGTTATGCTAAAATGCATCTATGTCTACATAAAGCCTCAGAGGAGTTACCGTAGAACCACAGAATATTCTGAGCTGGAAGGGACCCACAAGGATCGTCACATCCAACTCTTAAGTAATGGCCCATATAGGGATCAAATTCACAACCTTGGTGCCGTTATAGCACCATGCTTGAACATACTGAGCTAATAGTTAGGGCTGGAAGGGATTGATTACTGTGGCAGTGATCTAGTCCAATACCCCCCTGCAATAACCAAGGATGTCCAACCCAAACCATTCAATAATTCTATGATTTCAGCTTTATCAGATTGCTCAAGGCCAAGCCCAAAACTGACCTGGAATTTTTCCAGGATGGGGACCTCTCCAAGCCATCTGTGCTAGTATTTTGCCATCCTCACTGTAAAAAATTTCTTCCGTATTATTGCACTTTGATTTTATTGATTCCTTGTTAAGTGGTTTGTTCTGCTGTACCCCCATGTTGTCCTTCATGTAGTTGGTTTACCTCTGAGTTTTACCCTCCCTAAAAGCTGTCATTCATGCCATTCCCCGTCTATTGTTCCAGCTCTTTCCCTGCCTGTCAAGGTAATCCACCCCTTGATTCCCGAACCTTCTCTGCCACTTAAACCTCAGGCCAATCCCTGTCTACAACACCCCTTTGGAACTCCCCTACTCCTGGAAGCTTCATTGGCCCATGTGGCCCATCCTCTCCGCCCTCCTACCCCAGTTGGACCCATGGAATCCCCTCACAGGTCCCCTGAGGATTCCCTATTAATTAGCTGTTTGTATCCACCCCCTGACTTGTATCTGTACAAAACACCCTTCCACAAGAGGGCTGGGGCTTTTTGTCCTGCTGCCTTCATCTGGAGTAAGCTCTCCCTTATGGAACCTCAAGACAGAGAGCCTCCTCCTTTCTCCTCTGCCTGGTCCCTGTTGTGGTTCGTGTCTGGCACCTGAAGCAAGTGGCTCTAAAGGTTCTGCCTCTGGAAAATCCATATATCCTCCTGCCGAGGCAGTTCCCCACTCCTGGCATGGCGCCAGAGTTCTAAGAGCTAGCGCCGGGTTCCAGCAGTTACTTCACTTTATATCCAGTCTAAATCAACCTTTTTAGTTTAAAAACTGTTAAGCCTTGACCTTTCGCTACAGGCCGTACTGAAAAGTTTGTCCCTATTTTTCTTAGAAGCCTCCTTTTAAGTACTGAAAGGCTGCCAGAAGCTCTCTGATGAGCCTTCTGGAGGCTGAACAGCCCCAGCCCTCTCAGCCTTTCTACATGGAGTATCTTGGATTCTAGTGGAATACCACTGTTCAGAGCTATTATGTTAGTCTGCTTTGTGATTTCAGCAACATTGAAAGAAAGCAGTTAATAATGCTGCAGTGTGAGCTCAGTCAAGAGAACTCTCCTACTTCAACACAGTGGCAGCAGTTCTGCTGACTGATTCTCTGATGAATAAGGCTATTTATGGTCTTTTTCATGCACCCAATAAGGAATATGGCAACATACTTCATTTAGATCTAGTCTCATTAATGCTGGCTGGTTAGACTCCTCCACAGAAAACGTGAAACGTTTCCAGACTGAGGAATTGGCCATTTCACAAATAGTGACTCTATTTTCTACATCTAGACAAAATTCACAATGTGAGGAACCATTCGTTTGTCAAATCCTTTTTAAAGACATTACAGTGGAACGTGGTAAGCAAGCCGGTGTTAGCTTACCCCTACTGCTGTGCAGAGGAGGACTCACATTTTCATCCGGCCGTAACTGGACGCTTACGCGTGGCGTGGAAAGGCGCTGCGGATGTCGGCCCAGCCGGCGGTGTCCGGCCGCTCTCTCCCCTCAGCCCGCGGCTGTTCGCTGGCGCGGAGCTCGGCGGGCGGGGCGCAGCCGGCGGTGTCCGGCCGCTCTCTCCCCTCAGCCCGCGGCTGTTCGCTGGCGCGGAGCTCGGCGGGCGGGGCGCAGCCGGCGGTGTCCGGCCGCTCTCTCCCCTCAGCCCGCGGCTGTTCGCTGGCGCGGGGCTCGGCGGGAGCGGGGCCGGCGCGTGGCAGGCGCGCTCGCACCGGCGGCCCTGGAGCCGTTTTCTACCCCTGTGAGTCGGTAGAGAAAACCATCGGAGGTAAAACTACAGCTTTCTTTTGTCGTAAAGTTCACATTGCGGCATCGGTTGTAAATTTCATACTGACAGTTTGAAAGGAAATTGTCTTTTGCGGTAGCTGACATTGATGAATGGATTTGTGGTTTGTAGCTTTAATTTGTGGCAGTGTCGCTACAGTCTGGGGTAGGACAGCATGAGATACTGGGTTTTCAGAACAAAACGGCATGAAGTCCCACTGGTCCCACAGTAACGTCGTGGAGAACCACCACTGGGGAGTTTCCTCAGCTTTCAGGGTGACTGAGCACGTTTTCAGAAATATGACATTCTCTCTGCTCTGCTTCTTTTTGAGTAACGTTACTTCTTTATCATTTTGTGATCTCTTGGAACATTGTCAGGTTTCACTCTGAGAAACTCTGCTCTGATCTAAACTATAGCAGACCTATACGGAGGGGACACAGTTGTACCCTCTGATGTCAAGCTCTTTGTCTCCTTCATCTCTTCTGTCTGGCTCCCAGAATCTTTTCTCCCAGGAAAGAATATTGTTGACATAGAGAATACTACTAAGGATATTTTATGACTGACATTTTAGCTGGATACTTAACACTCTTCCCATTTGTTTCACAATCTTTATGCATTTCTACAACAAATCAATTCATAATTATTGTCCACAGCTCTTGGAACTATCAAAAAAATAATGTACAGCGAACACGTGGGTTTTTTTCCCGATAAATCTTAACAGGAAGTGGGTGAAATGAAGCACCACCGGCTTGTGTGAGCTGTGCTTCCTCCACCCAGTGGCCCAGCACCAAGCTGCTAGCAGGGGGAGCTGCTGTAGTTTCCACAGCAGCCAGTTTGTTTGCCTTCCGAGCAGTTCGAGCCACCTCCTGCAGTATTTAGTCGCACATTTAAAAAGAAACTGTGCTGCTGCTGCTGAGGAGGCTGAGAGACCCTTGAGTCGTCTCTGAGGCTGAAAGACCCTTCCAAGGGAAAGGGAACTGAGGACGGGGCACTTGGCCAGGCTTTGAACTTCAGAGCAGTTCAGTCGAGGAGCAAGCTCAGTCCGGAGGTGTGTGAGGGCGAAGGAAGTTAAGGGCAGCTATGCTGAATGGAGTGTGAGCAGAGCTGTGTGTTGCTGTGCAGTTGAGTGCATTTGGGCTCAGGAGCTGTCTTAGGAACACTGGATGACCATACTGCAATAGGAAAATCTATAATCAAACTACTTTGTGCAAATTCGGGGCATTGGTTTCACCCTCCACTAAACAAGTGTCCTCGGTATGCTTTGTTCTTCTTCTTTAATCCTTTCTGGACTTTCCCATTTCCTCATTTGCCTGCTGAGTTTTTTCCTTCAGCTTTTCAGGTCCGGTTTTGATTTTGGGTCTGGTGTTTTGTTGTGTTGTGTGGTTATGGGTTTTTTTGTTTGGGTTGGGTTTTCTTTGTGGGGTTTTTTGTTTTGGTTTGGGTTTTTTTTTTTTGGGGGGGGGGATGTTTTGTTTTTTTTGGGTTTTGTTTTTTGGGTGGTTTTTTTTGTTTGTTTTTTGTTTCTTTGTTTGTTTGTTTGGGTTTTTTTTCCTAATCATCATTAGGAAAAAAAATCACTTAAGCAATCGAGCGCTGGAACAGACTGCACTGGCAAGTGGTGGAATTCTCATTCCTGGATGTGTTCAAAAGGCATGTGAATTTAGAACTTGAGGATATGGTTTAGTGGTGAACACAGCTGTGCTGCATTGACAGTTGGACTCAATGATCTTAGAGGTCTTTTCCGACATTGATAATTCTGTGGTTACATTTCTTTTTACAGTCTAGATTTTATCCATTTCTCCAGCCATATTCTTGAAAGGTGTTTGCTTCTCCAACCTCTGTGAGGCTATTTATCTTTTATATTTGTTCACTTTTTGTTTTGTTTTCTGTGATTGCTTGTTTAGTAATTCCAGCTTTCTCCACAGGTCTCCTTTCCCTTCTCCTTCCTATTGCATAGTCCATCTTTTCCTGTCAGATCCACTTCTCGCCTCCTAAATTTCACTCACAAATTCCTCTGGTTCTTCATTCTTCCACTCCAAACACATCAGCACATTCTTCCCTACACATCAGCAAAGACTTGGGGAACTTTGAGCAAAAAATCTTTTTTTCATGTCAGTGTCATTTTTCAGGTAAAAAGAACCAAATATTTCTCATCCTTATAGACCTGTCTTCTCCCCTTCTTGCTTTGGCAGCCAAATACAATGCTGTTTCTGTTTTCAGGTTCAATATTCCAAGAACTGACCTGCATTATATCCAGAAACTTTCCAAATAGCAATGGCCAGACTGTTGCAAGATCCATCTAAACTTCATGCCTCAGAATGGTACACTGCAAACAGGTTGCAGCGTGCCAGTACAGAGTCCCAGAAATCCAGGTCAGAATGCATGACAGCTGAGAGTAGCAGGCTGGTGGATGAAATAGAAAAGACAACTCAAAAAACTCAAAGTGATGTCAACAAGAAATTAGGTAATCCCATGTCTTCAGCAAGGATCAAGATGTGTTATTTGAGCTATATGTTCAAGAAGGACTTAGAAAATTAGTTGATGGTGAATAGGAGTATATGTCAATGCCGTTTGTTGATGTCATGAAAAAATCAAAAATATTTTATAAAATATTTTGAGGCAGACTCTTTATTTTTATAACAAAGCACACAAAAAGCTCTCTTAAGCAAACCTCCTGACACAGGGTTGCTAAACTGTTTCCACACAGCCCACAACACTACAGGCACTCCACCATAGAATAAGTCTATTTCTAGCCATACCTAAGATCTGAGCTGCTGTCCCCTTGCTCATAACATGAGCCCATATTAATACATGTTTGTTATTTTGATTCTACAGAACAGAGACGGGAAGAGATAAAATTCTGGAAGCAAGAATTAGATAACAAGCTAGAACAAATTGTTCATGAGACAGAGATTTTGTTGACTTTCAAGAATAGGCTGGAGAGAGCTTTGGAGGGCTGCAAAGAGCCCCTTGTCATTGCCCAAAAGTGTCTCCTGTACAGGTGAGCATTCGAGGAGACAAAAAAAGTCTAGGTAATGAACCTTTAACAAATAAGAAAAAAGATTGCAAACTAAAGGCCCACCTCTCTTTACAGTGAAGTCACAGTTTGATTTAGGTGTTACAGCACTGGGAAAGTGGAACTTTATCATCTTCTGTTCGATGCAGACATTTGAACAATGTGGCTGATGGTTTTTTCCTTTTTTCATGTAGGCAGAAGCGAGTTGGGGTTGACTTGGTGCATGATGAAGTAGAACAGGAACTGCTGAAGGAAGCTGAAGTCCTCCAGGGGATTATTGCTTTACTTGGACGTACATTGGAACAAACAAATGAGCAAATCAGGTGCAGAGGCAGAGAGCATAACAGAACATTAATTAGATGAAAATTTAGACAGCCGTAATACTGAGAAGTTGTCAGGCTGAGCACAGGTCCTAAGTTATCTTCAGTGCTAAACAGTAGCAGGAGGCTAGTCCTAATTCATGCCACTCAATCAGTAGTGGTGAGAGGTTCTGCATGTAGAATACAAAGTACTTGCATTTGATCCTTGGTCTTCTCATGATCCAGTCCTGTGACTTTCATTTCAATGAGAATTCTGCCATCAATTTATAGAAAGGCAGCTTCATACTGTAGTTTTTGTGACTTGACAACTAAGAGTTTTTACACAAAGATTTCTGTAACAGCATTTGAATTACCTAATGCATGCATGGACGCATATTAAGGACACCTGTGAATGCCTACACTTGGTCTTAGTTTGGTTGTTTTTTTTCCTAGACGAAACCGTTCAGCAAAATATGACCTGGAAATGGATCTGAAGGACAAATTCATAGCTTTGACAATTGATGATTACTGTGCCAGCTTGACAAATGACAGTCCTCATATTATATATGCTGATAATGCAATGGAACTAGAAGGAAAGTAAGTGGTTCTTTAGTTCAACAAACATAGGATAATTATACAGATAATATGGGCTGTCCCAGTAACAGCAAGATTAGTTTTGTGTAAAAGAGGCTTTATCCTTTTGCCATCTTTCTTATACTTCTGTCCATCACTTTTGTATCTGTCTAATATGTCTATGAAATAAGCCACAATAATTATGCTCCCAGTGAACTGCAGTTTTTCTAAAGTTTTTGAAGCTCACAGTTAGCTAAGGAAGAATTTCACATATTGCTTAAACACAGAGTACATTTACTGGTCTTAACTTCTTTCCTCTCCCAGGGTGACCCAGTGGGGAGAATGCTGGACTGAGACCCATGAGGTCTCGAGTCAGTTTCTGACTCAGACATTGAGCTGTCAAGTGTGCCCATTCTGCATGGGTTAGTTAGTGTGAAAGGTTTAAACGGAAAAATAGCTACCACACAAAAATGGGCTGAAAAGAGGAACTGTACTGAGAAAGCAATGTGTACAAGAGCTTCAGAAAGTCACTGTTGTTGCTATATAACAGCTGGCAAACTTGCAACACCAAGAGGCTGACAGCTCTTGCTGCCAGCCCCTACAACAGGTTACGTAACTAAGACCACACCCAGAATGGTGTTACCTGCTATGTGCAAATGACAATTACAACTTTATGTATTCACCCAATGAAACAAGGAACGAACCATCTGGGGAACTTTTCAAACACCCACCTGCAAGCCAAAGCTCCACAAGCATAACCCTCTAATTCTGGGGATACTCTTGGGACTGGGCTTCTCGGCTATTGTCCCAGACAGGTACTGTGAACTCTGTGAGAGAGTAAGTGACTGTGTTGTGTAAATAGCTACCTGCTATTAATAGTCACAGCTTTATTAATGAAAGATGCTCTAAGAAATATTGGTTATTATGTGTGTTTCCCACCATGATAACTCTTAACTTCCCCTTCAGCAGGGGCAAGTAACAGCAAGGCTGCTCTATGATTCCAGCAAATTTATTTTCATCTGACTCTCATCTACTTCATTCCAAAATTCTTGTGACAGAGTATTTCTTTTGTATCTGTAGCACTCCCTGGACATATGACACTTACTGGGACATGCAGTTAAAAGTGCTGCTTCGTTCTTGATTTTGTGGTACAATTACAGATTTATGAAGTTACAGAGGTTCTGCTGCTGTCTGTTGGTGACCTCTTATTCTGATTCTCTTTCAGTTTTGTGAGCCCTGAGGACTGGATAGATTTCTCAAACATAAATGTTGAAAAGGCTGACAAGCAGCGAAACAATTCTTTGTCACTGAAGGCACTTATCAATGGCATCCTTTCACAGATAGCAAATGACATGCGCAGGCAATGTGAGATGGTGAATACTGCTTTTAGAAATAGGGTGAAGGAAGTCAAGGATGCCAAGGACAAGCTAGAGACACTTCTTGCAATGGTAAGTCATAGGGAACAGTCAGTGAAAAAGTGGAAACACTGGTCTTGGGTTATCTACCAGTTTTCCCAATCCAGTGGGTTGCACTTATCTGCCGCATTTTCCTTTTTGTTCCCTTCTCCGTAAAAGTAATTTTAGATTTTTTTTTCTTAGCTCTGTGTGCACCACCAAAGAGACTAATTTCTGGAGTCACTCCTTCAAGCTAAATGTTGCTGTAGCCATCAGTAAAGTCAGGATTTTTCTTGTGATTTTTAGTTGCATGAGGCTCCTATAGCTTTTTCAGGATTGTGATATAAGAGCCTGGTAATTGATAATAGCAGGGTCAATGTGCTCAAAATTCGACACATGAAAACTGAGTATTAATATTAAAAATTAATTGCTGAGCATAAATTTTTGAGTTCACCCAGAGCAGTGTCATCTACTTTCCAGTGAAGGAATCATTCTCCTGGCTAAACTTTGCAAAATATTTTTTGATTAAGTAACAATATAGTGAGTGTTACTGTGATTGTTGCAACTATTAAAGATGATGATGATGATGGTTTCACACATTGTAAGAGGCAGTGTGCAGAATTCCATTGTTGGATTTGTTAAGGTGATGGATGAGACTGCCTCACAGGAGAAGAACATTGCAGCCTTAAAGAAAGCAATTGCTGATACGGAAGCACCTGTAAAAGTGGCTCAAACCCGCTTGGAAGCGAGGAACCATCGCCCCAATGTGGAACTGTGCTATGACACAGTGCACAGCAGCCTGATGAGTGAAGTCCAAGAGATTACCAAAAATCTTCAAAGGCAAGTGGTAATGATGGACGAGGAAAATCTGTGGTATTGGTTAATTTAATGTGTCAGCATAACAACTCATAATATGGGTCCCTGCTGTTCTCTCTGAAAAGTTTGGAATTGCTTTTCTCTTAAAGGCAGGACACTTTAAGGGAAGTTAATGGATAAACTTTATAGGAAGACAGTGGATATTGTCTCTGCGAATCCCTTTCCATCTTTCTTTTTCTTGCTCAGAATTCCTTACCCTTATGAGAAAAGAAAACCAAAAAAAACAACTATCCATGTGTTTTCAACTAATGCCTGTCTCTATTTTCCCTGTTAGATTAAAGGATGCATTGGCACAGGCTCAGACAGAGCTGAAAGGCCTGAGCCGCCGGCAGCTTTCCTTGGAGGAAGAGATCAAGGTCAAGGAGAACACACTGTACATTGATGAAGTGCTGTGCATGCAAATGAGAGAGTCTGTTTGCATAAACAATTACTGAAGTCATTATACTGGGAGACTGTGCTCCAAAGAACCAGCTCCTACTGAAATTTTATTTGCAAACTTCTAAATTTATTGGCTTGGCTCAATGCTGTCTAGTTGCACAAGGTAGTTAAAACAGACCTAGTACTTACAGCTGTTTGTTTCAGGACTATCTATGCTCTAAAATGTTTGATGAAATCTTCCTCTTGGCAATAAACACCAGAATAATGAGAAATGCCCTTTCTTCCATGTTTGTCTCATGTGTAACCAATGATGTCTTTTACCATTGAAAGGTGTCAAAAGGCAGCTGTGTGGAAGCCGAAGCAGGAGTGTCCTCATAAATCACTTATTGGAAAGCTGGGCAAGTGGGAGGGATGTGTCTCAGGACTGGTTATGCAATGTTTTGTTTTTATCTTAGCATCTGCTGCTAAGAACTAGACAGTGTGGCCAACTTAACAGGACCTAACTTATCTAATTGATACCCTAGATAGTGCATCTGTCTGCCTCTGAATTGAGATCAAGTCAAGGCTGACTTTGGAAAAATCACTTGTTCACCCCATGTCTCAGTTTCCCTATTTGTAAAATGGAAACAATGAGGTGGGTTTCAGTGCTAAAGTGTTTGAAGCTCTACAATGAGAAGTGCTGAAAAAAGAGGGTCTTATTTTTATCAGAGATGCCTGTAAGGGTGGAAAAGGGATCACTGCTTCCCTTTGGTTCTGGCAAGGAAAACCAAAGCAAGGACAAGAATAAATAATGCTGGAGACAAAGGAGTCCAGTTCCCAAGTCCAACATTTTAATACATGGAGTTTAAAATTGTCCCTTGGCTCTCTCTTGCTGGAATGGTAACTCCCTTTTGGAGGCACTGCTGTCAAAATTCAAATCCCTTAGTGAAGCGCTCCAAAGGACCCCTTAATGCAGATGTTACTGGGTGTTCTTCTCTTCCTGTAGTTTACACCATTGGATAGGTGATGACAAAATAATTAAGTTCTGAGTCAATCAGGTACTTGAATTTCCTGTAAATATCAGCCAGCAGCCGCTCCTCCTCAGTGCTGTCGTCTTGGGCTGTGTAAATCCTGACCTGTATGCACAAACAGCAGTCATGTCTCTCAGATATAGGGACCTCAACCCATTACAGCTCATGGCAACAAGACGCATCTGTGACTAATAAGGAATCTACAGAAGCAAAATTCCTTGAATTGGAATAGAATCTTGAGGCTTTACTCTCTTCCCACTCCCAGCTGACTGAAACTATCTCCTGCCAAAGAATTTTTGGGAAGTGTTGGGAGAAATGGATTAAATAGTGGAAGACTGGCAAGAAGGATTGTAAATCACTCGGGTGACCTTGCAGATGGGAATAGCTCTTGATAACCCAGTATGAAGGCCAGCCAGTGATCCTCTGGCCCGGAACGAGTTTAACTGTGCCTCTTTCTCCACTTGTGTGTGTCTGCCTGGGGGTTGCTTTGGGGATGCCTCGATGAGTGAAAGAAGGGAAGTAAATTTACTCTTTGTCTTTTACTGTGGTTTTGTGGTTGTCCCAGCTGTCTGCCTGTGCTGACTCAGACAGGAAGAACAAGGTTCTTTTTGCCCCCAGAAGTGATGTGTCCCTGCCTGGGATCTGCACAGATCTGTGAGGACCTACTGAATTCAGATTGTAGCACAGAAAGTAGCATGTCAGTATGGTTTACACTAGCTACAGTGGTGGCCTGGCCCCAGTTCAGCATAGGACCCCTGAAGGGTGTGATGTGTTTATATCTTTTTGCAATTTAGTGGGATTCAGTCCACCTTCCTTGGTTTAAGCATAGACATAAGCACTGAGCCTGAGAGGTAACTGAGAAATCCTGGAAGTGGGAGATGGCTTGAACTAGAGGTGAAAGAGGGACTGCCAGTCTAAGAAGAGCTTCTGGAATTTTCAGGACTTCATAATAAACTTCTGTAGTATCTGTATGTGGCTAAGTAGAGTTGGAAAACTTCCTCAACCTTGAGTGGCTCCCAAGCTCTTTAGTACTAAGGCATAACATAGGGAAGATAGTTACATTAACATTTCTGTAAGTGATCTTTGCCTGGGCATGGGGACCTTTGGGTATAGGAGCAAGACTGGGAATGGGAGTTTTGAAGCACAAAGTCTTACCTTTATGGTAGTCAAAATGCATTTCCTTTCTGCACGGTTTTGTAGAAGTCTCTCCATAAAGCTGACACTTAGAAATGCCCAGACTTTCAGAAATAACAACCTCTTGCATGATAAGATAAGCTGTAGCAGCTCATTGTCCAGCAACTCATGGTCATTGTTTAATTCAAGTGTTAATTTCTTGAAAAAAAATAAACACTGTTAATACTACTAAACAGATGTTGCATGCAGTAACTAGAATTCACAAATAGTGTTCCAAGTTAACAACAAAAAAAGCAGATCAATTTTGTACCTTGATATTAGCTGAGGATCTGTTTTGCATTATGACAACAGTGTATGTGCTACAGTAAATTGCTCTCCTGTGGTGACCTTCTGTGCATTTATTAGAAAATTCTGCACCTACAGTCATACCATGATCTTATCTGAACATAATGAAAATTATCCCAGAGACAAGACTAGAGCTAATGATGGTTTCTAGAATGCTTTATATATCTATGGTGTTTATTGGCAACTCTGCAATGGAACAGGACTCACAAAAGCTGTCAGCAACCATCAGGTGTAAGGCCACGTGTTTCCCTCTGGCATGCAAAGACCTGATTCTCACTTACGCGGGTAGCTGTTGCAAACCTTTGATGGCGCATCCCTTATGACACCGAAGTGCTTTGACACAGGCACTAGTTAATTTAGATGTGCTGTAGGACATTTGTGCATTGTCAAAATAGAGCAGCCTGATAGCATTATGAAGGGTTATTACTGGACACGGATAATTTCATTAACGATATTATGGGTGAAACACTGAAATGACTCACTTATGAAACCTGCCTTCTGAATGTAAAACTAAAGCAGTCAGGAACTTCTGTTGCTGACTGCTGTTATGCAGAAGGCCTACATGATTACTTTGTATAGCTTTGTGATACTGCAGTAGGGTGTCTCTGTTGTTTCCCTTACCTGCAGACCATGCCAGTAAGCTGGGAGAAGGTTGGTGAGGGTAGGTCTCATTGTCCAGTCTGGGTCACTAAAATAACAGCTCCGTAGGCTGATGCTCCTAACTGGGATCTCCTCTAGCAGAATCCTAGCTAGGTGATCATGCTTCATGACTCTTTCAAAGAAGAAGTTCACATTCAGTTTTGGGGCTCTCTTGGCTAAGTTTGCCCATGACATTCCTGAGACCACTTGCCCGTGAGGGTCATGGATATGACACTTGATATTCAAGGTGCACAGGGAATGAGAGCTGCGCTCCCGCAGGATGTCCAGCAGTTCATCAGAGATGCAGTTATAATTGAAAGTCAGGATGGTCAGCCTGTGGAACTTAGACATAGTTTGGTGGAACAAGGCACTGCTGTAGACAGAAAGGTGGAGACTGAAGAAATCCTCAATATTGATTTCAGATATGAAGCTTCTATTTGTCAAACTGCTTAGAGAATTCAGAAGCTCACAGCCTTCTTCCAAAGTTATTCTTGCTCCTTTCAAGTTAAGATAATCAAGTTGATTGCTCATTTTTTTCAGGAAGGCAGCTAAATTCTTGATAAACTGAGCCCTAACCACATTTTTCCAGATCAAGCAGTCTAATTCTAGGTACTTGATGCTTAGGGATACTAGGTGACTATTACACTTACCCAGGTGTGAAAGAAGACCTCTCATAATCACTTGGAATTTTTTGATAAAGGGAGTATTGTAAGGATTCGATAACTTGATCTCAAGGTGCTTCAAATACTTGCCAAATTTCTTGGTATACCACAGTGCACTTTGAAACTCCAATGTGCGTGCCCTTGATGGTTGGCCATAGAAGGTGATGGTTCTGCATCTCCAGAGAGATCCAGAGTGCATGGCGCAACTCCATTTTTTACAGACCAAGGCAGCCCGAGATCTGTCCCTGTCATCTAACCAATGGAAGACAAGCCTCAGACAGACATCAGGTAGGTAGGCCCAGGAGCTTTGCTCAGGTTCACTGTCATCTTCCATTGAGAGGACTTCTCTTCTGGGTCTTAAATCAAACCAACATGCAGAAAGCTGTGGGTAGATTTCTTGCCAATCCCAACATAATAGGCTTCTAAACAAATGGATGATAATTTGTTTCTTCACAATCAAAACCAACAACCCTTTGCCTCTGTACTCCAGCTGTCAAACAAGCCCTTGAGTCTAAACTATAGTCTTACCTAAATCAAAAGAAAAAAAACAAAGAGTGAAGAACAATCGCAGTACAAGCACAGGACACATCTTTTAACATTTTGGCCTTCACCTTCAGTCTAGCTAAACAGTGAAATGGCATCAACTGCTGCTACAGTAGCCACACTGTCTGCAAAACCTTTGGTTAGCATCAGCTGCAATTAATTGATCATGGTCTGTGGTCTGATGCCTAGCGTTTAAAAGTACTCAGTTATTTGGGCTGCATACATTTGAACAGGACCATCAGTGCAAAATTAGCACTAATGACTTTTCATAGTCTTCTGGCCATTCCATGACAATTAGTACCCTGCCTTAGATTAAGGCTGGATAAAAAATGTTGAAATGGATGGAAACAAGAAGTGGATCCAGAAGAAGAAGAAGAAAACATGCAGATCCCTGAGAGTCTGTTTACAACTACAAAGGCTCAGATATTTCTATTTTAATTTTATAAACAAGCATGAAAGGACAGGTTGATAGCACAATTAAGCTCGGTCTGCTGTTTGTCTTTTTGCCTACAGTTCTTATGTTGCACAGAATTTCTCTTCCTGTACACATACTCTTTTCAATTAGCACCATTTATATTCTTAGGGAGTCCTCTGCCCACTCTTGCCATTCAAAGTACCAACCTACATCCCCAGCTATCCAGATAACCCTTAGAAACTGAGCATATGGTCTGATACCTCACTCTCTCTCTCTCTCTTGTATTTAGTACTGCCAAGAAGAACTCTTTGTTTTGCAGAACTATTAGTCATTTAGGAGGTCTCTAGATCAATGTCCAAAAATCCAAATCAAGTCTTAAAATATGGTGGCTGAAGCTCCAGTTTGCCAGTGAGAAGAACCTGAAACTTTTGCTATAGAGAGTTGGGGAGAACACAGGGGAAGAGGTCTGACACTTCAGCTACCTGGAAGCCCTGCAGTCAACAGACAAGGAAAGCAGAACAGAATATAGGGCTGTAATACATAGAAACACACCTGTTAATAAAGGATGTTTATTACACTGCTGCACTAATCAATATTAGTGTGTGAATACAAAGCGGCACAAACACCATCATGTGGAACTTTTTTAAAACCAGAGTTCTTATGAACTTGTAAAAAGTATGTTTGTTTATAAGCCAGTGGTGAGATTCAAGAGGTATCCTGCAGTGTTGGCTTGCCTTCCCCACCACTATAAGCCAAGTCTTAGCTAAGGAGGTGTTTTAGCTGTCAGCTCCGAGTTTAACTTGGTGGGGGGAAATCAAATCTTTGGGAAAAAACAGATGCTGCTACAGTTCTTTCTAGACCAAATTTTCAGGCAGAAGTTATTTAAAGATAAATGAATGCTTTGCATGTCTTGTTTGCCACTCGGGTAAGGAAAAAAAACCAAATCAAAACAAAATCCCCCAGCGCTGAACACATACATCCTTTGCCCTTGGCCCAATTTGCTGCCCGATGTGCTTCAGAGGGCGTCCCGGATGGTTTGCGGTGCCGTACGGACAGTTACACTAGCTGTCTCCTCCAGCAAGAGCTGCAGAAGCCCGTGGAGTAAAAGCAAAGAAACAAAAAAACCTTCTAAGACTTTGACCGATAATTACCAGAAGTAACAGGAGCTGTGGCTTGGATACCCAAGTGGGCAACCCAGCCTGAGTCCTTTTACTAGTCCCGCTGAGGCGGATCTCTGGGCCGAGGCCCGCAGAGGCGCCAGAGCCGCGGGCGGGGCGCAGCGCAGCCCCTGCGGTTGTGCGGCCGGCCCGGGGCATTGCCCTCAGCGCGGCGCGGGCCGCCCCTCACCGCCGGCCGCTCCGCGCGGGCCGAGTAACGGCAGCCGCTCGCGCGGGGCCGGCCAATCGCGGCGGGCGGCGGCGGCAGCGGCGCCAATCCGGGGGCTCGGAGCGGGCGGCGCGGCGTTCAAACGCGAGGAGCTGTGCAGGGAGGGGGCAGCTCGGTCCCGATTCGCGTCCCGCTTCCGTCCGGCACACTGAGTGAGTACTGCCCCGAGCAGCTGCCAGAGCGGCCCGGCCGCGGCTCCCTTTGCCCGAGCCCGTCTCCTCCGCCCTTGGCGGCACTTTCCGCGCTTGTTGCTACTGTCCCGGTGGGCGCAATAACGGCACCGGCTGGGCCCGCCCAGCACCCGCTGTCCCGTTAGCCCGATGCGGCGGCACGGCGGATCTGGCGGGAAGCGCGGGCAGTGCCAACAGAGCGGGGCTCCTGGGCTGTGTGAGGGCCTGCGTGTGTCCAGGGGCCCGGCCGGGGGCTGCCCCAGGCCGCCGCGGCCTCCAGAAGGAAGAGGGCACCGCGCTGGCCTGTGCAACACCCGTTTGATAAACGGAGCATTGTAACCGTAGGACAGCAGCGGCTCTCTCGGGTCATTCCAAAAGTATTTGTTAGCAAGCGAAAATCAAGAATGGAAAGTATATGTGTTTTTAAATTGTCATGTCATGTAGATAACTAGCATTTTAGCCCTTCCCACCGAAGTCTTCTGCCAGTAGTAGTAATCCTGTCTGTTTCAGGACTTAAGTGTCCGCAATCATAACTGGCAGGAGACAATAGCAGCTGTGTAAACTTGTCTCGCAGTGGAAGGTTGTTTTGATTAAAGAATGTTAAAATTTGGGATATCAGATCTTGATCTGAGATGCCAACAAAAAAAAATGCACTCGTAGAGCATTCTACCTCTCAAATTAGAGTGTTGCAGTGGAATTGCAATACAAGCCTTCTTTGTGGACTTGTGCAAACCTAAGTAGCTGTAAAAATCAACCCTGTTCTCCTTCAAAACTCCAACTAAAAGCCTTCTCAGCTCTCCTTTTCTTGTTTCAGGCAAGTGTAACAAAATATATTCTGTAACAATTTCCATTTCTCTTTTTTTACACTGCTTTGTACCTTGTTCTGCCTAAGCTTTGCTCTCATTTTCATTGTTTTAGAAATAAAGAAGTTCTTGACCAAGAACTGGAACAAGATGTCATCTGTGCTCCAAAATGTCAAAGCAACAGTGGCATGGAGGAAACACCGGCTCCTAGCTGACCTCAATGAGAATGAGAGCCCAGTGCCTGACAAATTCAAGAGCAGAGCCTCTCTGAGTTCTCTCAATACCATTCGCATGTCTTTAAGGAAACGGGTACCATTAATGCAAGTTGATCTGAATTTTCATAAAACCCCAACAAGGGAAAGTCTGGAACCAAGACAGAGGTGCCAAACTCTTCAGACTATTAAAAGAAGAGCAAAACATGCTTTTGGAACAGTGTCCCAGGTATTTTGTCTTTGCAGTACAACACAGAGTTTAGTTTTTGCTTCAACTCCACTACTAAGATTTCTGAATTCTGTACTGAGTGCTGTATTCCAGAGAGTCTATTCCCGCACACTTGCACACCTTAGTACTTGTCTCATAGTTACTAAAAAACCGAGTTCATTTAGCCTAACATGTCTATTGCTTCTTTCAGAAAATACAGAAGTCTTGCCAAAGCCCAGTATGCTCAATAGTGACCTTTCCAGATGAATCCACCAGCAGAAGCTGTGCGACCAGTTCTACCAAAAAAAGAACTGCTACACCTCGAACACCTTGCTATAAGAACACTACCCCAACAGCCAGTTCCAAAGGAACTCCAAGGTCCAGCAAAAAGGCCTTGCTTGGGCCAACAAGGGTGTCAGAACATAGAGAATGGAGGGATTTCTCACCCTGGCTTGGTAAAAACGCTGTCTCTCTTCGGAGATCTAGAAGAGCAGCAGCACTGAAGAGCCCTTATTCATCTGCTCCTTCCAGCAGAAGGACGTAAGTCACATTCTTTTGTAAACTTTTTTTTTTTTAAAGATTTTTAATTTATTACCCCGATGAGAGTATCTGGTAAAGTGAAAGGCAAGGTCTAAAGTTTTCTGTCCTATTTCCCTGAAGGTGTATGCTGCTTGAAAGTTAGGAAAGTAGTGCCAGCTCCCTATATAGACAGGGACTGAGCTATGCATAAAGCTAAAACTTAAAAAGTAATTTTTTCTTAGAGACATACCCGAGTTCTTTGCTGGTGCCTTTTGCATAAAGGAAATTGCTCTGTATCTCACTCTGATTTAATTGTAACTTTTCCAAAGCTGCTATTTGTATTCCAAAGATACCAGGAAAACTCTACTTATGCTGAGTTCTTTATAGAATGTGGAGAGATTCCTACCTCAAAGAACAAACACAAATCCGATTAAGGGTTGTGAGCTAGGGAAATACTTAATATTGTGCACACAGGTTTTTCTTTTGGTCGAAGTCACAAAAAAAGTTAAAGCTAGAAGTTGAATCCAAGCTTTGTGAATCTGAATCCTGTATTTGAGTTGGAAGATAGCTGTTTGGGGGATGAATGGAGACATGAAGCAGTTGGCCAATGGAATTAAGAGCATAATTGCCACTGCCCTAAACTTCTCTGGGTACAGTCTAGAGGTACAAGAGTGGTACTGCAGGGATGGAGGCTTGAGTAGTGTCACCTAGTCAGCCTGTCCTGTTTGATCTGTAGCAATGACCATTCTGTTTGCAGAGGGTTTGACTGTGAGTTGGAACTGGTCTCCTCAGGGATTTGCCAATTGAAGCGTATCTCTCAAGCATTCCATGATGCCATTGTGAAAGAGGAGAGGTAAATACTGCTAAGTGTCCCTCAACTTTACCTGCCACCTGAACATAGCCAATTGCTGGCCAAGTAGTCTCTGTAACTCAGGATTAGGAATAGTTGTAGAATTTTTTCAAGTGTAATGTGGAATATCCGTTTTTTCGTAAAGATACCTGGGAAGATTAAATCTGCAGTTGGATTTGCAGCTTCTAAAACCTGCCAAATGCTCTACTTGTCTTCAGTTTCCTTGTTGTGGAAGTCAGGTTTTTATCAGAAGGCGCCTACCTTTGACCTTGCGTGAGAACAGTACCTCCCAGACTCTTGTCTAAAAGAGATGCCAATCCAGGCTGGGGAGAAGGTGGGAAAATTCCAGTGTACTGGCACAGTCACTGATGTCTGCACATCTATTAAAAAAACCCCAACTTTTATTAGGTAGCATTATGTTAACAAACAGTCCATGATAGCCAGGTGAAGAAGCCTCTTATAAAACACCTTGGTTAATCACAAGGTGGTAAGGTGCTGTATTTGTGAAGGTTATAACATTCTGAATTAGACATATTAAGAAAGTAAAAATTAAAGGTCAGAAATCTTGTCACAGAGTGATTCCCTAATTTTTGTCTCTTAGAGCATGTAAATAAATGTCAAATTCTCTAGAGAGAGTTTAGCATCAAGTACTTTACCTACAAAGAGGTAAGGGCTTAGTATCCCAGATAATAGCAAAAATTTGTACCAATGGGACCATGTCTAGATAAGTATAGGTTAAAACTTGTATCAAGTTAATTTTATCATATCCACTGAAAGTTCACTAAATCTCACCCCTAATATTCTCCCATCTGCTAGTGATATGACAGTTTCTCTCATTCGTAACTGAAGATAGTAGCAACCAGGTAAAGTAGTTGTTCACTTACCTTGGCTATGCCTGCATGCATCTGTGGGGAGAAAACCTGCTGTTTCTAGAGAGAAAAGCTTATTATCTCATGCTGCTTTAAGGCAATATTACATAGAACCACAGGGTTCTTCCTTCATATTCACTGTGGCCATCTCTGCTGCAGCAGATCATTGTGCAGTTGTAAAACTTCATCTCTAAATTGTGGATTAGTGAGTCCTTAAAGGTTCACAGTGAATCTCCTATGCAAACATCAGCTTTTCTCACTCCAGACCAAAAAATGACTGGGACTAATATTTTGTCACTCAGGTTCAGTTCTCACTGGTTACTAATGATCACAAAGCATGACAGAACCAACCCTTATCCTGAACTGTCTGATTTTACAGCCTTTTTTTCCCATCCCTCAAATTTTCATAGCAGTTGAGTCTATGCTATCACAATTAACAGCAGCTCATAACTGTGTTGGTGGCATTTGTAAACACAACAATTGTGCCCAAGTGGATATGACATAAATATCTTCACCCATTATGTTTGAAGTGCTCTTTTTGTTAGAGGGAAAGGTACATCCTGAATACTGTGTCCTACTTTAGCAATGAAGATAGGTGCAAGATACTTTGTTATAATTTGTAATTGCCAAGAAATTGACAGCAGTTTCAAATGCTGGACTGATGGTTTCAGCAGTGATTTGTACTGCTTCCACAATTTGGTCCAGTACTCCTGCACATAAAATGTGCTCTGTTATTGCCTAGTTGCCTACTGGAATAATTGTGAAATGAACTTTTTTGGAGGTGCCTTTGGTCTTGCATGAGACTTTCTGTTCTGGTATCCAATTGTGATGAGTTTTAATGTTAGTTCTTCCTTTAAATTTTTTTTATGATAAAGCAAACCTTGATCTCAAATGATTGTTTCCAACTCAAAGTATTGTTCTAATGTTTTGCATTTTAATGAATTAGATTATATCACAAGAAATGCTCCTGTTGCTAGTTAAACTATTGCAGTACTTAATTTGTGTACTTGCCATTTACATTCACTGAAGGTAACAAAATATTTTCTTGCTAGTGTTTAGAACAGTTACACAGTGAAAGTGTACCAGACCTCTTCCTTTCTCCAATCTGTTTTCCAGCAATTTGTGTGACAACCAGTTGATTAACTCTACTGACTTCATGTTGCTAATGGTAGTCCTGTTGTTTTTCTGCAGGCAACAAGCAATATCAAACTACTACTATCTAATGGCACAAAACTCAAAGTCTGTACATCGATCCCTGAAACCATCTCAAGCTATCAGAAGGCAAGCAAAGAAACTCCATCAAGCACTTGGTACCTAGACAGAGATGGCTGTAACTTTTTTTTTTTCATTTTTCCAAGTTTATGAGCACATATAAGAGAGAGGTCTGAATAGCACCTGAAAGGCTGCACTCTATACACTTGATGAATGAGCCATTACACTTTTTTTTCTTGGTATGAAACAGCTCGGGACTTCCTTTGCTTTCTCTTTTCAAGTAAAGAGAGAATCAAAATAGTACCAACCACAGTGTATTATCTCCGCTGAGATGAGGGAACTGTCTTGAAAGTGACTTTCATGAGGTAGTAAGTACTTAGAAAATTATGCTGAACAGGCCAGTAAGAATGGCCAAAGCAAGGGTTTATGACAGACTTATGAAGGGTAATCCCAGGTAAGAGTAGTGCTTAAATTGGTATCCAGCAGCCACAAGATTTAGCACAAATACTTTCCATGTGAAAAAGATTGGTCTATTATTTTGAAAGCCTAACTTGTTGGGGTGTTTTTTGTTACTAGCAAACTAAAGTTATTCATCATGTTAGCTGGAAGTTAATAAAACAGTAGTGGCTTCTTTGCATTCTAAGCAAAACTGCCATTCCAAAGCAACAGGATTCTGTGGAGTCACTCATGCCACAAGAACAGAGCCATTTTAGGACTCTTACTTCATGGCCTTAAGGATTAACCATCTAATCCTATCTTAGGTAGTTTGGCTCCAGACAAATCAGAGCAACTTTGTAATTTCTTACCGATGCTTTAGACAGCATCTTGGCAGTTGAGTTAAACATTGCTTTTGTGGTGCATCTGTCTTTTAGTTATACAGGGAAAGTTGTTACTACAATTAATGTAACCTCTTGCAACTACTGTTATTAGCTAATATCACAGTGGAAGTATTTTGATTATGTATACTTAGCATTTGATACCTGTATTTTGCTTCTAATTATTTTAAAAAATTAACATTCATTTGACAAGCCTTTTTTGGTAGGTCATTCAGTATAATGAAGTTTAATCTTTCACATGAAAGTAAGGATCTGTCAAGTTTTTAGAATTCAACAGGCTGTTTTCCACGGTAAGCTTTGTGCAGGCTTCTCCAATATGTTCACTCTAAAATGAACTTTTAAACAAAAGACTGATTTGGGAAACTTTGCTCTACTTGATAATTTTTTAAATGTGCATGTGACCTAGTAGTTCCAGTGTTACTAAAATTTTAATGGTATTAGGTATAAATATGAAAAGCATTCACTTATAATTTATGTATATGTATTGATTTTTAAACTTGCTCACAATTTTTTTTTTCTTGTCAAATGAACCCATTTTAAAACATCGAAACAGTTAATGAGGCCTGGAAAAATGAAAGCAACCCTTCCAGCCTGAAGACTTCTGGACTTTCAGATGACTGAGAATTTTAGCTTGTGTTACTTCTTCATGTAGTGTTTCTGTGTGTTATGTGGGTTTTTAAACAACTTTTCTATATGGAAGTATAAGTATAGTATATATACTATAAGGATATAGTATAGTATCTCCAAGTTGTTCTTTGTATGTCCTGAAACTACTTCTATAAAGCTTTCACAAAGATGTTGTCTCATCAGTGAAATGTCTTCTTCTATGACTTTTGACAAGGAAGGAGGGTTGGAGGTTTTTGAGAAGTTGACCGCCAATCTAAGTATTATTTCAGACAGGTCAAACAGCCTCTATTTATAATGTTTCCACCAGCTACTTGGAATGTACAATCATGATTCAATATTTATCAAATTACTGGTAAGAAAAATCAGTGACACTGTTTGTTTAAAGGCAAAGAAAATTTTATTTAAGTGGCTAATCTGTTTTAAGATTTTAAAAACCAGCTCACATCAAAATTTATAGCAGTTGTAGAAATCTTACTCCTTATTTCATATTAAGAAATTCATTATTGTACATTTTTGAATCTTTACAAGGCAGCCATAAGAAATATAAACATTTGTCACCAGATAGAACCTTCTCACTGACAATATTTAAAAGTATGCACTTATTAAAACTATAGACTGAAAGAACACCTACATTTTCAAGTTTCTTTGCGTGTATTCAGTTGTAAGGGGACTGCCCCGTTTCACCCCCACAAATAGAAAAACAAGTTATGCATAAGACTTGGGGTTCTGTGAGAAGACTGCCATTCTGGGCTGTATACCAGTCGTCCAGGAATAACACCACCTTTCAAACTTGCTATCTGTAAATCATGTTTCAGTGTTGCAATCTCTAGTATACCATCTCCCAGCATGTCACAGTAAACCTGCCTCTCTCTTTTCCCCCGCCTATGTTCTATACATCCATACAAATGACAAATGAACTGTGAAATTTATCTTCCCCAACCCCCCAAAATTCCATTCAGTTTCAAGGATAGCTTATTGAGATTAATACAAGTAGTGGGTAAACTGTAATAATTGCTGTCTGGGTTTGACCTAAAATGAGTGAAAGAGCCAACATAGGACTTCAATTCCAGTGTCCATGCACAGGATTCTAGCTGTTCCAGGCCTTATTTCTGAAAAACAGATATTTTAGTGCAGAAAAATGTGTTACTATTTCCATTTTTTATTGGGGGGGGGGGGGGGGGTGTCTGAATTCAGGCTCATCTATAGGAATGTAGAGTTACCTGGAGTGACTGAACATAATGGACGTCTTAATTACCTTGACAAACCTACAATTTCTGCTTAAGCTTTGAACACAGACCAGGAGGAATCAGTGCTCCTAGAGAAGCTGAGAAGATAGGCTGGAAGGTTTTGTGTGTGTAGGAATTCTATCCTGTACCAGCTCCAGATGAGGATGAAAATCCCACTCTCTCCCACTGCATGCCTGACATGAACAATTCACTGCAGAGATCTTGAGTTCAGATGCCACACATCAATCTCTAATCAGAAAAATCATGAAATTGTGGTGTATAATCCTCATCTCTCCATTATCAGGCTAATGAGTTTACTAAAAAGATATCCATGCTCCAATCATCTAGTTATATGACAATGTACTCACCTTTTTGCAGCCTAGATGGCAAGAGGGAAAAAACAAACTGGGGAAAATCCTATTTGTAACAACTGTTGGGCCTACAAATTTTAAAATTTAAAATACCTACTGGTTTCAGGTTTTGTTTTAAATGCTTATTAAAAAAAAGCTTTTAGCAAATTTAAGACAGAAATGGTATAGAAAGAAGGGAAAAAAAAATTCCCTTTCTAAATTTATTCCATGAAGGACATGATGACACTATAGATCCAAGTATTGAGGATTTGTTAAATACACGCATTAGTAGTGTCCTGGCTAAAGAAAGTCTGCAATGTATAAACAGGACAACGTGTTCACTAGTAAGGGAAAACAAAGACTATTTTGCAGAATACTGAGGATTCTGAAAAAAATGTCATTGTCCTGCACAGACCAGGGTGTGTAATTTTTTTTCCTCTAGTTTACTGATAGTTCCACTTCTACATAACCAGTTTTAGCTGTTTGGAAGTGAGTTCCTTAGGTACTAGAGGAAAAAGTGAAATAATCAGAATAAATTAAGACTAGTTTAATGTAAACAAATAAAAATGACAGCTCTCATGAACCCCAATGAATAAGAATTACCAGTACTTTGTCATTTTTACACCTAACAGAATTTTATGCTGAATAGATACGAACCATGCCACAAAACTAAACAGGAATACTTTGGTCAAGCAAAAATCTATACCAAGAGCACTAGTGTATTCAAATAAAAATGTTATTCAAAATAAGCAGATTTGGATTAACATCACTATTCAGTTCTGCAATCTACACAATGATATCTTGTTCCAAACCTACCTAGCTAGACAACAAAATTGAACAGACAGCCACTGTTGCTGTGTTTGAGTTGGTTTTGTTCTTTTTTTTTTTTTTTTTTTAATGTGTATTGGTTACAAATCTGCTGTGAAAGCAGAACCAAAACTTAAGTGTCTTCCAGTAGCTATACACACATACACACAGACAAAACCAAAACACCACAGTTGTGAAGGTGTGTTTTCACAATATCTCAAATAACTCTACCACTGCTATTAATCACAGCCATTTTTTACAGTAATTTAAAATGGATCCATATCAACAGGACAAAGAAGTAAATGCTTCCAACGGTGGCATACTTGTCCTGTACCCTTAGCACCCACTGGACTAACAGTTTTGCATTTTACAATTTCATTTATGCTTCCTCCATTCAGCATGTTAAAAGAATGTGCTTTTCTGTTACACACTGGAGGCACTAAACAACTGATGGTGCTGAAACACCTGAGTCTAATGTATGTTCTGTGGGCATACCCACCTGACTTCTCTGTCCCTTTCCCTTCTGTGTATGCTAAAACACTTTCATAGTCCATACAGTTTAAGTGCTGACTGCACGAAACTGCAGCAATGAGGACTTGCAAACAAGAATAAGATGACTGCAGGATCAAACTTACCCTCAGCGAATGGCTTCCTAGGGGACTGATCTTTCATGAAAACACAAACAGAACTGAAATCCAGTTGCAAGCCGAATGCCTGTGAATGACTGGATGCAGTTTCATGTGGACAAAGTGTGTAATTAAAAAGCCTGTGTCACTATTTTGCCAAAGTGCACAGCTGCAGTGTGGGACACAAGATAAACCATTCTAGCCATGAGCAATGAGCAGTGCTGGAATTATGTAAATGCCATATAAGCTCTCATACATTGTATGCAAACAAAATTAGGAAGAATATTTTCAGCTTGATTTTAATACCATGTGTAGAAATTTTGAAATTTTTACCACACTAAATCATACACACACACACACACACACACACTTGTTTTACTGCTATTAGCTCCTAATATTCTTAAGGGAAGCCAGCACAGTGACTACTGTAAAGGTGACCCAGCTATTAACAGAGATCCACAAAATCGGAGTCTTCATGACATGAAACCCTGTAAAATGACTTTATGTCTCCCAAGAGTAAAAGACAGCCCTTTATAACCTAGGAGATTTTTCTAATCTTGTACTCAGACACTATTTCCTTCAGTACAGTCACAGAATTACACACACATCCCTCTTTTGATAGGAAGTAGACCTTTCTACCACAGCAAATGAAAACAAAAAATCGGTTTTCAAATCTCTTGGGTGATAGAGGTAGATGGCTAAAACAACAGTAGCTTTGAACAGGAATAGTGATTACAGTCAGGAGACATGCTAAACAACATCCAATGACTAAAAAACTTTTTGATCTGTCAATATTTTAGACCCCTCATCAAACTTAAAATTTTCCTAGTAAGTTACTCTCTCACAAGGATTCCCATGCCTATTAAAATTAACAAGCAGGAGTGTGTTAACAGTAAATTCACTAGAAGGAGATGGAGGCTGGTGTACCTGTGCAAACTCATCATGGTGCAAAGCACAGAAGAAATGGACCATGTGACTAGAATTAATCCATGCAGTGGGCTGAGACAGAACATGGAATACCTCGAACTTCATGGATTCAAGAACTATGACACTACTGGGAAAGCATTTCTAAATGTTAAGAGTGTTTCAATGTAGTTTGAAAGCTATCTTTCATTTAGCTTTTGTAGCAACAGAGCACAAAACCCTAGCCCCTTGGAACATATTTACCTGCTCCCAAAGAGTGTTTGCTACCAGACGTTTTACATCTTTCCTTAATCTTCAGCAGAGATTACCCCTTCCCTTAAAGAAAGCATTAGGAAAAAAAAAAACAAACCAAAAACCAGAATAACCTACTACTGATGTGGCAGAGATACTTCAGGAAGTTTGAAATAGGTAGCTGACTATCTTGCCAAGTAATGTCTGAAAATATAAATCAAACATCTCCACTTATAACCTATTTTGCTGCCTTTTAAGGCAAAAGCTACACTTCTACGTCCTTCCGAAAGCCCACTGAAACTTCATGGTTAACAGAAAGTACAGACTTACTTTACTTCTGCACTGTCTTAAAAGTTTTCCATTGCATTTGCTGTTTTACATGTTAACTTTCAAAATCATTAACCAACTTGGTGAGAGACTGTCTGGTCTAGCAAAACCTGAAAGGGGGATGGAGAGGTATAACACCCTCTTCACCCCAATTCCCTGAAATAAAAAAAAACAAACAAACCTGAAAAAGGAATGTTCTTTTGATTTCAAGCTTTCTCAGTGTCAATAGTGTGTGTTTAACTCTAAACAAAAAGGGGTTTTATGTGCACTTGTAACTTCATTGCAGGTTTTAAAACATGCATCAGTTCAGTCATTAAAATTCTCTTGATGAATTTCCATGGAAGTATCTGCATGAAGAATCTGCAAACTGCTACTATGTTAAAGTAACTATAATGTTCTAGAAATATTACTACTTAGGGAAAACATCACACATTTTACTTCTAGTAAGTCCATTGAGAGATCAGAGAGAAATTTAAATCAGTAGAGAAATGTCTGTGGCACCTGTATTTTTGCATGTCCACTCTTTGAAGCTCAAATGCTATAATTCTGAATGCTACAGATTGTCTTAATGCAGCAGTTGCGCTGTGAAGCATGAGAAGGTAAACAATTTATCAATTTATTTAATTACTTCTTTTTTCCCTCCAGTGTAAATATTCTAGTTCGAATAATTTAAAAAGCAATTGCTCTGAAGGTTGCAGATCCCTTAGTAAAACAGTTCCTTTCAGCTTGCCCTCTTAGGATCTGACTCTCTGACTGAGATCATCAGAGCCATCTTCTTTGGAGTAGTCCACACATTTTTGCACAGTCATCAAGTTCCACAAACAATGTGATCTTTGTACAGCTGCACACTACTTTGGTTACAACAACACTAACTGTGTTCAAACTGGCTGACACATTTATTTTAACACGAAGTTTTTATGTTTGGTTCACAAGTGAAGTTCTTGCATTTATTTGTCCAGCGCCTCACACAAACACGAGTGCCCATGTTGGAGTCTGCTGACCAACACTGTAGGCTGAAAGGAAACCTTGGGTTTAAGGCACCCAGGAAGCATCTTGTTGTAGAAGTCCTAACCACCTGTTATTGTAGCTCCCGCTGCTGCCTCCCTTGATCACTTTCATTGAAAGGTGAAGTGGAAACAGACTACTTAATGCTTAAAGTATAAACCTCCTCTGTAACCCACAGGACCTACCCTTGATGCTGTGTTGGGTGCAGCTAATTAGCTGATACCACAATCCTTCTGAGTAAAATCAGTACCTTTTCCTCTTATTGCACATATTGTATCTGTTCCCAAAAATAACCTGTTGCTATGATGATAAACTTGTGATAGTTTTAGATTGTTTTAAACTTCCCCAATAAACATGGTAAGAGGAAGAGACTGGAAGTGCCCCAGTTGGTGTAAGAAGGCAGATTTCAGAACAGGGAAGACTCCAAGGTACAAATTCCTGTCCACTTCTCTTAATTTAGAGCTGCCTAAATACTACCTTTCAGGCATGCCTAAAAGTTTTATGGGGTGCATCCAAGATCTACAGTCCCAGTCCTTCTAGGGAATAGATTCAAATTTGTGAACTCCACCTCGAACCCAAGCAATGGAAGGCAAATGCCTGTCATGATCTTTGTCAGATTCAGGCTGGCTCTGAGCACGCTCTGGCTTGGGGTTTAAGGAAGGCGGGTCAGGTTGCTGTACAGACATAGTCCTGCGGAGGTGGTTTCTCTTGCGCAAAAACTCAGGTTGTGAGTGGAGGCCAAAGCTGCCTTTTCTCAAGATCATCCGAGAGTTGTTCTTTTTGGGTCGTGAATGGAGACTGAACTCCAGTGAGGCCAAGTGGGCTGCATAACCTTCACTGAGGAACTGAAATAGGAAGAAAAGAAGGGAGTGACAAATTACTGCTGCCTTGACCTATGAGGGCTATGAGGTATTAAGTTTTGATCACTGGCATCCCAGTTAGACACCTACAAAATACTAATATCCCTCTACCCTCAATTTTTTTTCAAATGACCCATTTCATTTTATCATTCAGAAATATGCAATGCATGCACTTCTAGATACAACCTGCAACCACTTGATTCTCTTTACTATTCACCCTTCCAGAAAATGCCTCATTTGTAACCCCAGCTGCCTTTCTTTGAAATACTGTTGCTGCTTTGTGTATTTGTGAGTTTGCACATGCATTTATTTGCATGCATTGCCTTGTCTTCCCTAGGACTTCCTGACTGAATAGCAAAAGTTACTTACTTGGCACTGTGCCTGGTATTTCTTTGTGGATCGTCCAACTATGTAGATCTGGGATGGTGACAGAGCCAAGACACTGTACACAGAAATATCCTTCATGGAACCGTATGCGGCACAGATTTTGATGTGGCACTGAAACAAACATTACTTCCAAAGTGAATGCGCTATTGAACATTATGCAACTACAAGGCTGGTGCCTGATTTACAGTAAAGCAGCATATGAGTTCCCTGTTAACACTTTCAATTTGTAAACCACAGAAAGCTACACTGACCTAACTGCATGTGAGCAAGAACTACAGCTAAGTGCACAGGAAAGAACAAGCAGTTCATTTACTGATTTGTCATGACTGGAGGTCCCTTTGGATGTTTTATCAACTTTCCTTGCTCTTTAAAAAGTGAGAAAAGAAGTGAGGAATGGCAAAAAGACTTTGTGATATTCAGAAAGAAGGGAGATCTCTACTGAACTGCATTCCCTGAAAAGAGGTTTTAAGGCCATAAATAGGTTTCTAGTACCTCTTGCATGAGATTCCGGAGAAAAATGGTTTTCTGTCGCAGTGGGTCGTGAACAAGTCCATCTGAGAAGAAGATCATCCCTTGTGGGAAATTGTGTTGGGACAACCACGAAACTACACGCTGTTTCTGCATATCTGGACGGCCGGTGATATAGATAATCAGATATCCCAGGTCCTGCCAATGCCTGTAGGAAGAAGCAGTTAAATTATTTAAGTGCAGAAAGAGAAACAATACTCACAGGTCAGGTCAGCATCTTTTCCCAGACCAGTTAGAAGTCATACGATACCCTTCAACAAGTGAAAAGGAGCATGCCTAAGTCTCTGCTCCAATCAAGAAACTAAGTAATAATGTCTACACCTTGGGGGAGGTGAAGGAAAGCAAGAGACACACTTGTACAAAATATTATCTAAAATATGAGAGCCATTCAAAAATATACTTAGAATAAACCTTGTAACACATCAGGTACTGCTACTTTTGAAATCTTTAATGAGATTTCCTGCCATTTCAGCTATAAGGAACGGAAACCCTTGAAAACTGACATATCTACATTCTCATGCAAGTCCCAAAATTGTCTTTTCCCATCCAGTGCAACATTAACAGACCTGCAATAATGAATTAAAAGGCCTTTTAATTTTTCCTCCAAAAAACATTCTTGTATTCTGGCAACTGTATTTTTTAAGTACAAATATGTCCTTATTTGAAATTAGTGAAACACAAAATACACATGGAATCATTATTAACTCACTGCACACACTTCACAATCATATTCCCAAGAAGCAACTTTTTATCTTTAGGCAATTTAAACTACAAATTTCAATGTAATTCACAGCATTCTAATATTGCTCTGAAATTCAGGCAGATGTGCTGTGCAAGAAAATATAGAAATGTATCTGCAGAGAATCTCGGCCCTCAGAAAATTGCTATCTGTTTAGTATTACAACCTTTCTCCTTCCTACAGTGTTCAAAGCAGGAAGTCAGAGATTTGAAGTGTTCAAACGTCATTTACCTGACAACATCAACGGCCCCCGCTCGGACTTTGGGGTCACTTCCCATAATTGAAACACTTGCTGCAAAGGAACCATCAATGCTGAACACAACACATTCCATCCCTCGCGGCAGTACAGTCAGGTAACTTGCTGCACTGCTCTGGTCCCCTCTGCAGAGTCAAAACAATAAATTAATTTAAAAAGCAGAATGTCAGAAAGTATTTTCTGCATGTTCTAGTTAAGATTTGAAATTAGATCTTTCTAGACCTACAGCTTTAAAAATCACTGTCGAATATGGCTTCTGATTTCAGTCTTACATGGGACAATCAAAACTTACACTTTTAGGAAATAGTTTTTCAAAGAGAAATTTGGAAGCTGATCTTAATAAGAAATCACATGCGTACAAATAACCAAAAGGATTAGAAAAAAACCCCACAAGCCACCTTGAAGTACTCTAATTACTACTCAAACTTTCTCCATAAGCTTTAAGTTGGTAACATGGACATTAGCCACCCACTATTCTTGCAAATATCCCCCCTTGCAATGGGAATGCCAGTTGAGAAAAGTAAAAAACAAAAAACAAAAGCAGCAAACAAACAAACAACCAAAAAACAAGGTAGTCATACGTCACTCTTGTCACGGAAGAACATGTGAAAACCACTTCCTTATAATGTATTTTCCCCAAGAGAACTGAATGTTAAAAAATGGATAAATGACAAGGAAATCCAAAGCTCTTCCCATCCCACCACCTCATGCTCCCTAAAACCTGTAATCGAAAGACCACATTCATGTCTGGTGATGAAGACTCCTACAATATGTGCTCACAGCCTAATGAACAAAGACAGGACAATTTATTTTGTTCCTTTTTGAAACTTCCTGCACTCTAAATCTTCATTTTTAAATATAATTTTATTTGCGTTTATTTTCTTGAATTGATTGCCTTTTTTATTAAGCTGAGATAAAACATTTTCTCCTTCTCAAGTTGCACTAAATAGGATTGTAAGCTGACTTTGGACTTTGTTAACTGGTAGATAACAACACATTCTATTTCAGCTAAATTCTCCTCATTGATTTAATCTCCTAAGGAGGGATTCAAATGAAGTTTTTACTCAGTTTTGAAGTTCCTTCCTGATCACCACAACCCATCAAAGCTTTAGTTCCAGTTTGGAGTTATTACCTGACCACCATTTTGATGGGATACACACCAACTCTCAGTCTCTTCTGTTCAGGTATATTGTAGGATATTCGTCCACTGCTGTTGGATATCTCTGTGTCAAAATACACCCACCTACCCGAAGATGGCTCAGTCATTATGAAGATATCCACCTGCAAAACCAATGAAACGCTAATCTATTGTGACAGTCAACAAAACACCACCTATGTGCAAGGCCTGCCAAGCCTAGATAATATTAGTATCTCCAGCCATGGTTGGTAGTAAAAGCTTACAAGGAAGTTTGAAGGAACTTCATTACTCAGTAAGAACTTCAAAGAGAATCCTGTCAATAAGCAAATGCTTTCTAACATACAAAAGTTTATTTCCTTTATAATTTATTGTCTTCATAATTTAAACCCCTGATCTAAGCACTGCATGTGTCAAACATAGAGGTCAGAAATCTGGGAGGAGGCCTAAACTAGGAAAAAGACAATTTTATCTTGCATGGCTATATTACCTTTTTGCACACTAAATATACAAAAAAAACCCTGCATCTGGTTATTGAGACGAAATCTTTCTCAAATCATAACCTCACCTACAACCAAAACAGTTCAAATTATCAAAAGATTTCATCAATTTCAACTGGAATATTTAATCAAAATTAACATAAAGGATATTACATAATTTGCTAGACCTGAAACAGGCCAAGTGAAGCCTACACGCTTCAGTTTTGCCCTCGGCTCAGCAGCATTGCTCTCTTAATTTGCACAGAAACTCCTACAGTCTCAGTGAATATGAAAAAATGTGTTCACTTGATGCTTGGCTTTATTAGCTGTACGCCTGGTTTCCACAGGCAGCTTTAGGAATGACTGTTTCAATTGTGTCACATTACTACTAATTTCTAAAACTAATCGTTACTTGCCCATGTGTAAGATATAGCAGCCACCTAGCTTCTAGAACTCCTATTCTTTTATCTAGTTGTTTTACTTGGATAGGATGATACATAGTTTTCTTTTACTGCATTGTCAACTACTATAAAATTCTTTTTCCTTCTTCCTCGGAAAGTTGTCTCCAGGAGGTGGAACAGCTGGATGGCAGGTTCAGAAGCCACTGTACAGCACACTCACCACCAACCAAAGGAGATAGCCATAATCAGGTAAGAGAGATGAGAGCTCAGAAAAAGGTCAGATATCAGGACAGCCCACTTTATAGCATATCTCTGATGTACATGTGTGCTACATTCAACAACTGTTTCAAGTAAAACGAAGAAAATGGATTACTCAGACTTCACCTTTTCACCTGTTAAAGCCACCATGTCCAGAGGTCCATACATAAAGCGCCCAACGAGTACCTGAGGACCATCTTCTGCTGCAATGACATCATTAGCTCGGTGATTGGCAGTCACATTCTAAAATAAGAGCAGAAGATGGGGAGGGTACTGTTGGTTTTTGTCACAAGGCTACTGTCTCTATTTTGTATGAACGGTATCACAGAAACACAGTCCTGGACAGTATGTCTGAGGTACCTGAAGTGCACTGCATTCCCATTTCAGCTGAAGTCCAATTTCTACTAATGGTGGGTTCCTGAATAGACTTTCTAGAGAGAGTACTCAAGATGACCAAATAAGACAGAACATTTAAGGGAAAGCCAATTCTTTTTCACTTCAAGTGGTGCCACAGAGCCACATTATTATGTGCAGGGCACATGCATTTTAACTGATGTTACTAATTGACTTAGGACCTGAAGAAAGTAGGAAATATATGGATTTGTCTAGCATAAAAGAAACCTCTTTGTATAATGGAAACTGAGGGCCTGTCTGTTATTTAAAGAAAGAAATATACCTTCTCCCAATATGAAGTGATCCAGCAAGAGGAAATTGCTCATATTCCCTAACCATTAATCTGCCTGCCTCTGGATTATGTTATCAGTTTTCAGCTCTTAGTGATAATTCAGTTATGTAAACTCTTACTCAGGGAGATCAAACTCCACTTAAATTTCTGCCAAACCCATGTTCCATAGCTGCCATATATATTCAGAGTTAAACTTACCCTCAATTTGACATGTGTCCTCTTGCGTAGCCATTTTTCTCGTGGATTGGATGGACTTAGTGTTTCTGGATCCAGGTTGTCATTTTCTTTGAAATTTACATTTTCATACCTCATCACCTGAAATTATATTAATATTTTAATAAATAGCTTGTGCCCTGGTGAGTCCTGGTACTTGGCAAAGAAGGAGAAATTACACTGCTGCCCCAGCTGAGTGACACTGCAGAGCCACAAGCACAAGGGAAGTAGAGAGGTAAAGCTGTATGTTCACAAAAAATGCACAGACAAAGTCCTTTATGGAGTCCTTTCACTCTGTTGGCCAATACTTAATTTCAAATAGTTATTGAACAGCTTTTTCACTCACAGCAGAGCCTGCACATTCCTCCACAGGAAACAGTGAAAACATTAGGATGGTATCAAGTGACAAGTCACATTGTCTTGATTATGGTCTGCAAGGTCAGTAAAGCAGCATAAAACCACAGAAGCATTTTTCATGTCCTTTATGGGGCACACATCAGACTCCTGACTTCATCTGTATTGATTTTCTACACATCTACTCAGAGAGAATATTTCTTATCCCTTTTGGGTATTACTACTTCAATAGGTGATAGGAAGGGACCCACAAGGACCCACTGAAGTCGAACTTGTGAACATGCAGAACCTTCTTATGTCATACACATTCTTAAATCCTAAATATCATACCTTTACCCAGAAAATTTCATATCCAACTCAGATTTCGGGACACAACCCACAGAATTCAGAATCTGGGTGTGGGTTATGCCACATTTCAACTGAAACCAGAAGCCCTATCTCACTGAAATCTGTGGGTTGTACCTGCAATCACAAATAGTTATTTTGAATGAGAAACAAATTAGCAAATTTTTCAAGTTGAACAGCTGGTTTTCTGTGCTGAAGTTTTACAATCTCAGTGCCCTTGCTGGAAGAGTGGTCTAGAACCATTTTAGAACATGTTTTATATTAAGTCCCTTGAGTAAAATCATGCTGGAATCAGGGTCAGCAAAGCAGCTGGCTTGCAACAAATTACAGTAATGTTGAGAAGTAGGCATGGTTTTTAACAAATTGGCATAAATTCTATTCACTAGAGGCAATATATGCAGGGCACAGGGCATTCAGGAGCCATTAGCCTCCTTCTTAACCCCCAACAAGGGCAGAAGGTCCAGACTGTACTGGAACTAACTAGTCCTTTATGTAGAGCTGTAAGCTCACACACTGCTTTAGAGATATGTTCTAAATGCTTGAAAGGCTGATTAAATTCTAAAAGCTGTAATGTGCTTACAAGGCTAGGAAAGTGTCCTGTAAAGGAGAGACTCAACTTTCTTATGGAAGCAGTACTTTCAAACTGCTTTACTATCAGATGTATGCTGGTAATTTGATACTTAATAGGGAGATATATAATGATGTAAGGCTGGAGATAGCCTATTCCTTCAAAAACAGGACAAAATTAAGATATAATACAGGGTTAGACTGATTTGGGGCACGGGAGGGGTGAGATATGCATAAAGGCACAATATTACTGGTCACAAAGTCAGCAGTGCTAATGGTGGGCTCACTGTCTCCTTCACCTCTCCAATAAATCCGTATTTGTCACTTCTAAATGCACTTGTATGTGATGCATCCACACTTAGCCATCAACTGACTTAAAGATTTAAAGACTGACCCTTGGAAAATGCAATTGACAATCACAAGGTTATCTGTTGCAGAGAAAAAAAAAATCAGTTACCTGTCTTAAGATGAAGGCCACAACATCTGTTGATTCCCAGTAGCTGGCATGAAAGAGATGTGGCAGGGCCACTGTTGGAAAGGCTGTCAGCACATCTGGACAGTACAAAGCATAATCTATTCGTTTTGTTCCCCACCACTTTGCAGTAACTACAAAAAATGAAACAAAATAGCATAACATTTCTATATCAATAATTTCTTGCTGTCTTCATTTCAAGCTAGATAATGGAATTAGGTCTTCTGCTTTCATATTCTTGATATTTTAAGTCTGTTAAAGGTATCTATAATTCAAAAAAGTACAGTTTTTACTGACTGCATCATCACTTAACAGCCTGACATCTAAAGAGTTCTTCTGAGTCCAAGTTTTGGGAAGCAGAAATCACTTCAGCATGATCCCCATTGCTTTCTGGTCCATGGAAAATGTACAGTGAAAGACTATTACTTTTATGATCATGTCATAGGTAAGAATTGCAAATGCCTACCAAACAGTGAAGTAAATATTAAGAGAGAGAGAGATACAACCCTTATCTACCTATACTGCTTCATGCCTGGAACATGACCATAAACCCCTGTTACTATGAAACTCCTGTGGCTAATTATGAGTAACACCATAATACAAAACTGTGACTTCTTTTACTATTACTTTATCTATCTAATTACAGATAAGATAGATAACAGAAAAGAACGATAACTTATGTTATATAAAATTGCAGAAAATTGGGCTGTTCTCATTCTCCCCAAATTCCAAGCAGTTATCTTTTCATAATCAACTTTTTCACAGAAACAATGTGAAGGGAAAGGCTGTTGCCATATCCAATAGCATATGGCACCAAGCTTCACTCACTGTTGGTGAGGCATGCTGATGGCAAGCTTTCAGTTGACCCCGAGTTTTCACTGTTTGTGCTGGCCAAGCTCAACTTTCTTGCTTTCCCTTGCGACTGATCAGATGCATTTGGAGATCCAGGACTCTCCTGAGAGAACGGTATGTTCAAAGAGCTACTCTCAAGGAACAGACCACTGTGATTGTGGAGAGCATCACCTGCATGTTTCAAAAATTAAAATAACAATTAAAAAAAAAAAAAGATACACACCATGGTTTTGAAACCAATGTTTGTGGGTGTATCTTATTTCTTTATTTATTAATTTATTTTTAAATGCAGAGCTAATGAGCATTTTCATGAATGGTATCAGATTTAATGCCCATGGATGAAACTTTCTCCTTCACAGTGAGAATAGCATGACATAGCGTGACTGTATGGAGAAAGCACACACCCTACTGCCATGAACGTGCAATGGCAGCTGGGTGTTTTTGGCCAGGATCTTCCAAACTGGGTAGTGATGCTGGGATGCTATTTTACTTCACACTCAACCCTACTAATTTTAAAGTAATTTTCTGAGAGGAACTCATAGCCCTGTGAGTCTGTGATACTTCTCTGGTCCTCTTTCTGACATAATTAAGTGTCCTTTTTTGCATACCATGACAAGTCAAAGATACTTAATGCCTATATGATTTTACCTTATTTTCTATCAAGTCAAAAAAGCACAATTCCTTCTACTAGCACCTTGCTCATCCACCCCTTCCTCTTTCTTCCCCAGAAATCAATCTATTTTTGTTTTGTTTTTGTTTTTTTTTTCCCTGCCTTCAAATCTTCACTACCAATGCAATATTGCTTAGTAACCCACCTAGGAGAAGTGCAATCAAGACTGCTCAGTGGTCTGATTTGTCCTAGTAGATATCTACAACAAACCAACCACAAGTGACCGAAAGAAACAACACGTGAAGATCTAGGCAAAGATCAACTAATTGTAAAAATAAATTGTTTTAAATGATAGTCAAAGATATGGAATTTTCCAAGTGACATTTGAACTACAACAGTGGTATCGCCTTCAAACTCCCCTTTAACACAACTAGTATCACAAACCTCATGCATAAGAATATTTTTTTTCTTAGTAATCTTCTTTGGTTCCACATTTGCTAAGTATGTCTGTGCTATTCAGTCCCAGATGACTTGTTTTTAGCATGCTGGCACATTGCTATTTCAAATTCTCTTGAGCTGCATAAGGAGAGAACACTTAAGAGATCAACAGGGAATGAGAGCTATGAAAACAGGCACTATACCTAACTGGTGAGATCTTCCATCCCCTAATGGGTATCTCTGGTACCGTGGGACACTGAATGGAGGAAGAAGATGGAATCTTTTCTCCAACAGTGGCTCAAGTCTGCAGGCAGAGGGGTCAGCAGAGTGAAAGAAGCTGTAAACTTGGCTGCAGGCTGGTCGGACCTGGCATACTTGGATGAGAATGAGACAGAGAGGTCAGTATTGCTGCTTTACAATTTTCATGGAGTCTGTACAGAAACATAGTTAATATGGTCTTCTGCAAACTCCAGATTAGCACACAGCTGGCCAAATTCTTTACATATGAAAACCTATTTCATATGTAAAGAACACTTCACTGCACCGGAGTTTACAGAGACATCACAATCTGAAATGCAGGCACACAGGAAATGTGAAGAGCAGCAGAAGAGAAACAGAATAAAGCAAGAAATGAAAAAGAATTTAGGTATCTTGTAAATACATTATTGAGCATTATAGCTGTGATGCTCAGCACTTCAAATATATACCAGCAAAACAGTCTGATGGGCTTGTGTCATCCCGAGGACTTAAACCTAGGGGACAGCAGAACCTTCCCTTATATTATAAAAACTAATTCTAACAAAACAAATAAATAAATACCTCTGAATTTTACTTGTCACATTTTCAGGTAGCTTTCTACCTTTCATTTCAGTAAAGAGGGTACCTGACTCTTCTCAACTAATTTCCAACTGTCTGCATGACAGATTTACATTTGTCTGTTTTCCTCTCAACTGTGTCACAATTATCACTTTAAAATGGGATTCTTTCATCATATGCACCTCTAAAGACTAATTATGCTTCACGTAGACACTGCTCACCTCAGAATGTGTTTGAAATGCCCATCAGTTGAGCTGCTTTCAAAGCATACTCCTTTGCAGGATACCCGAGGAAGGATGGAAGTGAGAGCTAATTTGAAGAAAATAATTTAAAATACTAGTAACTAACATGAAATTTTCCTTTCAAAGTGCCTGGAGGGTAGCAGAGCAGAGACTGGGGAAAGAAATGACTAGGAAAAAAAAAAAAACCCAAACCCTTGGGAGTCCTGAATTGTTGTCTCTTCTCATAATTGCAACAGATCTTCTTCCTCACCTGATAAATGAATTCAGCATTTCCTATAAAGATGCTGTGTTATCCAAAGCTCATACCATGCAAAGATACAAAGCATGTGCCAAATAATGAAAAGTAATCTTTTAACTGAAGAACTTAAAAAATCCAGATGCCTTAAAAATAAAATTTAAAAAAGCCTCTGTGTGTCTGGTCACTAGGCTCTGTTACTAGAGGGGAAGAATGGCTCACAAGCAACACACCCACCAAACCCACCCACAATGCCAGACATGAACAAGAGGTAATGCTGAACCAAGCAGAGATGTTATTTTTGGTATTGATTTCAAGGACTGATCCTTGCTGAAGTGTGAGCTTCATGATGTATGACATGGAGTCTATAACTAACAGCAGAACTTACAACACACTTTTGTAAGTGAGCAGTGACATCCCCGGAGCAATCCTCATCACCTCTGTACCTACATACATTAACATTCCCATCTCTTAAAGGAAGAAACTTACCTCACTCCCTGACTTTAACTAGGCCCCTTTATTTACCTCATTTTTGTGTGAGCCCCTTTGTTTACAAAGGTCTTTATGCATCCTGTATTTTAACCCCAAGAAGAACTTACCATCCAGACCAGGCAGAACAGTGCTCCTCATGGCCAGCACCAACCCAAGTGGTGATCCAAAAAGGAAGAAATCAGACACCTCAAATTCAAATCGGCCCAGATTTACTTCTGAGAGACTGGAATCCACAGGAGGAAGGTCTGCACCATCTTTCAACACACTTGAGTGGATGCTGAACAAAGAAAGTATTGAATAAAAAATAATAAAGAGGGCATTCAGAAAAAAAACCAAAACATTCCCAAAACAGGATGCTTAGAAAGTTCTAGCAACTAGATCCAACAATACACCTTAAAATTGTAAAATAATATTGCAGAATAGCAGCCATGATTTTCAGGGCGGCTATTCAGTAAATTTACTGCCTTCAACATGCAAGAGTTTCCTGCAATTATTCTACACAATACTTGGTAAAGTTTTGCCAGGATCATGAATATTCAAGTTTACTGTTTTAAATATAACACAGTATTTCTCCTATAAAAGAACCTAAAAGTGACTGACCAAACAAATCTTTATGTTTTCAGTCGCAGACAAGAGAAAAACAACCATTCTGTCTCAGAGGAAAAACATTCTACAACACACTGATATCCAGAAAATGCAATGGTTTCAAAATAAATGCAGAATAGTCAACAAAAACAAAGCAAAGGACATTCAGTCAAAGCAAGACTATAGAATTACCTTAATCTGCTACTAAGAGAAATGCCAGACTTGAAGTAAAGCACAGTAGTAAGTCTACACTACACTCAACTTCAGCAGAAGTGCAACTTCAACACACAGTAAGTCTTCCTCCTCTGCATCACTCACAATGAAATAAAGGTAATAGGAAGATAGACAGAGGAAACAAAAACCTGAATAGTTCAGGTAAGTTAAAAAAATAGCTTAGAACCAGCAGGAACAATGAGATAAAGGGAAGGCTTATATTCCCAACCCATGTATTTCAAATGCTTTTCAGGATAAAGGAAAACTAAGTTAACTTCTCCCCATAGTCCCCTCCTCATTTAAGCCAAATATTTATGCAGCGCTTTTTTTTGTTATTGCTTTAAGGCTGATCTGAATAGCTTATAGACCAATGGGAGCAGCTAAAGCAATTATCTCACTAGAGAATAATAAAAGTCCTGAAAGTGAAGTCAGAGGGATCGTTAGAAAGAAATAGGTAAAAGAAATTTATAATTATAAAGTATTAATCCATCTTGTTTTGAGTGGGGTATACTGAAGAAATAAAACTTTGTGCATTCATTTTTGCATGTTCAAAACCCTCACAACTGAATAAAGTATTAAATAAAAAACTTTCCAGATGTGAGTATGTTCATACTAGACCCACTAAATCCAGTTTTCTTTGAGGGAGAAACAAGAACTTTAAGCAAACCTCCAGAAACATACCACAAACAATAACAATGCCTCTGTGTTTTGGTGCTAACAGGTTCCTTTCAATGGCAAGCCCACTGGTTACCTGGACAGGAATGCATGATGCTGGGTTATGGTATCACACTCATAAGTGGATGAGTCACTCTGCTTCCGAGGCGGCGGTGGCCTTTGCTTCTCGTCCTCCATGATTCCCGAGATGTCAATATTGCTTTTGCTCAGGTGTTTGCTGTCACCCAGACCCGAGTCCTCTGCTAAGAGTGGATTATCCTTCAGAAAAAGAACAGAGCAACGGGAAGATTTAGACAGATAATAAAATACAAAAGAGCTTATATGAAATGCCTGCATTTATACATATGACCTCACTTAATCCAACAAAGGATGGAAGGGATTAAAAATTTCTCTTTGCAGTAGAAGGACAGAGATGAAGGCTAAATTTTTCTGGTTTATATGAAGCTGATTTCTTCCATGGAATGCATTTATTTCAGCTGTGTGTATTTTTTTCTCTTCACCTGGATGCTGCTGATGCTTCCTCTCCTGCTGCTGTTCCGACTCTCATAAGCTGTATTAGAATTATAGCAGATGGCATCAAACCCCAAAATTCCTCCAATGCAGTCGCCTATAAGACACACCTGAAAAAAAGATTTTTTTTGGAGATGCAGTAAATGTTTTCAAAAGAGACAAAAAGCATCACAGTACTGCAGAGGAGTTTCTGTCTTACTTCATCCCCTTGTTACTGTTTTTTACACAAAGTGGGACTTTGATGTAAGAGAAAATAGTCCTACCTGTCCATTAAAACCCGCCCCATCAGTAGATTTGAGAAACTCATTATAAACTTGATTGGCTCTACTGATCACCATGGCAACGGCATCCTGGTACTGAGGAGATGAAACAGCCAGCAAAGGCAAGGCAGCCAGTGGGATGTGGTCTTCACTGCTGCTGAGACAGCTCTCATCATAGCTGTACGGGTTTAGGCTAGAAAAGGACATGTTATCATCAGGAAAACTACAAGAGGCAGCACACAGCATCAGAGAATGAGCAATTGCTAGCAGAAATGGGTTGGGCTACTGAAGTTTGCAATGAGCAAACACAGGAAGGATCATTTTCTCAGAGAATTCAACTCCTTAAAAAAACCAAAGCATTACTGCTTTAGGTGAATGGGATCACAATAGAAGGCATATCTGTAGTTAAACACACTTGGTGCAATTGTTCTACATACAACTAGACATAATTTTAAATGACATTTCAGCTTTTGTTTCCCCCCATATAATAACTCACTATGACAGAGAGCAGAATCCAACCATCACAATGGAATAGCTTCCTAGAACACAAGTGTGACAGGTGTACTGCTTAAAAGCATATTAAGACATTTTTCCCAGTGTCCAATCTTTTCAAAAAGATGAAACAAAGCTGCACACATTCTGCAATCACCATAAATGTTTGCCTAGTAACATCTGGCAAAAAGGAGATGACTTAATTGAAAATGCAAACCGAAATTTGATAGAATGTCAGCTTTACTTTAGTGGATGTGTACCCCACAAGTTTCTCAGTAAGTCTGTCGATTGTTTCTTGACTGATTTTTACTGTGTGGGAAAACAACTCACAGACAGCTAAAGATGGAAGGCACATCAGTGTGTGCCAGATTCTCTTACAGTAAGTTAACTGTCCTTTACAGATTAAAGAAAAGCAGCTGAGGAAGAGCCACTTCTGAAGTGGATACATCCAATAAAAAATTATTTTAAAACAAATTCATCCACTTAGAAAAGGGTGAAAGATCATTGCAAGTCTTCTAGTTAGCAGAAGATTAAGAAAGAATCACAGTATTTCATTATGAAATACTTAGGTCACAGAAAACCATTCAAAACCACAAAGCATAACCAAACACCTGGGAATGCAAATCAACTTACCTGGAAACAAGAGAGAAAGCTGCTGAACAAATTGCTGGGCAGGGAACAAGTCTCATTAAGATGTGGCCCAAAGAAGCGGGGAAATGGGCTCGAGTCACTTTCTCAAACACGGAACTGAAGGTGTTGATGTCTGCCAGCTTGCTGCTGTGGTCTCCACTTCCAGTGTCTAATATGTTCCCCCCATGTAGGATCAAAATTAACACATGAGTTTTGCAGTTCTGGTGTTGAACTCCTTCCTGTGAGAAAAACATGAAATAGGAAAGGGGGAGACATTTTTACAGACTTTGTTAGTTTACTTGGTGTCAACATTAGCAGTGATTTTTTTTTCTGACACCCCCACCATGATAATTTTTTGATATTTGCTTTCACTAGAGTAGGTGGGGGTGTGTGTGTATGTGTGCATGTCCTGTGTTCCATTTAATTCAAGCATGTCTGAATCATGTAGAGCTCACTATGCTACTACAGGTGTAGGTTTCAGATCAACAAAGATTAAGACAGTTTTGTTTACAGCAGAAGTTACTTTAAATACTCTGAGACTGGAGAAAAATTCCAAACTCCACAGGCAGCATAAGCAATTATCTGTCTAGATATCCTAGTGATTGCTTAATTTACTGGCAAGGTTCTCATTCAAATCATCACAAGTCCAAAAAAGACAAATTCCTCTGCCACTGAAAACATTCAGCAAAAGCAGATGATGCAGTTATCTCAGAATTTTTAGACTGGTACCTTCTTATAAAATGAAAGACACTGAAAAAGTAAAAAAATGCATGATTGCTGATATCCATAAAACTCACAAACAAATTAATGAATATGTGAATAGGTGCATATACAGACAATAATCAGCATGTTTCCTACTTGAAACCAGAATAGCATTTTGAATGTCTCACAATTTCACTTTTTTTTCCTCTTTACCCTTTGATACTCATGTGCACTCCAAGAACTCAGTAATATATTAAAAGATTACATTTTTTGTTGTTAAATCTTGACTCCTACTTTTTTCTTCACTTTGGATGACAGGATTCCTGAAGATTTCTAGTTCCTGACCAAATATGAACACAGTGCAAAAACAAAAGTAATGGTTTTTTGTTTAAGGATCATTAAATGCTAGACTGGGTGATTTACTCAGAATCAGGCAATGTTCTGGACAGTTTATTCTTAAGTTCTGGAATGAAAGGAAATGGGTAACTTTAGCACTTGTATTATGGTGACAGAGAAATGGCTGAAAATGAGAGAATTGTAGGTTATTCCACTATCTCTGTTCAGCCCATGAATTTTAGTTTCCAGCAAAAGTATTCATTCTGAAGGCATTTTGCTGACCTGACTTGTATCTGCTTAAATACAGGAGAATCATGCAAGCATTTTTCAGGTTCCACTTTTCCATGCACTGATTTACAATTTCCTTCTCCATAAGGTTTCATTCCACATCTCAGAAGAGAAATTTAATTCCCTTTAAAAGCTAAATGTAGTTCCTTCCATGGACAATGTCCGCTTGTAAATAAGCACCACTGCTGAGGAGTTGGTGGAACTGTTCAAGAAAAAAATCAAGTGGGTCAGTATTGCTGAAGTCACTGGTATGAGAAGTCTCTCAGCTGATTTTAACTGGTATCTTTCACAGGAAGACTCAAAGGAAATAAAATTAATTTGTCTCTCAGCAGTGGCTCAGTCATGACTTAGACAAGGTGCTCAAGGACTAATTAACTGGAGCCAATCAATGACTGTCATCGTTTTAAGGGGGCTGTAGGCCTGAGTTCTTCAAAAATGGTAGACATTTTCATTACCTGTCCTATGTGTGGACAGAGAACTTTAATCGGTTTTCTGGAAGGACCACATGTTGAGATTCTTTCCTGCTTCAAAAAAACCACAATTCTTTTATTGTCAAATTCATGACTGCTCCTGAATCTGCTTCACAAAACCTGCATTTCCAGTCAAGCACTAAGCAGACATAACAATTTCTCTTCAGAAAACTGGGTCCTATTTCCACCTAAGTATGCAATGTCTAAAAATCTTGTGATGATTTTCAGTGATTGCACATGCACCTACTAAACAAGGGAAAAACATACTAAGACATCAGATGAATTTACAGTTACATAACATAAGATGAGAGTATTTCCACATGTCTATTCCTTGAAAATCCGCACAGCTTGTTCTAGGAAACAATCTCACCTCATTGTCCTCATGTATTTCAATACTGCCTTGTGCAGGGAACCTTTGTTTTCTTAAAGAGGTTCTATATAATTCACCTGAAAGGAAAAGAGACATATTAGTCATATAAATATTTGTCTGTTACATCTTTTACAGACATCTGGAGGTAAGGCACATTTCTGATTTCAAGACAGAAAGTTCTGTTCACAGGAAATCCTGCAGACAAACAGAACAATACATGTTCACCAGTGATTCAGAGACACTAAGCAAGCTCAGCACCTCTAGCTTTGCCTGAAGTAACTTGTTGTCCTGTCTCTTCATGTGGAGTACATCAGGTCTCAAGATCACCACAAGAAAAAAGCCAGGTGAAAGGAAAAACACTGAGTAATTCAACACCCTAAAGCAGGCATGAAAGGCATGGGTTTGATACATGACCAAAAAAATAAGTTTGTACTCCGAATCTAGAAGACAATTCATATGACCATTCCTAAACTTCTGAGATCATGAGGTAAAGTTTGAACCCATACTAAGAATCAAGACATGTCCTCTTTTTTTATTATTACACAGACAATTTCAAATATCCCTAGTATTTTGTCATGCTAATTAGGGAGAGATTTAGAGGGGAAAGAAAAAAAGAGAACTTGTGTTGCCTACAAAGCACAAAAGGGTGATAGTCCCAAAAGAAAACTGCTATTTCCATTATCACGCTCTCGTGAGAAATGATGCTGTTTCTTGCCATCTGCTTCACTATTGCTAGCCCTTCATAATGACAAATCTGTCATAAGAAATATGTTCATATGAAGGGTATGACATATGCTTTCTATTAACAAATGAGAAAGAATACTGTAAATATACTGCAGATGCAGTTTTGCAGACTGCTCTGTTTATAGGAAAATAATGGCATGCATCACTGAGCCCAATCCTGCTCTGAAAATCACAGCATGAGATAGTTCCTGTGTTAAGTTCCATAGTTTCTTCATTGAATGAGTCTTACACATACACATGCCACAAGATCTCATAAATGACTACTACAGAGCACAGGAGAAGACGAAACACACAGGATTCAGCTGCAGATCTCAACTCAAAATGCTCCACAATTCCAGTTAAAGAACCAGACTAGATGGGAAAAGTATGATTTCCAAAAGGGAAGGGGTTGGCACCTAGTGACAATGTGCTTAAGAGCACAGCTGCAGGAATAAAGAACTGACATTTCGCTGTGAACTGCTTCAGTAGTCAGATGTTCTTGTTAACTCTTAAGCATTATGTAATACAAGCTAAACATTACCTTGATTTTCTTCAAGCTTCCCAATTGTTTCTATCTGCTCAACAAGGTCATTTGAGTTCCACTGGCTCATGCCTATGAGAATAGCACTTTTTCCTTCCACCATCTCTTCTGTAAGAGGAAAAAAAAATAGAATAAATTGCTGTGATGAAGAAGAGAAAAAAGACAGGGTGAAAATTAGTAATCAAGAGAGAAATAAACACACATTAGAGCCCCTAATGGGAACATTTAACAGGTTATGCAGGACTATCCAGGAAAGCTTCTTGCCTACTCATATGCTTTACTGCAATCCTATACACTTCATAGATTATGTGAAGGAAAAACATGGAAAAGAGAGGACTGTCTCTCTTGAACAGCCACTGCAAAACAAAAGTCTATAATAATAATTTTGAGTGTTAGAATGGTTGGTTGGTTTGGGTTGGTTTTTTAAAAATTTTTTTATTTGAAGAACATTCAAAGGGCAGAGTAGAGGGAAGTGTGGACACACAGACCAGTTCAAGACTGGCCCTTTTATCAAAGCCACCTGTGCTACGTAAAGCTTTACATTTTCATCTAGGGACACAATGGAATGGAACCAAGCCCACAGCACAGAGAACTATCTCTTTTATTGAGATCTCATCCAGGAAGTGGGGTAGGAAAAACTGAAAGCACAAAACACAACCTGTAGATAGATATTGACACTTTTGTAAAAAACAAACCCAAAACCAAACAGGCCTAGAAGCTGTAGGAAAATATTTTCCCTCAATTTAACAGCTATTTGGCAAGAAGGGTGCATTAATCCTTTCTGAATAAATTTACTCAAAGCACTTCAGCCTGGCTGGACACAACCCAGAATGGTCTCTGTACCTAGGACAAGCACACAGAAAAAAGGTAAGTAAAATAAGTTATAACGGTTCTTTATTTGTTAAGGCAGATTCAGAGAAGGGGTCAAATTCTGTCCTCTCGTACTGCCTTTTGTAGAGAGAATGGCTCTAATATGGGAGTAAAACCAGAATAATTTAGCCAGGACATTTCTGGCTAAAATAATAATTTTCAAATACCTACCTTGCAGGAGGCCTCTCAGTGATTTAAAAAATGTATTTTCTTTCATGTTCTCTTATATGTATGTACCTGTCTCATTTAGAGAGATCTTGGTACTGGAGAAGGAGAAAGATGGGTAAGTATAAAGGACTGTATAAATCACTTCCAGTCACCACCATATCCTATCTCTCCCTAAGTCAAACCTTTTTTTAAACAATGATAAAGGCCATTTATCAGATTTATCAGATGAACTGGATCCAGCAAAGTCCCCTGAGACTTGATGCAATCTCAGCTGCTCCCTGAGGCAGAGAGAATCAACCACTTAGGACAGCATTTTGCTCAGGTTTTTGTCATTTTCTCTCAGAGGCTGATTTACTTGAAGTTCTATAAGGAAGGGAAGGAGCCATGGTGGTTTTGGTCTCTTCCCATCCCCTCCACAACAAGTGGTTTAAAAACCCATCTGAGTACGATGGGTATTTTCAGTGATATTTTGTGTTTAGTCCTTACTGCTGCTGTTCCTCCTGCCAACTTCCTGAAGTAACAAGAAGTGTCTTGCCCCACTGAGCCTCACACCAGCCCCTCAGCACAACTGCACAAATACAGATGGAAAAGTATTCAAATTAGCAGCAGCACAGAGCAAACAGCTCTCCACACCTCCTTAGGGTCTAGCAGTGAGTGTCTGGCTGACAAGCGTAACATTTAATCCAGAGATAAAATTGAGAGATAATGGTTCTCTACTGTAGATTTTGTTTTCCTGCTTTGTTCTTCTTGAGCAAAGTCCAGTGTTGGCATTGGAAGACAAGCAGCAGCAGCACAGCTGATGGCCCTTAACACTGGCAGCTGCACGCATCAGGCACGAGGACCAGTGAAAAGAACTGAAAACAAATGGGAGACAAGTGCCTCCAGGGCTGTGTTATGGAAGATTTTTTTCAGCTTAAAGGCTGTGGGGCAGGTGTGTGGGGAGATTGGTATGGGGGTGTTTGCCTGTCTGTTGTTGGAAGTCTGATAAAACAGCCAAACGGGAGTGTGCAGGCTTCTGTGAGCAGCTTTTCAAATCTGACAAAAAATGTTAGTCAACCACAGAATTTCACATTCTGACAATTTTGTGATGATGTATTCAAATGTAATTTTCATCTTCTGTGATCAGTGGTATGTTGCAGTTAAATAATAATGTAGTTTCCTGCATCAAATATTATTTTACATGTTGACGCTGTAAAATTCCTGACTAACTTATGGCATGTCACATGAAAAGCAAGAAACAAAGGAAAGCCACGCAATATAAAACAGTAAAACATTACTTCTCCCTTTCCATATGGATGTCACTGAATTAAGTAGTTAGCCATGACAGATGAATCAACAGTCAAAACATGTACAGCTGCTTCATCTCAAACACAGGTGCTTGATTCTCTGTTTACAAGGCTGCCAGCCAGAAACTTCTCTGTTTGAGAAACTGAGATTTGACCCCAGCTGTTTTACAGAATACAAAAGCAGCTCACTAATGTTATGTTTTAATGGTGCCGACTGCTGTGCCCACTGTTTCCTACTTCAGCCTGTCTATGAAGTACAAATTACACATGGGTAGATGTGGGATAGCTTCCAAATCCTCCCATGAAGAAACCCCATAGTACTGAACTCCAGCTGCACTGTGCAGCTGCAAGAATATCAAACATTGATGAAGCACTCTGTATAAGTAACTGAGAATGGGGGAGGAATATAGGTAAGAAACACTGCAGAAAATTTTATGGAGACAGAAAAAGGGTATCAAGCTACCTCATTTTTAGGGAGTGAAAGCCACATTCTCTGTCCTGGACAGGTCTCCCTCACTCCAGCATGAACAAACACCTCTTGTTTCTCTGGTACTAAATTTAATCTACTGATAATGCCAATTACTTCAGCCCACACATATGTTTTTCTCTACCACAGACAGAAGCTCCCTTATCACCAAGAGAGCTTCTGAGTATAGAAATGCCTTCTGCCACTTTTGCTAGTATTTATGTTTCTGTGTACATTTATTTTCCTAACATTTAAACACTTTATTTCTGAAAGACTGGTTGGGAGAAAGCAGAGATGATACTAAATTAGGAGGACCTATGGACTGCCTCAAGGGTAGTGAGGCCTTGCAGAGAGCTATGAATGGACCACAGAGCTGGGCAATCACCAACCATGTGAAATTTAACACGTGCAAGTGCTGGATTACTTGGGATGGGGTAATTCTGGTTACACCTACAACCTGTGGGAGAAGGGGCTGAAGAGAAGCCATGGGGAAAGAGATCTGAGGGTTTAGGCTGATGGCAAATTGAATATGAGTCAACGATGCATCCTGGCAACCAGAAGAGCCAACAGCATCCTGGGGTGCTAGAGCCAACCCTAGTTGGCTCTGGCTCAACCTCACAGTGAGTCCTGTCTCCACTTTTGGGTGCCATATTACAAGAAAGACCTAAAGCTATTAGAGAGCATCCAGAGGAGGACAACCAAGATGCTGGATGGCCTCAAGACCAAGATTTATGAGGAACGATTGAGGTCCCTCAGTTTGTTCCATTTGGAGAATAGAAGACTGAGGGGAGACCTCATCACAGTCTGCAACCTCCTCAAGGTGGGCCATGGATAGGGAGTTGCTGATACCTCTCTGCTGACCAGTTACAGGATACAAAGAAATGAAAATCTATCTAAACAAAACTTGATTTGAAAAGCATTTTTGCAAGCTATCAAGTAATCTAAACTTTGAAATACTTGTGTCAACTCATTACGGACTATGTCCAGCCAATTCAAAGTGCATTTCTTGTTCTCAGTCTACAATGCATGCCTCACCAGCTCAAAAAATACAGGCATCAAACTGACCTTCAAAGCATTACTGAACAATGGATCCTGATCATTCAAAAGAATATTCCATCAAGCACAGTAAGTGATCATACTCCCACAAAGACAGAATCTGGTCACTTTTGATCTATTCACATCAAAGAAAACTATGCCATCTAGAATGTATGAAACATCATCATTTTAGTTCTCTTTATGGAGAAAAAAACTGAAGTATGATTTGGTGCTCAAAGTTACAACTGCAGCTTTACAGAGAATTTGGAAACATTGCTGAAATCATCAAGACAGCTATTTTAAGCACATGGTAGAACATTACAAAGCACAAAGGCAGTGTGGAGAAAGATCAGCATAGGGTATATTTATTTTCTATTTCCAACTCTTCCATTCACTAAAGCTTAAGATTTAAATGCAGCTTAAACAATTTGAGTATCCTATTCTCATTGAATACCCAGTGGGAAAATATCACGATCTCTCATTCTCTTCATGCTTAGATGTCTCCCATGCACATTTAATTTTGATCCACAGAAGCAATTTATCACATATTATTCTCACTAAAAGTCTGTTATTAGGGATTAACAACACAGTAACAGATGTTGTTAATTATCTTTACATAGCAGCGACTTTTTATTTCAAGTAACCATTATAAAAATGATAGCAACTGTCATTACAAGCATTTCAGACTACAGAGACTACCTTTGACATTAAAACTTAAGTATTTAAGGAAAGCCCTTTCAGAAAAAGCAAGTGAAATGTGTCAGAAAAGTGTAAATTTTGCTTCCTGGAAACAGAACCAAAACCAGAGCCCCAGCCTCCCACTGGAGGTGGGAGACTGTGTATGCACACAACCTACAGATTCTTCTCCCACTTCAGAATAAAACTTGGCATGCTACCAACCATGTCAAGATTCAGGGCCTCACAGATGACGTAGGGAGTGCTGCGGTTACCTCAGCTGGTTAGAGCACAGTGCCATAGTCACAGGTTTGATCCCCATATAGGCTATTCACTTAGGAGCTGGACTCAAGCATCCTTGTGGGTCCCTTCCAAGTCAGAATACCCTGTGATGAAATCCGCAAGCATTCAAATACTGCTCCTTGAACAAGCAGAGATCCAGTCCCTCCAGAGAAAGTTTTGATAGAGTGGAAAACCTAAGATGTTGGTCTTTAAAGCTGGCCATCAGTAACATGGACACTCATGGCCTTCATCAGGAACTGTGCACAAGAACACTCCCACTGTAACCTCATACACCATCTGAGCTGGGAAGCACCAGGGTCAGACCCCATGAGGTCTGCACTGGCACTGGTGGGGTCTTGCTGCTTCTGACGCCAGACTCAGCTCAGGGCAGCTCACTCATCCACCCCAGCACATCACCAAACTCCTGTAAATTTAGGTCCATTCACAAATCCTGCAGAGAAGAACTGATGGAGGTTTTGTCTGATGAGGACAATGTTGTCAGTTCATCCACGAAGGAGTTTAGTTAGTTGTTGCAAAATTGGGGGGAAAAAGTGGGGAGGGGAGGACAAAAATGTGTACTCACCTCGCGCATCAAAGAATTCATCATCGGAGCTCTCTACAGAGTCTCTGAGAACACTCTGCACGTGCCGCTGAGTGCCACCAAATCGGCGTGGGCCAGCTGGAAACACAAGGAGACTCACATTAACGCAAGGGAATGCTCACCTCTGCTCCAGAAAAGACCCTGACACAACACATTAATGACTCAGTTTGTGTAGGTGCCTCAGGAGGATGGTCATCATGCACACTTTAACCTCAACTGTCAGCCAGACAGCGCTCTCAGGATGGCAAAAAAATACTTCCACCTAACCAAAGTGATTAAAACAAGTTGGTGTTAAAGATAAGCCTGCATTCAACTAATGCAGTGATCTCAAAAGATAAACTCTTTCCTGTTTAATTCATCTGACTGTTCCATTCCAACACTCAAATTGCACATTGTTTCTAAGACACAAAGCAGCATTTCCCCAGGACACAACAGCAGCTCCCACTTAAATTCAATTTAACTCCTAAAATAAGTGCCATCTTATTTGGCTCACAGATTTGCAGACAAGCTACTTAATTCTCACGCACTGAACTGGCTTCATCAGAGAGCTCTGCTGTGCTGGGGCCTGGGGCTTTCAGTTGAAGCTTGCCATTTGAAGACAGGAAGGGAAAACCACATCAGAATAGGTACAGTAACAGATATAGTCATAGATGGTCCAAATATAGTCATTAGATGGTCCTAATGGATTATCATATTCAAACTAATTTGTAGTTAGTAAACCAGACTTGTCTAAATATCTGACTTCTCCTCACATCTGAGCAACCCAACACTAGAAAGAAATAGTGAAATGTATTCCTTATATTAACAACACAATCTCCCTACAATCAGCAGAGAACCAGGGATCAAATCCACCATACCCCTAGCAACACTATTGTAGAAAGGACACTCATTACCCACCAGAATAGTGTCCTTCGTTTTATTCATTTCCGCAAATGATGACATCAGACCTGATTCTAATATCCTGAGCCCCTGGCCACAAAAGCATTCTTCTTCTCTCAGTAGTAAAAGAGCAACTCAAATAGAGGATGCATCCTTCTGTATTATTCTGGAGAAAACATGCCACTAGGTCACAGCCTTTTGTTCTTCATTTACTCCACCTATAGCTGAATTAATCAGAAATATAAGTGAAGGGTGGTAAGAAGCAGCAGATTTTAGCTGGCCAAGACGTGAGTAAAAACAATAATCAATTAATAGCATTTTAATAGGGTTAAAAATTGGTTATTAAGAAGTAAGTAAAAATAATAGTCAATTAATAGCATTTTAATATGGTTTTTTTTTAATAGTTATGAAGGAGTCAGTATTCATTACAAGAGTACAGCATGTATTGGGAATGTGTCCAGTGGTATCTGGTAGCTACTGGAGCCCCTCCATTCAGATACATATCTATCCTAAAATGCATCATTACAGTCATCAAAATAGTGGTAGAAAGAACACTATTCTGAACTTAAATGAAAAAAAGTCTGCATTGGGTCAATGCTTGGAAGAGCAGGCATTCCAATATTCCAAAAGCACAAGCTGGGAGGCACCACAAAAAAAAACCAGAGTGGTGAAGGGAGGGTTGGATAGAAGGAGGGAGGGAGCAAGGGAAGGAGGGGGAGAGAGAGGAAGGAAGAACGAAAGGAAGGAGGAGGCTATAAAAATAAAAAAAATTTAGAAAGTTCATAGGTACTCCAAAGCAAACAGCAATTCCCTGGAGAAGAACTGCCACTAGCCTGGCTGAAAATCAATAATAGTACTCACCCCACAAAAAAAGCCCATGGTTCCAGGGACCTTGGAGTTTGATGTAGAATGTGAAGGGAGGGCAGGGAAAAGTGTCACAAATATCCAGGCATAAATTCTGGCTATGAGAAAAGATCTTGGGAGCATAAGTTTTATTATATTGCACTGGGAATGCTTCTAGATTTAGAAGCAGCTTAAACACAACCACAGTCAGCAGCACAAATATGCGTGAAGCTCACTGCAACAGCTCTCCACATCTAGACTGATTTGCTGGCTGGACTGCATTGCATTGCCCTAATACATCAGTCCTATTGAGTCTGCTTCCTTCTGTGCCAGCAGATTAGCATCAGGCACCTTCAGAGGACTCTATTAACATTTCTTGATTTTATTAGGCACTGGCATTGCCTGGACTCACTGATTGGATTTACACTGTCAACTGCTGCATATCTTATTTTATAATTTTGTTTCAGAGAATGAAAAGACCAGGCCTACTTCAGTGCACAGGTGAGCTCCTTGGTAATGACACTTTATGCTTCTATGGCAGTGAACCTACCCTTTATCAGACCAGTCAGCTGACTCTTAGCAGCCAGATTTCAAAAATTTTTGCAGCTGGGTAGGAACTTTAATTGCATTTCAGCTGTTCAATATCACAATTTCTGATCAAAGAAGGGGAAAACATGTAGAAATGCCTTGAACACTGCGCGACCAATTTGTGAGTCACAATAGTTGAACTGGAAGTACATACAGTAGTTCCCCACAAGCTGTTGGGGCAGCATGATAGAACTATAGTAGGATATAAGAGTAACATTTCCCACAGGTGGAAGGAGACCCCACAGAAATGCACACCTGCTTTTCTTCTAGAAGAAGCATAAGTTTCCTATCTAACCTGCTCTCTCTGCACAGAGCTGCAAGTTGGGACAGTGACCTGTCACAGAGGGAGCTGGCAGGGGCCTGCCCTGAGCACACAGCCACAGTAAAAGCAAGGGAGAAGCCAAGAGCAGAGCCATTGTTGCAGCACTATGAACAGAAGCTCAGTGCTCCAGTAAGGCTGCCATTAACTGTAAGTAATTGCAATTAAGATTACAATTAGGGGTTTTCCTCAGGAAAAAAAAGTCTTTTTTTTTTCTTCAACAAAGAACAGCTGGAATTTCACTGGTACTTTGCTGCATCGGTGATCTGGTGACTGATGGAGGTGCTGTGATGCATGTCAGACATTCATTTCCTTACCCCTACTATGTATAAGTAAGGATCTAAACTGAAATCCATATCCTGCATAACAGCTTCCATAAGAGGAAGAGCCACAGATCACAATCAGCTGCAATCTCTCGTGATAAGCAGCGAAACAGGCAGGATCTTGTTTGACTAAAAATTGCTACAGAAATAGTTCCATGTTCTATTATGCAACACTCGCACTTCGGTCGAAGGCAAGTCAGACTGCACTTCTGTACACGTCATCCTAATTCAGATGCAAGGCAAATTTAATCCTTGGTGTTTAGTGAGTGTACATAATTCCAGCAAACAGCAGAAGAAACAGTTCCCACTCACATACCAGCAGCTTCTAATGCTGTCCATCCAGAGAAGGAACAACCCACTAAAATGATGCAATCTCTGATATGTTCCACAAATAGACCTAAGGAGCGGAACAGTCATGGAAAATGCCAATTCTACTTTCACCCACAAACACCAGCAGGGCTCATTCTAACATAGTTCCATAAGAAATCAACAGCAGTTGAAAAGCATATATAAGAGAAGAATCAGCTCTAGCTTTCTCTGCTCAGGAGGCATAAACCCAAATTGTTTCCAAAGGTGTCTTTTTTTTACAAGCTGGCAATGATATGACAATAAAGCAGTGCATGAGCACGCTTCATTACATGTGATATGAGGGTGATTCTAAAAGAGAGATAAAAAAAAAGAAAAAACACAAGAGGAATTAAAGTGACCCTACTGGTCTTCAGCCAACATTTTCAGGACTAAGGAAATAAAATCAGAAAAACAGGTAAGAAGTGAAGTGAGGCTGAAGAGGCTCTGAAAAAGTTTAAGAAGCAAAGGTTTTCCTCTGAAAACTGAATAGCTAATGCTGTTGATTCCCAACTTTAATCACTTTTCAATATCCTTTGGAAGGCCTGGTGTCCAAAACACACTCATCATAGAAGTCCCAAGCATCCTAAGACAGAACAGTTCACCATTGTCACTAAACAGTATGCACATGCACCAGTACCAAAATGCTGCTTCAGTATTACCTGTTAAGCAAAGATAGTATTCAAAATGCACACCCAGTCAGGAGAAAAAAAAGGCATCTACTTTCCATTTCCATTCCAGTAACTGGCATCAATTCTGACAGCACAATACACTACAGGCCCCAGGTCCTTAGGCAGCATACACCTAGAGGTGAAACATGTGAGAGCACAAGAATATCTTCTGGAAAAAGGAAGGAACATTTCCCTGTGGAAATTATGACCTCTAAGTACACCTTACCAAGACACAGGGATTGAATCTGCTACTGGGTCTAACGAGCAGAAAATTAATCTTCAAATGCAGCAGGAAGTAAGCCTAGCCCTGCTGTGAAACCACAGCCATGTTACCTTTCTTCACTGATTCTGCCTTCTCCTAATTTTGAAATAGTTTTTAAAAACACTTACTGCAACTGAAAAAACCCCCTTTACTGGAGTCATCACAGCACATACTCTTTGGGAATGAAAGAGCATGATGACTTCATTCCTGAAACACACTTGTGAGGGCAGAGTAGCAGCACAGTAGGCTCAGTCTAGAAGCATCACTTTAAGAGTCACTCCAGCATCTCCCTCTTCTCCTTACCAATGTAGGTATCACTGGCTACCTCTTCAGGCAAGCAGGACAGACAGAAAGTATGCAGGATGACCCAAATGCCAGCCATACCAGCCCCTTGTGTACTGGCAGCATCACAGGCTGGTTCCAGAGGCCATCGTAGCTCAGGTGTGCTCACATCAGACTTGCCAGGAAAATGCATTCCAGCAGCTTGGGGTAAGAGCTCCAGTTTTCATTGGATGCAATTACAGCATTGGGTTTTACTGTAAAATGAATTCAATATTATTTACTTCACTGTCATATTATCACAGATTTCAAGCTTTGCAGCAGGCTGAGCCTTTTTCTACATCTTTTGCTTGGCAAAATTTTCCAATTTCCAGTCAAGCCCAGACATAAGCACAAGCCAGAAGACAGGCACTCATAAAGAAAGCACTCCTGAATACTATCACCACGCCTAGGTAGAGATGAAACAGCACACAGTGTTCTCATAGCTACTGGAAACTCAGTCTCTTACACAGTCAAATATTGAGGACTGAATGAATCTCAATTAAAAAATAATAAAAAATAGACTCTATTACACAGATTAGAAAATTTCCACCTGTCAAAACTTGTTTTAGAAGCACACCATTTTGAATTCAGGGGCAGTTGTCCTAATAAAATTTAAAAGTACAAGTCATTTTTTCATTTGGATAGAGATGCTGGGTAGGAGGAATGACCTTTGCTATTGCTACTGACTGTTGTTGCATAATAATAGTTCCTTTTGTTTTGCAGGTTTCAGATGCTTCTTGCCTACCCATTAAGTGATTTAAGTGAGCTACCCACACAGTGTTACCTAGTGACTATGAAGTTAAGACTTACTGGAGGCCAAGTTCACCCACTATTATTTCCTAGTTATGTTTTATTTCTTATCTGGAAATCGCAAAACTGAAGATGTATGTTACAAGTAAGTGAATTTAACTACTGGAGGCACTCCTAAGACTGAGGAGCTCATACAAGATAGAGGGAGATGCTTATCAGAGGAAGTCCTTGCCTGCACACTGACCAGCAAAACAGATGGACCACATATGCCATCACTGATAGCAAGCCTCCTCATCTGGATGAGGCCTGCTGTGCCACCACATAGCAGGTCTCATCCAAAATCAGAATGAATCTGCACCAGAGACTGGAACAGAAATGAAATCAGTTGAAGCTGAAATGGAACACACTCAGCAGAAGGGGCTGAGGAGGGGCATGGAGTAGGAGGCCTACAAAACTGTGAGGCTAAAGGAGCAGAGGAAGAAAAATAATAGTGGGAGGTGAGAGGGAGGGTAGAGAGAACATAAAATGCCAAAGGGGATGGGGAAGAAAAAAGTGGAAGATCAAGTCAAGATGTCAAGCTTCCTTGTCAAAATACACAGGTGACAAAGCCAGACATAGTTAGAGACAGAAGAAGTCCACAAATTGCAGGTTCTCTTATCAAGACATGAAAGACCTAACTGATGGCCACTGTGGTCAGGAGTGGCCAACACAACCAGCTCCTCTCCCCCATTCCCCATTCAATATCTTTCATGTCACAGCAATTTCACAGTGAGAAATCCCTGGTTGTCTACTCTGTATATCCCTCCACTGGCAGTTCTGCAGCAGATGGTAAGGATGGGCATATATTTGAATATTGAATACAGAAAATAAATCATGAAACTAAGCCATGTAGACCTTAAAGCCTCTATTTTAAGGTACCAGCGACATTTGCAGTCTTGCACTTTACAGGATTACTAGTGAGGTGGAGGAAGAGAGAAAAGAGGTTTAACATGACCGTTCAGACTTCAAATCCTAGATCAAACTTTCCTGTAAACACTGTACATCTCCCAGAGCTGTTTCTTGATGCTTCAGATGCCAGCTTCCCCACAGCCAAAATTAACTTCACCCTCCCTCTCAGCAGTGTCATCACCTCCTCCAAACTGACTCCCCAAAACCAGAGAATATATGAATATTTTCCAATTTTTTCCTGCAATGACTGTAGGTGGACTGCCTGCAACATATCTGAAAGTCTCTACTTTCATAGTGCAGAGATTCTGGCTTTCTGAGGAGGTTCTGGCATTTTTTGAGTCACTGTGCTCTGTTAAAAATTAAGTCAGAGCTGAAAAGCAGATACTCTACCACTCCCACAGGGACATGCCAGGTGGTGATCTGCAATTGTCTTTATGTGGTTTTACAATCAAGACTCACAAATGCCCAAGCATTTCTGCATAGGGACTACTTCCAAGAGCTTGGGGTCTGGAGTTCACCAGGTGAGATCTGGCTACTCAAATGAATCAAGTGTGGACCATGTCCAAAAGCCCTTTACAAGCACACCTGTCATTCAACAGTGAGCAAACAGCATATTTTCACTACAATTTTGGTCTTCCTTTCTATTTGAGGTAAGGCTACAGCACTGGCAGGGGCGGCAAGGTAGGATACATACAAGCAAAACAACTTTTAAATATTTGTGCATATTGCAGCTCACATTGATAAACTCGGTACGCTCAACTTATAAAAGCATCACATTTTCCCTATGCCTAGACCAGACAGTTTCTTCCAGACCTTCTTTGTGAACGGTCTCTTACTTTTCTTTGCAGTGAGTATTGACATTACAAAGCTTCTTTCAAAATATGTACTCTTTCAGTGAAATCACATCCAAGACAAGTACTATGCTTTAAAATTCCTGTGCAAAACTGTACTTGAACATGACAAGTATGTATGCAGGCTGCATTATTTATGTATCACAGAAAGCAAAAGCAATGCCCTCTTATTTTCCTATCAAACTTACAAGAACTGCAAGCTAATGCCAAAAAAAAAAAAAAAGTCATGAGACTTTTCGCCCATTCGATTAATTCTTCATCTTCCAAAGACGGAAAAGAAACATTTAGTTCAATACTTATTTGCATCCTCTGAAAATATTAATGCTCTCATGTTCCTGAGTGTTCATCTCTGGGCTACCACCAACCCATGTTTATTTTGGGGGAGTAAAGAAATAAATGTGCTGGAAAAAACCATCCTTTTGGGTTTAGCTTTAATACTGCCATGCTGCTGTAAAGCTGTGTCCAAACCTGGCACCAAACACCAGAAGTGTCACATACTGACCCTTCAGTCATAGCAGCTAGGCCTTCACCAGCACCAGCAATGGGTTCTGTGTGCAACCTAGCAGGAAACCACTTCTGCATCAGCAACTGCACTCTCATCCGCTCTGGCTTCGTGCACACACAAGACACGCTGCCTCGCTCAGGCTGCGCTGCCACCGGGCACGGGACATCAGGGTGCTGCTGCTGAGCACCCTCAAGCCCTGCTCTCAGCCCCAGCCAACCGACCTCCAACCTCCACACCGCTCAGGCTCCCGAGGAAGCACGAGTTACGGGAATGGGCAAGGCGCAGCGCAGGCTTTCGTCAGATTCCACCAAACCGCACACCTGTACTGTTCTCTGACCACGGCTGCTGCCTCTCCCGAGCGGGCGGCAGCCAGGAATTCCCCGGGAGCTGGGAGAGACCCTTGCCGGAGCAGCACCAGGAGGCCGGGCAGCGGCGCTGGGCGCCCGCGACGCCCCCGCAGACCCGCACGGCCCCGGCAGACGCGGGCGCCGAAGGCAGAGCGGGCCGTGCTCGGTAACGACGGCGAGGTCAAACGCACCCGCGCCTCGTTCACACGAGCTCGCGTTCACCGCTCCGCGGGGCCGACGGCGAAGGACGCGGGGCCGGCGCTGCCGCGGAGCCGCGGGTGGGCGGGGAACGCGCCGGAGCCTCGTCCCCGCCGCGCCCCCGGGGCCCCGCGCTCCCCTCGGGGCCGCCCCATCCCGCCCCAGGGGCCTCGCTCTCCCCTCGGGACTGCCCCACTGCGCCGCGCAGGCTCGGCACTTGCCTGGCAGGGGAGCTTTCGCCATTTCAGGGCTGCCCGCTCGCAGCCAAGCCGTCCTCAGCCGCGTCAGGTGCTCGCCTGCTGGGCGCTCCGGCACCCTGCTCTCCGGCGCCCCATCGGCTTTCAGCAGAGGCCCCGCGCCGCCCCCTTGCCTGCGGCGCTGAGAGACGCGGCCGGGAGACGCCGCCGCCGCCGCCCGGTGCCGCCCGCCCGCCGCCAAAGGCGCAGCCGCCGTCACTCAAGGCGCAGTGAGCGGCTCCGCCGAGAGCGAGGGCCGGGCCGGGCCGGGCCAGCACGGGAACGTGGCTGCGCATATACGGCCTGGAGAGAGCGGCCGCGGGGTACGAGCAGCCCCCCGCCCCCGGCAGGGGCTCGGCGGCGGCTCTCGCCCCGCCGCTGCCGGCGAGGACCCTCCGCCTGGAGCTCGCCTCGCCCGCAGCCCTCACGACACGCCTCCCGGGGAGGGGTCGCGGCTCTCTCGCTGTCCTGGCGCCCCTCGGAGCTGCGGGCACCCAGAGCAGGCGGAGCTGAGACCCGCGCGGTGCCCGGCTCCCCCCTCGGCTGTCCGGGCCCGAGAGGCGCTGTCCCGCCGCCGGGCCGCGGTGCTGGGGCTGCGCGGCTCGGCTGCTGCTGCGGCACTGCCCCCGCCAAGCCGCCCCTGCCAGCGGCTGCTCTGGGTTTCGACAGCAACGTTCCTCCGGGTGTTGCCAAGCCCCATGTCAATGCAGTGGCTGAACAACTGCAAAGCTGCCTTTTAAGTCAGCCATAGGCAAGTGGCTTAGAGTCTGCTGAAAGCGGAATTAGGGAATTTACAGGGTTCGTCCCTCTTCAAGAGCCTCACTAGCAGCACGTCTCTAAAAGTAGAGAAGTGAACTTCTACAGAACCCCCAATAACTGGGAGAAATTAATCTTACGGAATGACTTAAGTCACAGCCCTTCCTGTAGAAACGATGGGAGGAGGCTGGCAGAGAGCTTAGGAGGGATTGTACGTTACTACAGTGTGTCAGAACACCACTAAATAAAGGGCAGTGAACAAAAGTTTTGCCCCAAAAAATCCTACAATTAAAGAACCAAGCAAACAAAACCAAGCAAACAAAAATTAAAGAATGAGTCCTAAAGCAACTTACAGGCTCTGTGCCTACACCAACTTGGTAGGTATAATTGCATGATTTGCTAGGGGTATTGTTTAACACTTCATTCAAGAGCCACAGCTAATTCCCCTGAGAACACGGCAAGCTAAGTGGTTTTGCTTGAGCCTTAAGTGGAATAGCCAGAACACCCAGCAGTTCCCACCTCCAGAGCTAACTGCAAGTAAACTATGGTTCATCTTCCCCCAGCTAGGGGTGACAGTGCTAGTATGTGCTGTAGTTTGCCCTCGAGCTACGCTGCCTCTGCTGCTGGACACATGTCCTGTTTAAAAGATTTGACAAGGATTGCTCTCCCAAAGGTGCTACAGTGTCACTATGCCATCAAAGAAAGCAATCCTAGAGAAAGACCATGGATATATAGAATCATAGAATATGCTGTGCTATTCCAAATGGATTCAGAGGGAAGTTATCTTAAATTAAACTGTGTTCAGTGATAATAAACAAGTGTTGTTTATTAAAAAACAAAACATCTTCAAAATACTTTCACACACATATATACACATAAAGACACAATTGCTTCAAAATTTTTGACTTATAGTTTTATAAATCAGCTGGTTTAAATTACAGAAATCACGTATCAGCAAAGTTCCACTTCAGCAGTAACATCTACATCATTATAATTTATCAAATTTGAGAATGATTGAAATAGTAAACCAGGCTTCAATAGAAACTAAATTACTTTTAAAATATATTTTCTAATTGGAAGAAATAAAAATAATCTTAGAAGATTATAAATGAATGCGTTATAGATTGAACAACATTGGAGAAAAAAACTGACAAAGGAAACAGACTGTCGTATGTTCTTTGGGTTACCTCAAGGCTGAATTTGCATTTCCCTATAATACTATGTAAGTAATTATTAGTTGCTGCTCTGACTCCAGACATAATCCAAACTACTACCTTGATTACTTGAAACAAGTTAATTTAATGTTGCAGAAATGCCAATTGCTCATTTATTTTGTTGTTCTTGATTTCAATGGGATTCTTAAGAGAAAGGAGTGTGGGGTTAAATCACTCACTAAATGCTGATAAAAATGTAACATATTAGACTAGTTTAAGAAAAAGTAATATCTCTGTCACGTGCTTCTACTGGAAGGTCTCCTTTTGCCTGTGCATTCTGTACTAGAGATACTCAGGAACTCCATTCTGAAGCTGATGGCAAGGGCCCAAGCAAGCCTGCAAGTACAGCCAGTGACAAGTGTTTGCATATTTGTGCTGTGCCATGAGAATCCTTCCCTGGATTGCTACATCTCCAAAAGAACTCACTCCAGGGTGGCATGTGCTAAGGTGATTAGCCAATAAAAGGAAAAGTAAGGAAGTTCTTTCTGAAAAGGAAAACATTATAATAATGGCTTTATAAAAAACCTAAGATGAATCTTTGATGGAGATCCAGAGCAGAAAATCTCACAGACTGTCAGGCTGAGGCTGACGTTGATGGGACAGGTGGGAAAGAATTCACTGCACCGGCTGCAAAAACTCTGACGTGAATACAGCTTCTGCATAGTCCTCACAAACATCCTGCAGCTCTGCTGCCACGTCACACAGGGCTTCTTCTGTCAGTTGCTCTGCAAGACTAAGAGAGAGAGGGCAAAAAAAGGAGAAGGTTCAAAAAGTCAGCTTTCAAATTCCAGTCTTTCACTTCCAAAACCAAAAGACAGTTCATATACCTCTCAGCAATCTGCCATGGATTGAAACTGCCCACCACCTCATGGGAAATAAGCTTTAAATGATGCTTGTATCTGCTGTTATAATCCAAGATGCTCTGGAGCACATTGCTTGGCACAGAGAGAGACACAGAATATGCTTTCTGTAGAGAATTCAGAGGCGAGGGCTGCACAATGTCATTTCCAGTCTGCAATTTCTCGTCTGCTTCTTTATTTTCATCAATATCACTGGAAATATAAAATAATCATCAAGACAAAACTAAATTTTTAAGTCTCTTTTTGAAGAGTCAGTGTAATGAAGTCACATGGATCTTATGCACCACAGTTGAGTGTAGGGCCAAGTATTTCACTTACGTGGTGTCAAAAGGTTCCTCAAATATAATGTCTGTTTCAAGTTCTCTGTGTCTGATTAATTTGGTTATCTGAACAGGATGAGGAGATGTAAGTTTTTCAGCTGTTGATGCCATTTGTAGTTCTGGAAGGAAGAAAATACTATTTTAAATTGGTTTTCTGAAAGATAAAAACTACATCCACTGCAGGTTAAGTCCTCACAAAGACTTTTGTTTCTTTTAAGGGGAAGTCCTCCAGGTAAGTAAAGTATTCAAAATTAGAAAAAACATAAATACAGCTCAGTGTCTTAAAGTTGAGCATTTTAGAAATACTACCTTTAGTGTAAATCATTTGTGCTGGCAGTGGATACTTCTAGCAGAGAGATAGAAAATATCACTGTAAAAATAGCACAGTCTCTCAAATTCAGTGGTAAATCCAAGACATGGAAAAAGAATCTATAAAGATTTGGGGTAAATCTTCATCAGTCTTACTGGGAGATTTTCCAACTTGTGTTTAACAATACAGTTTCAGTAAAGTTGTATGTGATCTAATGGAAAATCAATGTCGCTTCACTATGCTACTCAATCAAACCACAGGATAAAGAAAAGGAGTGCTGATAAAGTACTGATTTTAGAACTACATCTTAGAAACTGCCCTCTGAAAGAAGCACCTATGGAAAAAATGTGCCAGAGTGGTGCTACTTGATCACACATAATCCAATTACCTTGATTTCAAAACACCTGAATTTAAACCTACAGATGACAGGGAAACCAAGTTGCACTAAAAAAGACAATTACAAAATTACCCATTTTGTCTTCCTGGGCCCAGAACTGGGAGTCACTGTAGACAATCTGGGTGACTCTCCTGCGGACAGCCTCCTGGTACCTCTGTGGCAGAACACACACAGGAGCCAGTCAGCACAGCTGTACTGATTGTCACTAACAGCAAGCACGTCATGATCCTCCTTGGGCTAAGCAGGCCTACTTTGGCCAGTAACACAACACAGAAAAGGGGTGGGGGATTGAAAACACAGACACTTCTCTGGTTCAAAATGTCATTCTCAAATACAAAACTAATTGCCGGTCCCATAGGAACTCCTCCCATTTCAGATGAACAGCCCTTAGCCCAACAACTGAAGGGCCCTTGAGCTGCTCCTGCCTACCAACAGTGAATCCAAGTGTGTGCTCCAGTGCCTCAGGGACAAGGACACTGCAACTTCACACTTCCAACTGATGAACAGATCTCTAGGAGTAAATGGCACTAAGCTGAGTAGTTCTAAGTCACAATAAATTTCAGAGAACAGGAAGGTCAAAATGGAACTCCAACCAGAAACTATGAAAAAACAGACTGAAGAAAACTTTTTTAAAAAGCAATATATGACAAAGCTCAAGTCAAGTAAACCATAACTGTAAGAATATTTATATGAAAGATGAATAAAAGGCACAGATAACCATGTATTTGTCTGACTTCTCCATGTTACCCTGTGAAATATTTTGGATTGCCAGAGCATATTTCCTATGCTACTAGAATACTGAGACTCTGTAGCACACAAAAGGGAAAAATTCAAATTAATATTAAAATACTTTCCATTCTGTTAGACAATCAACATAATCACTATACTGATTCTCCCACTCACACACTAAGATTTAAGCCACAAAGTCTTGACATGGGTTGCAAACTCAGGTCTGCCAACTTTACAGCAACAGATTAATCAAACACTCTGCTTCTGTTCTTAGACTGTGTCTTCTGGAAGCACCAACTCCTCCATCCAGGTCTTTGATCTCAGACACTGATCCAGTCAGACCTTGCTTTATTTAAGAATGTAGATACTTAAAGATATTATCATTTATGGGGAGCAATAAAAATTGACACAAATGAAACTAAGAGAGAAAATCTTACTTCAATTTCTTCCATTCTTTGCAACATTGACTCCAGGCTATGTGTGTCAGCCACAGATAGGGCCTCGGCCTGGAGTCTCTCATGCTGATCCATGCTCCACAGTTCCTGAGCAGTATCTTCCAAAAGATCATCCAATAGCTTTTCACTCAAAATATCAGCATTTGTTGTAACCTGCTCCTTAAAAACACAAATCCCAAAAAGAAATGCTACAGAAAACAAAAAGACAGAAACCCAATACAAGAAAGAAAAGAAAAAACCCAAACCAAAACAAAAGTGACTTGCATTAAGTTGAAAATGAACTGTTTGTTGCCCCTTTACAAATGTTTGACAGCTCTCAAGGCATCATTCACGCAGTGGCATGAGCTTGTCTGTACTACCTGTGTCTTGTCTAATGGAGGCTCTGACCACTCCTGTATCTCCTTCCCAGCTCTGTCTGCACACTGGGGTGGAGAAAGAGTTTGTGACCTGCACAAAGAAGAAAAAATGACAATGCCATTCTGAAACCTGGTATGCCAACAATAATTTAAAACACCAAACTACATAAATGTATTTTTCCATTTACTCTCACTGTTGGGAGTGGGGAGAAGCTCATATCAGATCTGACACCTCTTATGAGATTTTTCAAAGAAAGTCATTACCTTAACTTCTGTATTTTTTCCATTTCTCCTCTGCAAAGGTCAGTTAGAATTTTCACTCCTCTTGAATTTTTTGCTTCAAGCTTTGCTAGTCTTCAAAAATAGCACAGTAGCATAGAGAGTTACAAAATGTACATTCTAACAACCGAAGAATGAAATAGTGTGATTTCCAGTATTAGTTTGGAAGAGTTACAAGAAACTTCGGAGAGAAAGTTAATAGACTTTAAAACCATGTAATCCAAAAAATTCTGTTGAGAATGAGGGATCTTGAATCATGTTTCTGCTGTAACAGGAACTACATGCTTATCTACAAATACCGTCCAGAGAAATGAACTCCTCATCTTACCATGCATACTGCCTAGTACGGATCCAGCACCTGGATCTCCTGCTTCAAATGCCACAAACACCAGTCCCAAACCAACTTAAATTTGGAGACCCCTGTCTAACAGTATGTTGAATAGAGTTTAGAGTAAACAAATCTGCACTTTATTATTGTCTGGGACAAATGTATGTATCTTGTCCTTCTGAAACAGGGAGATAATATTTACCTTCTTAATGCAGTGCTGGGAATACCCACTCCTCCTCCTGTGTTTTGACACTGCCCTGCCTTGCACAGCTTGCCCTTGACTCCCAGGCAGCAACTCCAACACATGACTAAAGCCCTGGCTCTTCCCAGGCTTTGCGGAATGGGGCTGCTCTGGGCCAAGTGGCCAAAGAGAGGAGCTGTGTGACAGCAAGCTGTGCTGTGCCACTGGACTGAAGCGTGGCCAACTCTATTCTAGGCACTAGCACAGATCCAGAAGTGTTTCCCCTGGGAAGCAGGGCAAAGGTGGGTGCCAGGGGACTGCAAACATACCGCTTGGGTGAAGCACACCGAGGTGGAGGCTTTGAAGGCACGCAAGACATTTTGCTCTCCTTAACAGGTCGTTTGTTCTCTTTTAGTTGGAAAGCTATAGTTGGCTCTTGAAATCGGGCATGCTTTCCTGGAGGGTGTGCCCGTCTTGATTTTAAGGATTTCAGCATTCCCTTAAAATTAACATGATCACATTAAAAACACCTCTTCCGGCAGTTGAATTTTTAAAGTATTTGGCATTCTGCTTCAGATTTTATCTTGAAATCATGCCTGCTGGCTTTGCTGCAGTTGATGTATGTGAAGGATTTACAAGTGCTTTAAAGGGAAGTACAGCTGTGCCTGAACAGAACACATGCTTAATCCTGCAACTATTATTTTTGCAAACAGTTCCAACTTTTCCAGTGTTTTGTTTCATGGGGAAAAAACTTACTTTTGATTTTTCAGAATTAGACTCTATGTTAACCATTTATAAATCCAAATAGAAGGTTTCCAAGGTAACATTGTATTCAGACACAAAACTATAATATTCCCACCTTTACATCTGTTACAAGGTCACTTAGGCTCACCCCCTCTATACGAATTATTGAAATGCTTAACCTCCCTGCCCATGATCCTCATGGATCCACGGGGATAGGAAGCAGTAAAAGTTACATAGCCATGTATCTATGTTACTGTGTCAGATTTTATTTTCCTAGTTAAAAGTGATACTCTGAGGAAAGAATAAAAGAAAAATACAGTTCTTAGCAAAATATAGCCCTAGTCTTTTAAGAATTGTTTTCTTTCCACTAGGGAGCTTCTTTCTGGTTGCAAGGACTTAGCAGAAACCAGAACCTGTATAATAAAATTTTATCATTTCTGTTATCAAAATAAGTAAGCTTGAGTAACTTATATTCTCCTACTAACATTAGCACATTACTGCTGAGTGCATTTTTTGTGATAGATGACCATAGGAGGAAGATACTTCAGATTTAATTTCAGATTAAAAAAACCCCTTAATTTCAAACATGAAACTAGTTTCAGTGAGCATTTTCCTTACCAATTCTGTTGTTTCTAGTTGTAGAGCGTATTTCCAAGGAACAGTAAACACTATTTTCAAAAAACATTTGGTAAAATAGTCATAACCACTAGAAATAACAGGCAGATGACACAGTTTATCCCCCTAGGTCTCCTAGTTCAGAATAGCAACATTGTGAGGAAATGCGAAGCTTTGACAGTGTCTTATATTATACAACAAATCCCAGAAAACAAGTAGAAGACAACATGAATGATTTATCACTTCCATACCTGTGGTTTTGCAGGCAATAACACAACTTTCTTCTTCAAAGCACCACTTTCAAGGACAGAATCCTTTTTTACATCTCTAGCTCTCACCAGTACATCTGTGCTTCCTTGCAAAGTGGCATTTCTCTCTGAAGTAGGTGGACCACTTTCTTCTTGGCATTTGTTGTGTAATATATGAGCACAACTGTTTGTCTGTTGAACTGCTGAAATATTTGCAACATGTCAGTGTTTATTTATACTAAAAATAACATATGAACTGTTAACTGTAAGTTGAAAGGGGCAAGAATTGTCTTTTTTTCTGTATTTGATACCTCTGTCTAGGTATACCTTATCATGAACTTTTAAGCTCTACCACAATTTTATAAAAATCAAAGACAAAATGAAAAATTCTAGCCTTGTATTTCCTGACAAGTATTAAATAAATTGTATTTCTTACATTGTTTTGATGAACAGGAAGGCTTGGGGCTTGTGTGCATGTACATATTTATAAGTACAGATATATTTGAAAAAAAAAAAATGTATACACATATATATGCAAATCATGGGAAAGTCTTTTGGGAGCAATTGCTATATGAGGTCTAGGTGGTGATAACAAAGCATCCTCTTTTAGGCAGCAGGACACATGGAAACCATGACATGTTTATATACTGTCTCTCTGGACTGCCAGAATTCAGCATATGGAATTCTTGCTACCTGTGGACAGTAGGGAATACTTACTATTGTAATACAAACCAGCCTGAGATATGAGAAAGTCACCACAAAGAAGAAAAACAGTTATTACAGTTTATATTATAATAATGTAAGAACTTACAGTGGCTTTCATGAAGTGCCAAAACACTTCAGGTATATTTATCTCACAACACCTTGAGAAAGAATAAAGCTCCTTTCTTTTCATATCCAAAGCAAAAGAATGATATAGAAAGCCAATTCCAAACAGTTGCACTGCAAGACAGTGGTGAAAACCCCCCCACCCCCAAGGCTTCAGCTTAACCATCAGCTCATGTGCCTCTAGGTACAAAAGTGTGACTGTTGTGCAAAAGCAATTAACAGAAATTAACTGGCCAGGATAAAACAGCCAGTGCTTCCAGGAGTAAAGAAATTGTACCAACCAAGGGAATTCTGAGCCAAAGACACAGAATAACATTTCAGTATGAACAGTTAAACAACCACAGCCTGTTTTTTGTTAGACTAATTTGCTAACATCTAACCGACTTCTGACCAACAATACCATACTAAAAAACTGAACTGCAGAAGGCAAGTTAAGTGATAAAAATGTATTTAGTTATTCAAAATACAAACCAGTCAAAAGACTCCTGGCACATGGAGGTTTTTTAGACTCTTGTCCATGCTGTCCCTTTAAGGCGAGAGGTTTCTTTTCTCCTTTTGGAGACAGCAAGTGCTTTCTGTCTGGAAACGGCTCGGTGTTCCTTGGAGATTTGGCCTGAGAAATGCATTTCTTCACTGCTTTTGGTGTTTGCTTGCTTTCCAGCAGTGAATTTAGATCCTGCATCAGATATTTAGAGTTTTAATTACTCTCTCAGTAAATCTGATGTAATGAAAAGCAAATTCGAGACATTTTAAGCAGCTGGAGCTTTTGTGGTCTGGTTTTGTTGAGTTTTTTTTTCAGATGATAACTTTCAGGTTTTTTCAGACTGATAGCTTGTTCATGTAGAAATTTTTTCACATTATTAACTTCAATCTTGCTGAAAAGGCTTACATTTTTGTATTTACAACTGACTCCAGCAAACCATTGGCTTAAAGAATGCTCAAAAAGAATTGAACACAAGGGCTACAGACCAACAAAAATTTCACAGTCACATGGCTATGGTAACACAGACACTCCTTCCAATGCTATGTCCAAACTTAAACAACTACCTCATTTTCCATTCCCAGGCAGTTAGCACTCTTACTGTTCTCATAAGCAGGTCCTAACACTAAAATTAAAAACATAGTTCTTACAGTTTTAACAGTATTTTAAGGGAAGTATCTTATGGCTCTGGTATTGCTTTTTTAAATTTATGCAGCAGGCATCATGAATCAGAACTTTTCTATGATACCAATGACATGTGTAAGTCATCAGATATCAGTAAAAAAGATATTGAAGGGCACAGAGCCAAGTAACTCTTGTACCCACAACTTTATCTTCTGCCTGGACAACTCTGTACACAACACTGTATGAGATGCTCAGGTGCTCACTACTGATAGTGATGAATAAAGCATACATCCAGAGTAGTAAAACATTAATGCATACCTATGTATAAAGTGAATTCTCTCTGTCCTGAAAATAACTAATGAATTAAAAACTGATGCTTTGTTACGACTATCACTACTAGTCCTCATTCTACCAGGACAGCTGAGAAAGCTAGGAACAGCATCAACAAGGCCAGCAGTAGATATATTCTGTGTTTAGTATGCACGTCTCTTTTAGACCACCATTACTTAGGAACATTAGAAGTACATTTTTACATTAGAAAATATGGCCTTTAAAAAATAAAAACAAATCCAGCAATATATTCTGCCATTTAATTAACACAATCTCATATTTCACTACCTCTTTCCTGTCTCTGCAAAAACAAATGGTTTTTTCCTACCTCAACTTGCAGCAAAATGTCTATGATAGCTTCAGAAATGGAAGAATTCCCTTCTAGTTTGGCGGAGCAGAGAGACAGTTGACGAATGAGACTGCCCAGTTCCTTGTAATGGGCAGGAATCTGCTCATCTGTTTGATCTGTAAACTGATTGGCAAATGCCTGCAAGGTTCGTACAGCTCCTCTGTGTGCTGCTGCCAACCTGGACACTGCTCGAGACTGGAAAAATGAAAAATAAATAAATGCTTTAATAACTATAGTTTCTATGGATGCTTACAGCACGGGAAGAATTGTTGCCAAAATGTCATGCAGAAACACTCAGGCTTGGAATAATTTTAATTGATATTAATCCATCTGTGAGACAAAACAAAACAGGCATTGAAGTAATTTTCTCAAGATTCCTCACAAGAGTACTCCTATCAATGTCATGCTGGCCTCAGGTAAAACAGCCTGGGTATAACATGTCATGATGTTCCTACTACCTGTGCCAACACAGAATGCTAGCCATTTACAGTTGGCTGGAGTCTAATGTGCAACAATTGCACAAACAAGGAAATTCTCAATCCTCCTTGTTTTGTTACAGAAGAAAATGCAGGTTGAAAAAGGACAAGAGAACGTCAGGGCAACATTGGCTAGACTGTGGGCATGATCTCAGCCATCCCCCTGAAAGGCACTGGACAGAGAAGAAAATCAGAAAGAAGGCTGGTAAGACTGAGTGTCATCAACCAGAAGTCTAAAAAAAGCAGTCAAGAGTAAAACACATTGTTAATTCCTTGCAAAAAGAAATTAGAATGATTGGAATGAAGAAGGAATTAGAAGCCACATAAATGCAAAAGACAAATCACCTTCCTCTCATTTACTGCAGATGAGACGTGAGGAGAAGCAGCAAAGCAGTATCAGGCCAAGTGAACCATACTTCTCGTGGAACGAGATGAAATATGTAAGAGACAAAGGAAATCTCCTTTCTGGAAAGGGCTTAGCTGCAACCTAGACAATCAAACTCAATTATCCAGAAAACTCTGTCAATAAGTCACTTACAGCCTGAAGAATAATTACCTCTTACCTTTTTAGTATGTTTGATTGTATGAGGACTCAGTTTCTCTAAATCATCCTGAATTTCTTTTACCTGTTTATCAAGAAAGGAGACAGAAAGGAGCAAGTCAGTCAGAATTAGTTCCGTGGCTACAAATGAACAATAGATCTTCACTGTAGCATCTGAGATTTTCCAACAGTGATGCTCACCTCTCTGTCCAGCCATGAGGGAAATCAGTCACACCATTCAGATCTAAACTAGAATGCCATACAAGTTCAGAGATAACTTCTCTTGTTTCAGTTAGTTTCTGACAAATTCATCACAACAAAATAAGCTCCTATGCATCCCAGTTTAAAACCATGGCTCCCACCTGTTGCTGGAGCACATACAGCATCCGAGCTGACCGTGCAGCCTGTTGCTGTCTCCTACTGCAAAGCCGCTGCTCGTTTTCAGGATCTAGAAGTTCTCTATCTCTCCCTAAAAAGCACGGAATATAAAGTTTTATATCTTAATTTAACCTGTGAAAATGCCAATTAAGTAATGACAACACACACATAATTTAGTAATAAGCTTTTTCCATGCAAAACCAAACCACATATTTGTGGGGGTTCCTTTAACAGTAACGCAAGTTAGTTGTTGTAAACTCTACACCCTGTTTCTATTTAGAATTTGACTAAACAGTCTAATAGAATATAGCTCATAAGTTCTTTAAAAAATCATGTTTATGATTAGTTTTATGACAAAGTTGCAGATAAAGCACTCAAAATTAGGAACGGTTAAACCCCCTGCTAGTTATTACAAAAGCACCAACTGCTTAAGCTGGCTAGCTATTCTTTTATTTACTTTTCAAAAAAATAGATGGTTCTCAAAAGTCCAGACATAAATACAAATTATAATCCAACCCAAAAAAAGGGGGGGGGAGGGGGGAGGAATCAACAAACTAGTGTACATGCATATAACATAATTACTGTTCAGTCTTACACCTTTTTTAATAATATCTTCAATTTTCTGGACATAGCTCCTCAATTCTTTTTGCAGACGCTGGACTTCCAGCATATTTTGATGGGTTTTTTTATTTAAATTTTGCCTGGGGTCTGGTCCTGTGTCGCGAGTGGGAGGAGAGTCCAAAGCAGCTGGTATTGGCTTTCCTTCCTTAACTGCACAGAGATGAGCATTCGTGTCAGAGCTGGCAGACCCCCCTCGGGAAGGCTGGGCAAACCTCTGCTGACATCTCAAGTGAGTCTGAGACTTCAGGGTATTTTTATTTTCTCGACTTGCAAATACTTCAGTCTTCTGTGGTGGTGATTTCTGGGCCCACAACGGTGTACTGAAGACATCTCCAAATACCTGCTGCTTCACTTGTTCTTCGAGACGTCTTTGTTTGATGTCCCTTTTTGCCAGCTGAACAGCCAATTTAAGTCTCTCTTCAGATACCACTGAGAACATCCCAGAGCTTCTCAGGCTGAGGTCCTCACTTCCAACGAGATTTCTCTGATCACTGGACACCTTCAGTTTTTCTATTATAATTGGACGGGGGTGAGAGAATCTAAGAGCCAAGTTCTCTGGAACTGCAGGAACATTTCTATTAAACTGGAGCTGTTCAAAGTGTAAAAAAACCCTGATGTTATACAGCATGCTATACACAGGTGATGCAACTGTCATGATGCAACTGTTTTGGATTTATGATGAAAACAGTGCTAACAGCACACCAGTGTTTTCATTCTTGCTAAGAGGTGCTCACAGAGATCAAGGCCCCTTCTGCTCCTCACTGAGTAGCCTGGGGGTGGGCAAGAAGATAGACAGGAAACAACCAAATGGCTGACCCCATCTGACAAAAGGCATATTCCACACCATGGGGGACTATGCCTAGCAGCAAAAGCTGCAGGGAAGAAGGAGAAAGGGGAGACTGGTGACAGCATTTGCCTTCCTAAGTCACTGTTATATGTGCTGAAGTAATGAAAATGGCTCAATTCCTGCCTGCTGATGGGATGGAGAGAATTAATTCCTTATTTTGCTTTGTTTGTGCACATAAACAGGAAAGCATTTGCCTTCCCTGTTAACCTGCCTTTATCACAACCCATAGCTTTTCATACTTTTTGCCTTCCAGTTCTCTTCCCCATCCCAGCTAGGAGAGGGTGAGCAAGTGGCTGCATGCTCAGCTGCCTAGTGGGATTAAACCACAACAGACAATGAAGAATAATTACACATACAGTTTGTGATACCTAGCCTTACTAAAGGACAGTGTCAAGTTAATGTGACAGCACGAGGAAAGCGAGTATGACACTCCCTGCCGGGCTGCCTCATGAAGTGGGTCAGAATCACCTTTTTGTTACAATCACAAAGAAAACCAATTCAGCATCGCTACAGACGGCAAATGGTACCTGCGTTTGTAAAGCTTTAGCTTCATTCCCGTACCGCTGGGTGGTGAATGCAAACGCACCATCAGACACCGCTGTCTTGCTCGGTACCATCGCACCGGCTCGGGAGCAAACCCCGCTATTATCCCTTGCCTGTGACCGCAGCTGTGAATGCCAGAACAGTGAGCCGCTACTTCAGGCTGGCAAAAGCCATCCCGGGTCTGATGTGAGTGACAAAGGGAGACCCGGCCCGCGGAGCCGCGGACAGACCGGGGCGGCCTCTCCGCAGCCGCACAGGGCCCGCGGCTGCTGCTGGCCCTCACGGCGCGGCGGGCCCCGGGCGCTGCCGCAGGGGAGCGGCGGGCGGACGGACGGAGGGACAGGCGGATAGACGGAGGGACAGGCGGAGGGACAGGCGGGCGCGCTACGGCGGCCGCGCGGGCCGCGCCGGGCGGAGCCTCCGCCGCCGCCGCCGCCATGGGCTGGGAGGAGAGGCAGGTCCGCGGGTACCCCGAGTTCGTGCGGACGGCGCAGAGCTACCACGGCCGGCCCATCTTCGCGCTCTTCTGCGGCGATAAGGACGCCGAGGGCAGGAGCTGGTGTCCCGACTGCGTGACGGGTGAGGCCGGTGCGGGGAGCGCAGCCCGGGTCGGTGCCGGTGCCTTTCCGGAGAATGCCGGGCGGGCGCAGCAGCCGCGCGCGGTGCCGGGCTCCAGCGCAGCTCCCCGGGTGAACCGAGCGGGCTGCGCAGCGCACACGGCCCAGCGAGCGAGCAGAGCCGAGCCCTGCGGCCGGTGTCACGGGCAGCGGTGCCCTCCCCGACCGTGCCCAGCGGCAGCATTTCCTGCTGAGCAGTCGCCGCACCGCACTGCCTGGGCTTTGCGTGTCTGAGCAGGTAGGAAGGTGCCTTGCTTGCGGAACCGTCTCCCTGCAGAAGGGCGCTGTGCTGAGCTACCACACCCAGGACAGGACAGAACGAGTGTTTCTCTTCGTGTTAGAGAAGAAATTGACCTTTACTCCAACACAAGTCCAGTCAGCGTTCGAGCATGTAATAAGCTCTGAAAAACTTGCGGGCAGCCAGGTGCAATGAAATACAGATCTCTAACTAAAGCAGAGCTAATGTTAATTAGCTGCCTTGCCGGTTCAAGTAAATGCATGTGATCTTGTAGCACAAGTATTAAGTACTAACAGAATTTAAAAATTATTTTCTAGCTGAGCCAATTGTGAGGAAGGAACTTCATAACCTGCCTGATGACTCAGTTTTCATCTACTGTCTAGTAGGAGATAGAGCCTAGTAAGTACCTTTGAATGCTGACAAATGGGATGACTTTGTTCTGTTTGTGGACTGGTGGTTAACATGTTGAAAAAAACTGACTGAGCTGCCCTTTTCTGTAAAGTCTATAATTTTTGAGGTCTTCACCATCTCTGACATAACCTATCTGATGCTTGTTTTGAGAAGGGCATTGAGAAGGTGTGAGGCAAAGGCCTTTGAATAATTTTGAAACTATTTTAACTCCAAAATGCCCCTCTACAAGCTGTGCCTAACACTTTCTTTCTGAACAGCTGGAAGGATCCCAACAATGAATTCAGGAGGAATCTGAAACTAACAGGAGTGCCTACACTACTTAAATATGGAACAGTAAGTGATTTATATTCTGGATCTGCAGACATTGAGATGGGGACCTGGCAGGAATTTAGGGCTGTAAATTAATTAGTCACTTGTATTCTCTGAGAACCCTCTCTTGTTCAAGGAGACCAGAGCATTCTAAACAGCTCTCAACATTCTTCTGCTCCCAGTTCAACAGACAACCATTCTGCTTTATTGTGTAATGTCTATAATAAACATGCAGTAAAGGGAACATGTGCATTTGGCTCATTGTGCTTGAGGGGCTGAGAAACTTCTTAGCTACAAACTGTTACTGTTCCTGATTTGCAGCTCCTCAACTTTTGAAAAATCTGAGCACTGAACTACGGGAGTGAAACAAGTTCCGAGCACTCAGACTGCAGCTCAAGTTGTAACTTGTACATGTTACTTTCTTAAAAATGCCTCTTCCAAGGCCAGAAAACCCTCAGGAATGTTTCAGTTGTAGTTACCTTTCTGTTCCACCCCCACTACGTCACTCACCAGGACAAAGTTGCTGGATGTGGCTAATGTTAGTATGTACAAATGGCTCTCAGCTAGGACAGGTTTTTTAATTATGAACTTTTTTTCTTTCAGCCTCAGAAGCTGGTTGAAGAAGAATGTTTTAAATCAGAGCTTGTGCGGATGTTGTTTACTGAAGACTAAAGCCCTCGCCAGTCAATCATTGATGAAGATGGCAGTCTCAATTACTGGACTGTCCTTTCAAGGAATCACTGAACTTTGTTAAAACTTTAATAATTAATTACTTTGGACTAGTCAAGATAAATGTCCTGAAATTCTGGGTCCAAACCTTACACTAAAATCTTACAAGAAAAACTGTATCTTTTCTTTCATGTCCAAATAAACTTGAGTTTGTGAACAACCTCTTTTTAAAGCTGAGCTCGTGTTTGAAACTCGGATTAGCCTGCACTTACTGAAGTGTAGCTGCAAAGTTACAGTGAGTAAGGGGAGAAACAGAAAGACCTCCTTCCTAAGCCTGACCACATAATTACTGATAAATTCTCAATGCCAAAAATGTTTAATGGCTTATCTGTTCATTCCAAGTGTGATAATGTGGTGGCTGACAGCTGTAGTGTCACTGATGACATGGTAACAGTTGGGAGTACCTGCTCCTACAAGGACAGGAAATACAACACGAATGCACCAGAAATACAGTCTAAAAATTAAAACCCTGGCAGCTGCCAAGAGCTATGTTCTTAGAATAAAAAACTATACAGGAATAAAGTGCTTCTCCAATACTCCAAGCAATGCCCGTTCCCCACACACAGACTCCAGAGAAGCTGCTGCTGCACGGGCAGAGGCCAAGATTCAAGGAAGCTGAGTTTAACAGGACAGAGACAGCTACAGCTTGTTTCCTTCTCTATGCTGCAGAGTTTATCAGCACCTAGCTCTGCTCTGCTCCCCAGACCTTACCCTGTACACTCCTGATTTCTATCTGTACAACGTGCTGTAAGGAAAACTAACTTCCATCAAAAATGACTGGGAAACAGAAGTGACAAGTAATAGCTCAGCTTGGTTTCAAGGAAAAACTGCACAGTTTTTACTTTGTCTATCATCACTTCACCTGTGTTTGTCCCAGAGCTGTAAGTAGCAGGGAGTTCTCTGTGACACTTTAAGACACATCATTGTTCTCCAGGGAAAAGGCTTCCTAGGAACAGCCTTTAGAGCTACACTTCTTTGTGGATAGTAACAAATCTAGATTTTGTTTTCAAAATCAAGAGGAATCAATAACTATTGTAGTAAAGCTCTTACAAAACTGTCCATGCTATAAAATAAATTGCAGGTGTTTATTAGTCTTTTAAAAGAGTTGATGAAACAAACCCCAGTCACTTGATAAATATAAATAAAAGGGACACACACCCAGAGCCAAACTTGAACACGGGTTCATTCATCTGTAAATACTTCAGTAACACAAAGTACACCTTATCATCACTCCTCCGTGTGCTTTTCATTTTACAGAGGTGTTGTTTTGCTGCTGCTGCTCAGCCAGTGCCTGCTGGAGGCGCATCCTTTTCCGGGAATAGTGCTGCCAGTGGAGGATCTGTTGCTCATCAATAAATTTGGCACACTGAGCATTGACCAGTTCTTTGCGGAAATGTTCATACTGCAGCAGCTCTAGCATATGCAAACACTGAGGATACCTGGGTTGAAACAAACACGCTTTAATACAGGTTTTTACAAGGGACACTAAATGTGGAGTCTCCAGTACTCCTGTGGGTTGCTAGCTTTGACTCGTGTGTCTTTACCCAAGTGTGAAACCACTTCAGCATGCATGCTGTGACTTGGTAACTGCAGCATCAGGCCAGGAAACAAGGAATCCAATCCCAGTAATAAATGCCCTTACTTAAGAGTACCTTCCCCAATGGCTTGGTTTGATAGACCAAACCCATCCATCCATCCAACAGCTTTACAAGGCTTGCTTGCAGAGCCCAACTAAAGACGACCAAAAGCATTTTCCCCAAAACCGAAGGAATTTGCACACTTGCAAAAACACAAAATCACCCTTTGCCTCATGTAAGCATCAATAATGCAAAACTGATCTTATAATGCACCTAACTGCTTTTTTACCCTAATGTTCAATAGTTTGATTTTAAACCCATTGAAAGTGCAAATTAAGGCTTTAAAGGAAGATTCTATGCAAAACTCATGAAGTTTTTATATTTTTGCCCATTGCTGCTACACGTGGACTATGGGAAACAGGAAAATCTACATTGCATAGAACCATAACCTTGCATAATCTATGTTGTGGGGGGGACAAAAGTAACATTACAGGCAGAAATGAAATCCTAACATGCTGCTGTACAGTGTGTGAAATTAAGTCAATGCCAAACCATTAAAATTCAGAAACTTAAGGGAATTTAGCACTTACTTCAGGTATTTTGCATATTCAGGTTCTTTCCAATAAAGTAAATATTTAAGATAATTTACAAAAGCTTTATCTTTGAAGTAGCCTCTTTGTGCAAGAACTGAAATAAAATGACAAATAAGGAATTGACAGTTACAGATGGGTGTAAAATATTATCACACTTGAAAAAAAACCACAAAGTCAAAACATTTTCAGTACAATCACATTTCAATAATTTGTATTTGGCAAATTAAAAAAACACAGGGCAAAATAAGATTCTTATGTCAACAAAATAATAGATGGGTCTCATCGCCCTTACAGTTTGTGTCTTTCATAGAATGGAAAAGCTTTTTGAATCAACAAAATGTTGACTGTAGCATCAAAATTAGCAATGAGTTATATATAGTACCTAAAACTATTCACATTAGTAAAATTCCGTTTTCAGATAAAGGAATACTGTTAATTTGATATTATTTCTTAATAACAGACTGGAACTTAAATGCCTTTTTTTTTTTTTTGGATTCCAATCAAGAAAAGAATTTGCATTTTAAAAAAAATCTACCTGTTAAACAAATTATTATTATTTAAGACTACTTTTATGCTGTGAAAAACCCTTTTCTTTGTTTAGCTCTCTCTCCAATTACCAGTAACAGTAAACATCATTACGCTACATTAACTCGTCCGGGTCCTGGTGTTTATATTAAAGTACTCACAGTTGAGGTAATTTGGATTTGCCAGACATTGAACAAACTCCAGCTCCAACTGGAATCGAAGTCGATTTCCTGCATCATCTGATTCAAGGAAAAAACCAGTAAGAACTGGACGCACGCAAGAGATGGAAAGTAATCCCAGTGGCCGTGCCACCGGGACCAAAGCGGGCCGGGCTGGGCGAGGCCGCGGCAGCGAGCGGCACAGCGACCGGCCCCGCACCGGCCCCACACCGCCCCACGGGCTCCCACACCGTCCCACGGGCTCCCACACCGCCCCACGGGCTCCCGCACCGCCCCGCGGGCTCCCACCGGCTCCCGCACCGTCCCGCGGGCTCCCGCACCGCCCCACCGGCTCCCACCGGCTCCCGCACGCTCCCGCACCTGCGTCCATGTCCGGGGCGCGCACACCCGACAGCGCGCAGCGCCCCCTGCCGACCGCGCGGCGAAACGCAACGCAAAGCACTCTGGGAACGCAGCGGCTGTTGCCATGCAACGGCGGCGGCGCGGGGGCGGAGCGGGGGGCGGAGCGGAGGCGGAGCCGGGGGCGGAGCCGGGGGCGGAGCCGGCAGTCTGGGCCCGGGCCCGCAGTGCTCGCTCGGGCCCAGCATCGCTCCTGCTGTTGGCTGCGCCGTTGTCCCCGTCCCCGTTCCCGCACCCAGTCCCTCGCCCTCGGCCCTGGACACTGACGCGGCGCCCCTCGAACGCGTGCGGGTCTGTTCAGGGCTGGTTCCCGAGCCCCCGGGTCTCGCCAGGGCCGGCGGCGCTCGGATCCTGTCCCTCGTGCCTGCCCTGCGAACCCGGTGCCGGGAGCTCAGCAGAGTGAAGCATTCCCGCCCTGCCCGGGTGAGGGAGCCGCTCCCGCGGGGCTACAGCCGCCGGGCATCGAGTAGCTGCTCTGGGAAAGAGAATCCAGAGATCCCAAAATCCGAATAAACCCCACGCTGAGTATGGCTCTGTGCAAATCCCTTCCTTCTCGCGGTGCTCTGCCGCCGCTCGCGGCAAAGCCCGAAGGGCTCGGGAATCACTGAAGTACAAACCCGTGCAGTTTCAAACGAGCAGCGTTCCGTTTTACAGCAATGTCCGGCAGGTTTCCCCATCGGCGGGGAGGGCAGCCCGGTCACTCTGTGCCAGGCTCCCGGGCATTCCTGCGCCACCGGCTCCCGAACACGGGCACCGCTCCTGCCACAGTCACCCCACAGCCACTGCCGTCCGCCTCGGGGCTCAGTGTTCCAGGCACATAACCCTCGAGCTCGGGAGGAAAACAAGAGGATGAACCTCTGTTTGTAACTGCAGAACGTTGATTTTAGCTTTGTACTAGACAAAGCCACTGTTCGTCACTCCCAGAGCAAAAGGAAGTGGAGAGAATCAACCCTGAAGTACTAAACTGTATTTGAAGTTTAATGGTAAATATTGGATATTGGACAAAGCTCGAAGCTTTGCGGGGTTTTTGTTTGTTTGTTTTTCATAGTGACTTTTCAGTCAGCCAAGGAGATTTCTGTCAGCCTCTGCATTTAATTCTTCATTAATTAAAACACAGTTGTCTTAGAGTAAAACCATTATTAAGTAAGTGTTCAATGAGTGACCAGCAGCAGTGGAAGCAACCTCTACAGACTTACCCGAAACCCTTCTAATTTCTTCCCTTTTTTGTTGTTTAATTATTTTTAATTTCCATTTGTTTGGAATGCCAAGTATTTTTGGCATCCAACGTAGCAATTTTCTATAATACTATATTTTCCTATGCAGTATGAATTTTTCCCTGGGAATTGAATTACAAAAACCATATAAAAAGGATCTGTGCATAGTTTTTTCTTAATTTAAAAAAAGGTTGCTTTCTTAGGCAACATTTTAGTGGTTGTGGAATACTACTATTACTATATCAAAACATAACAGGTCACTCCCCAGTAAACACACAGCTAAAAGAAGAGATCAAATAGATCCCACGTGTCTGCATTGCTATTCTAGAACAGGATTTCTCTCCCAAGAGTGACTTCAGAGGAGAGAATCCTAAAAAAGGATTGGTCAGAAAAATAAATTATTATGTAGGTTTGCCCAAGTTAAGTCAAACATCTCAATTCTTGTCCACCAAAATTAGGAACAAAATTGAAAATCAGGATTTTAGTATATGAGATTTTATAGTATAAAGGATTTTATATATGAGAACATTGTCTAAGAAAAGTTTGATTTTTGTGTTGTTTCGTTTTTAAATGCCTTGTAAGCCAAACTTGCAGGACATGTGTTAATATAAATATGAGCCAGAAATTTCTCTTATTGTCACAGAACCAGGATGACACTGCTGCCTCAGTTTCTCATTTCACTAGACTGCTATCATTGCTGTTGCCTGCCCAGAAATGTGATGGTTTAGGACAATAAGTTAATCTTAACTCATTAGAACTGGCATAGAGACACAGCTCTCTTCTGGGACCTGAAGCCACCAAGGTTTTATGAGACACAAGAGGAAATAAAGTCTCATCTGGCATGCTGTTGAATATTGAAGGTAGACACTGAGGAAGTAATGCTGCAAAAGGTTCCTCTGTGACACCACAGTGCAGTGCATTTGCCCCAGAGATAAAAAAGGTCCAGCAATTTCATCACTGATCAAGTGAGATGAAACAGGGACATGTTTCACACCAGTGCATGAAACCCAAGACATCCCCTCTTGTTCACCCCCATTTACTGCTTTGGAACAGAATGCAAACTGATACTAACATGGACATTTGACAGGATTTTACCCACAGGATGCAAGACAGCTCCTGTAGACTGGAGAGCATCCTGCTTCCAATATGGTTAAATAACAGAGAGCAGAGTATGCATTATGTTATATATATAACAAGCCAGCACAAAGTCTGCAATTTTTTTACTCCAATGCTATAATTGTAATTCAATAGAAACAAAATCATAGTTTTCAGTCACTAAAACAATTGTCAGAACATATTTAATTAAAGGCTTAACTCTTCACGAAGTTCTCTTTTTTGAGGTCAAGAAACTGGCAGGTAATATGCATTTCAGGCAGCCAATAACAGTCATGGTGGAACCACTTCATCCACAGATGCCAATACCATTCAAGCAAGCTGCAAATTGGATGAAATAGTGTAAAACGACTGGTGTATTGCAGGTACTGGCACATGTACTTCTGTAACTCTGGTACTCCTCCAGCTTCAGACAAACACTAGAATTCAAAGATAAATTCAAGATTAAATGTCATGTGTCAGAAAGCATTTTATGTTTTTCATTAAAAAGTTGGTTAAAAATATCTGAGGGCTTCTATTAGGACACCTGGACAGCAGGTGAATTTGAAGTCAGCCATTTGCCAGGAGCAATATACATTCCTATGTTTCTGACTTCTGACCGTATAGCCAAGGCAAAATATTGAAGTAAAATAGAAATTTCCTCCAGAATAATAATTCCTTAATTGAAAGGTTGTGTTAACTTTGATTCTGGTGGAAATTTGATCTTCAGCTGGCTTTCTAAAATATTTGCTAAGACCCAACCCAAGTTATTGTTCTCAAAGAATATCTCACAAAGAAAACGACAATAAATTAGATTTAGTATCTGGAACATTCAGTTCTTTCAAGAAAATGGTTTGTCTATAAAAAAAAAGTTTTATGAACATTTTAATGAGGCTCACACTCTGGCCTGAAACATCTTATGAAAACTCACTGAAGTGCCATGTGCCAAATAAGACTGGGAAATAATTTTGTGTGGGTAAATAAAGCACTGAAGTAAACTGGGGAAGGATAACATCTCTTCTCTGGCAGAAGAAACAGACTCTTCCTTATGGCCAGAATCTACAGTGAATGTAAATCTACATTTACACCATAATAAATGGGCAACTATTGACTTAAGTGCTCTAGAAAAACCTAAATGGGCAAAAATAACTTCAGTATAGTCACCTCTATTTTTAAATAACTACCAAACATTATATTAAGCAGTCCCCAATCACCTCAGGGTAGCATGGCACGCCTCCCTTTACTCTGTGCTCCCAAAGGTGAGGGCTGTGCTTCCCTCAGGGTTTCTGTGTCAAGCAAAGCCAGTCTGCAGTGCATGGCAAGCAAAGATACACAGAGGGGAAGGTCTGATCTGACACCGAAGAGCTGCCACTGGGATGGTTCTTCTGGGCAGAGGAGAATCAGTACCCTGAATCAGACAAATGCTGAGCCTAAGTCTTGCAGCAGACTGGTGGCCTTGTGGTGCAAGGCATAGAAGTGTTGAAAACCTCTCAGTGGCACAAAGAGATTGATCAGACTTATCTAAAGTCACACATTTATTCACCCACACTGGAAAACATTGTGAAAACCCTGTCACTTGATCCAAGGGCTCAGGATTCATTGCCACCCACCTCTTCACATATTTAGCACAGACACTTGGGGGAAAACAAAGATGTGAAGTATGTAAAAATGTATGCAATATGTCACTACTAAAAAGGAAGAGGTGGTATGTTAAAGAACCACTACTGCATTTTGGCTAGGACTGATTGAATGATTTATTTCTTTTTCTGGGCTGATTTTCACCAACTGTCCAATTCCAACTTTGTCAGCAAATGTTGGGTTTGTCTACAACCACGTTATTGCTATTTCAAGTGGCAACACACCTGAGCTGGAAAACAAAGGTTGAATAAGCCAAACACTGAGTTCAAGTGAGAGCAGAACTCATCTGGAATGCACTACTTGCTGCTCTGAACTCAGTGGATGACACCAACAAATCCGAACCACTGTTCAGACTGGGGACTTCTGATCATGTAGAGAATGCTGAAAGGTTTTTCTTCTCTATTTCACAGATCTAGATGTTCAACACGTGGGCAGGAAATACCTTTGTTCTCCCTTTGTATGTTTTCTTGTAGTTTGGTAGTTCATTAACTCATTCACAGTTGTGAGACCATTCCCAAGCACTAGTACACTGTGGGAACAAGTTTGCACACTGGTACATGACCAAGAAGGAACTCTGTGCAACAGCAGCCCAGATCACAATGCTGCAGGTTTGGGACTCTCAATATTTGAAGAAACAGCATTAGCAACTTGGTATTTTGGTAAATTGGTATTTTGAGAGAAGAAAGGAAAAGCCAAGGATACATAGAAAGTGGGCAGAAAATAAGAAAGCATTAATTTAGCTCCTTAGAAGTGGCACTTGCCAGCTGGCCAGCTGACAGACTCACTGACCACAAGGAATCATGCTCTGCCCTCCTATGGTAAAATGGGAACTGTTTGCTCACTCAGAGTGGCTGAATAACTCATCCTGAGCTAGGCTGACAAAGCCCACACTGAGGATCCTTCCATGTTTTTTGTGGGTGCTGGGGGTGTGTGTTTGAAAGTGGGGGGCAAATGGATTCTTTTATGCCACTACCTCAGGACCATCACAACTTCTGCATCTAAAACAGTATTCCTTTGATGAGCAACAAAACAATTGCTGTGTCTGGTGAGTTTCTCTGATACTTGTCCTGCAGCTGAAGGAGCTCTAAATCAGATCTAGTCACAAAGCAATCGTTCTTGCACTGTCCACTGCAAGTAATGTGTATTTACTCCGGGCACTGGAACAGGACACCACGCATGCTTTCTGCTGAAGAAAAGCCCATTTGTGCCTGTTATATTGGAAAGTTTGTACAGCATTAATTCTTAAAAACTGGTTGTGTTTCTTAGAGTCTTATAATCCTTTACTCTCAAATGAATGAGACAGTTCATAGGGTATGCCACCTGATTTGGTCCCACCTAAACATCTTCAGAGATGCAAACTTGAATTATCACTTAGCTGATGAAAGAAGAGAAGCCACTCATATTCAGGTCTGAATACACTTCAAAGTGGTGTCCAAATCTCTGCTTTGCGTTATTCACTACAGCATCTACCTTCCTGGATATTACTGGGGCACCACTGTGCTACAGTGGAAAATAATGCAGAAACAAGTGGTCCACCATGTTACACAGGAGGGGAGACAGTTCTAGAAAGTTTCATTTGCCAGGCTCTCATTTAAATTAAATATGAATCAATCACAGGATGCCATAAAAGTGTCTCAAAAAGAAACTGCTATTAACAGTACAGAGAGGCGACACATCCAATAGTTCACAGTTACAATAAACTCAACACTCGTTATTACCCCACATGCACACTTCCCTGGCCCAGCACTCCTGACCATGAATCACCCTGTGTGACTACTGATGAAAATAGCATTTGCTTCCTTCTTGTCCAGCAACAGAGTGAAGCTCTTCACTAGCTGAGGTGAGGGCAATCTCTCCCCTTCAAGAAACTTTCAGAACATTCTTTTCTGCAAACAGGACAGTGAAGTGTCTGTACTACAGCTTTTAGCTGGAACTGGTTTTAGAGGAGTTTCGGTCTGCATGAACTGAGATAGCCAAGCTCAGTATCATCTACCCATGCAAGCTCCCCTGTATCTTACTTGTCAGACAGAGCAGAGCAAACACCATTGTATCTGGCAAAAGTAACATGTTGTCACACTGTGAAGTCCATCAGAAAGCAGAGGAAGTCCCTTTCTCAAATGCATTTAGATATCTAGAGATGCAAATCAGCATTAAGTGGTGACTGCCAAAGGACAGAACATGCTCAACTGTTCCTGGTTTCACTTTCTTCAAAAAAATACTGTCATAAGTTTCAGGTGATGACAAATATCTGTGAGCAATATCTCATCTGCCAATTCTTGGCACTAGAACTGGCCTCTTCCTTAGACAGACTCTGCCAGTGGAAGTGTGTTTATCCACATGCCCCACCATTCCCTGGAAGAAGTGTGAGGCTGCACCACATGCAGCCAGCTGGGAAGACAGGGAGCCATTGGTGGCTCTGGGGAACAACATTCAGCGGACCCTTTATGGTGCTTACCACCATGAAAGAGCATAAAAAACAAAGGCACAGAAATAAATTATTAAAGCAGTTTTCTGCTCAAAAAAGCACCTGGTCATTTTATGGATAAATATTTTCCTCACTTCTAGATAAAAATGTGTTTTTCCAGTTCCATAAAGAAAATTCACATTAATAACAAAACTACTGAATATCCTAAACACAATACTATGCTACATGCCAGATCTTCTACACAGAATTCTATAGAATTATAGAATAACCTAACACCTTGCACCCATTATCATAAGGTGGTAAATCACTATGGCTGTAGAATTTTACCCTTATGTCCTCACAACACCTTGGTGAGGTAGATAGGTTCCATAACATCTTTTTTAGGAGGGGAAATAAGCACAAAGAGATGAACTGACTTGCACGGGGATACATGGCAAGTCTGGAAGCAAATCCCAGGTCATACTCACGGATCTTTCCACTGTAAGACACTCTTTTACCTCCCACCCACATCCATTGCCAGGGCTGAAGAAAAAGCATCCATGTACCCTGACAAAACACACCCAGCCCAACACCAATCATTCTGTAGACTACTTCTGCAACAGAAGTGGCATAATTAGGTTACAAACTACTTTTCTTACAATACATGAATTCCAAAGTACACAGGACAACTCCCACTGCTGTCAGCCAAGATAAGTGCACAAGCACTAAAATCTGGGCCCCTACATTTTTCCCAGGTCATCAATTAGAGCCTTCCTCATGTCTTGACTTCACTCAAAAATTTCAGAGTTAATTAATAAGGCACATCAGGGGCTAATTCAGAAACTTCTGCAATAGATGTGAAGTCCCAAGGGCCACTGGTCATCTCCAGGCTGGCACTCGGAAAACACTAGCTGGCATGTGAAATGACACCTGTGACTGAGGGAAAGGCTCCATACCCTCTAATTGTCACAGTGCAAGAAACATAGAGCCAGCCTTAGCGCATCGTTGTCTGAGATATCAGTTGAATCATGACCATCACGGAATTACATTATCTCAACCCTCAATAAAGGTGTCTAAATGCAGTGAGATTTGGAAGCAAAAACAAGGCAAGAGAAAGTGTGTTGGATATTGACTTGGAAGGATCTCACCTCATGGTTGAGGCCCAACTAAAACATAACACAGCATAACATCACGTACCCCTTCTTCACTAGACAAGTGACAATAAGGATTTGTGTGTACAGTTGCTGACTTATAGATATAAGGAATAGGTAAGGAATGTTCTGCCACTGCATGAGTGCAATATTCACTGCTAATGATTTACAAGTACATAACAGTGATATAATAGTTCAAACCATTTGATACAACAGCCTCCCCTCTCTTTATTGAAAGTTTGATAAATCCTAATCCTTGACCTTGATTGGAGGTACAATGGATCACACAAACATACTTATGATCCTGACACAGAGGTTGTATAATTGCAAACACTTTTGGCTCCAGAACAACTGGAGTAAGATTGGGTTGGTTCAAACTTGAACTGATGTGTGACTGCTGGAAGGCAGCAAACACCCCACACTGGATCTGAAGTGGTGATGAGACTTTATACAGGACTTTGGGCAATAGGGAGTACTGAGGGTACTTTCCTTGTTCAGCACACAAATTCTTCACAGCTCAAAGTGGCTTGTGCTGTTTGCCCAGGCTGGGAATATGTCCAGCTGAAACATAGGTCTTCCCCATGTGTTGATGGCCAGTGTGACACAGCAGACTCCAATGATGTTCATCACTATTCCAGTTTTAACCTGTGAGGAAAAAAATCCAAACCAAGAACAATAACCACATACCAGCACAGCAAGTCCAAACCAGCAACACCCAAACACCAGCACAGCAAACTACAGCAAGACCTGCTTGTACATACACAAGAAAGACAGTCAAATAAATCACAGAAATAGCCACTGTATCCACTGCCTTCTGCTCTTGCTTAGGTGGAGATACCAGGGAACACACTGTGCAAAGTCTTTGAGCACTTTGCTATGTATATAACCAGTTGAGGAGCTTTAAGGCATGTGTAACATGTCGTTCTTATTAGTTAGAGAACAGCTTATGTCCTCTTCAAGTACCCAGTTAGAAAACCAGCAATGTTTGTGTGTTCTGCCCAGAATCTGCCCTGTGTGGTCTGGCAGAAAATCAGAGGACCAGAGCCAAGGGCTACTGATTGCTACCTTCTGCTTTCAGCTCCAGTGGAGACAAGGCTTTAGACACTCGCCAAAGCCCCAGAACACTGCAGGGCATGCCTGGACTTTAACCCTTCAGGTTTCACAGACTTATGACTTGTCAGTGTTTCATTTCACTTGGACCAATCTGTATGTCTGCCAAAGCCCATGAGAGAAGTACTGTTACTTCAGAGATGCAAGTCTTTATCACAATATTAATGCTGCAGAAGAGAGTGGCATGGAGTTGCAGTTGCAGCCCATAAGAGATTCCTGGTACTTTGGAAATACTCTGCAAAGAAAATTAAACTCTCACCATATTTCAGGAAGAAAGCAATGGAGAATTTCAGATAAGAGAGAAGGCAATTATCTTACCATGTCCAAAACATGGATGTGGCCATAAGAAAACACTATTGCATTTGGTGGTGTTGCAACAGGCAGCATGAAGGCAAATGAAGCACTGAGAGTACCAGGCAGCATAACATACAAAGGGTGGACCCTGATAGACTCAGCCTGCAATGAAATAGAAAGAACATCACTCTGTGGGTGTTTGAAAAGAAAAGCATAAAGGATCAATCTACCCCAGACCAATGAGATGCATAGACTTATTTTGTTTCCTTGTATTACATCACCAAAACAATTCACAAACATTTTATTCTGAAATCCACAAATGCTTAAAGATAACTTGCTGTTGTTTCCTGTCCAATGATACTTAAAACAAGGCTTGATTCTTTCATGTTCTTTGTTTTGCTCTATGGTATAATTTAGACTTCTGGTCAAATATATCCAACAATCTTTTCTTTGACCTTGGACCACCCTTTTTCCAGGAATGGGAATTATAATTACTAGGCATGTGGAGTGACACTCTTAGACTTTACATACACTCTGTGGCACTCAATACTTAAGTGCCAATTTAAGTCATTAATAGCTCAGTACCTTGATTTGGGCAACTTTGTTTTGAGGAGATATTCTAGAATAAAATGTTTGTCCTTTTCTAATTAAAGAACAAAGTAATCTATTTTTCTCTTTATGCCACAGTTTTGATTCTGCTCAGAAAAGGCAGCAAAACTTATCAGGTTTTCCTCCCATCCAGTTTTAGAATTGTTCTGTGTTCCTATGAGAAATTACACATTCCTAATAATCAGGCCTACCACTTTGAATATTTTAGCACAAAATGTGAAGATGAATAATTCAAAGGCACCATCAGAAATTGCTGGATTTTGTTTTGCTTTGGGTTTTGTGTGTGTGTGTTTTTCCAGTTCCAAGTTGATGGTTCAAAATGACCAGAAGTAACTGATGTTTGCTGAACTGTATTGAAAAAGTGACTGTCACTTCACCCTCTCCAGGGCCAAGGCACACACCTTACAGAAGGCATAACCTGGCTTCCTTTTAAGTACACTGGAGCAATATCCAAGACAATAATTATAATATTGCTTTGCCACCCAGTTTAACTCTGATCCTCCAGCTGACAGGGTAACAGCGCAGAAGCAATCTTACCAAGGATGAAAAGACAGGCAGGAAGAGGGTAGCTGTGGCCACGTTACTGGTGCATTCAGTGAAGACAGCTGTAATAATGGAGATGACTGATGCAATGGCCCATGGTGGAATAGATCCCAGTGGAGTCATCTGACGACCCATCCAAGATGAGAGCCCAGAGCTCTGCAAGAAAGAAGATAGGTTTCAGTGAGGTTTAGAACCCTAACAAATAGGGAAGCCATGTTATGGGCAACATTCCTGACAAATAATACTAAAGGTGTCCTGAATTATACAAACACCATCCAGGAAAGTACGATTATCTGTCACAAAAACTAAAAAAAAAAAAAAAAAAAAAAAAATTCCTTGCCAACTAACATAACACTGAACACTGAATCCCACTTTTCTGATTCTTCTGGAAACCAAATACTTGCTCACACACAGGTTACAAAATTATGGTTTTCTTGCTGAACAAGACAAATTTTCTGAGGCCATTGTAAATACTTAATGTCTGGCCCAGAAGCTTCTTGGCAAATTTTTCTAAGGTTTTTGAAGGTTATGATTCTGTATGGATGCTCTATTGTAGCTACACAGGCAGTAGTTGATACAAACAGGTCACAAAATCTCTGACTTGATAGTTTTTAATGCTCTGGAGCTTTGATAATCTATGTGTGTTGTATGTAGATGAATGTCAGGGCCAAAGCTTTAACTTGGCCCATGGTTTAAATCTAATTAGCCACAAACTTAGATGTGAACATGACTTTCCCCAAAATATCGCACTACTGATAGCTAATGCTTGCTTTGATTTAGATGCATCTTAGCAGTGATGAAAGAAACAATATGGTTCACTTCAAGATTCCTTCCTGTTTTGGGAATTTAGCTGTCTTTTCTGTGAATTTATGAACACAGCATCAACCCAGGATTTTCTTTCTGACCACTTCAGTAGTGGTTCTGCTTTAAGTCTGAAGATATATAACCCTCAAACAAACCTCAAATGGTTCTGAAAACCTGACAAGTGCTATCTATAGTTCTACCTTTCTAGCCAGGGCTGGGATTGGGATGATTACAGAAATAAGAAAGGATGCTTTTCTGGACTGTCCAGACAATGAAGATCCCACCTACTTGGGAGTCTCCAAAAGGTAAGATAAATTAAAGAAACGTTAGAGAACAAAAATTCCTGAAGAAGACTCACAAGCATTCACCTCTCCTTGGTTTTTGCTAATTTAGATCTCCCTTCAGATCTGAACTTTGCTACTGGGTTTGGCTTTGGGTGCATGCCCAGTAATACAGGACTAGATAACAAACCAGAGAAGTTTGCCTTTGAGTCAGAGAAAAACAGATGTCAGGACATACTGCGCTTGCATCAGCCAAAGCAAAACCTCCTCCCAGCAGCAGCACAATGCTCCAGGGCATCTTCCTTTGAACCACATTCCAGTCTAGCAGTGGTGTTGGTAAAAATGACTTTTTCTTATCTGAAGTGAGAAATAAAAAGTAGAACATGTTTTAGGAGAGCGAAGACACTTTGTCTCCTGTTCTGTAAGATACCAGTGGGCAGATGCACAGTACTGAGATATCTGCACAGGGTGAGGGTAACACACATGGACATGGACTGTGCCCCAGCTCTGCCCAACAAGGGAGGTAGGTGAGATGCTCTATAGAACTACATGCAAATCCAGTGCATGTTTCTGCCTTGTTAGCTGAATGGGTTAGATGTTTCACAGTACTACAGTCCCTCCTTTTAATACCTTTTTCAGTCTGTTCAGGGTCAGACATGCTTGGATTCCAGGCTGTGCATTTGGGCTTATGAGCAGGAAGGATAAACAGTAACAGGGCAATAAACATAGCAGGAACAGAATCAGTGATATACCTAATGAAGAAAAGAGAATACAGGTTAGAAAATGGACACCTTTCTCCTAGAAAAGGGCTGCCTTCCAGCATTCTAGTCACTGATCTTTTCCATCCCATTTGGGGCTTGAGCAAAATGGGTCATTAGCTCATGTCTGAAGTCTCTCAAACCTGCCATAATTTAAACACAATAATAAAAGAAACAAGCTACCATACACATGAATAAAAAGAGTTCTGGATGACAACTCATCCCTCTTGGAGCGGGGCTCTTTCTCTGTGCTGAAGCCAAGATTCAACAGTTGTATCTCAAAGACAGACATCTAAAGAAATGGCCTGAATGATAGTCCCAATATGTATTTTATATTCCTAACATGCCATGTATGAACACTATGCAAAGAAGCCATTCAAAGCACAAAATCAAATTTCCAGTGAGTTCTAAGGTATTGGTTAAAGGTGATATTACCAAATATTCAAATGTCACTGCAACTGATGAGTGCTCATACAAACAAAATACCAAGGTGTATGTCAGTGTGACTGAGACAAACATTACAGAATTTTCTCTTCTTTTAGGAAGTTCAGCTTGCTCCATGTCTCAATCTCCAGCCTTTTCACTGCAGCACAAACTGTCAAATCACAGATGATTGGTAGTGTCATGTACAAGCCATTGGATCAAGCCCAGCAAACATGTGAAGTCAGGTAAAGTTGGAATTAATGACCCCACATTCAAAATGGAATGAATAAGCAAGGGAATCTGATTAATAACCGAGTGGGTAAAAGATAGAAAAAAACCCTAAATACTTACTTTTCTCCTCCTTTGAAGAGTATGGCAGCCCAGCCTTTTATAAAGCCTGGGTTTCTGGAAAACCACAAGATCACCAGCAATACAAACAAAAGGAGGACATTCAATTCAGCATAAGACATAGGGCCTAACTTCTTCATTTCTGCCTTCAGCACACTGTATGCAGCTTTTTCTTTGGCAGTTTTCTCTGTCCCAAAGCCCCAGTTTTTTTTTAAGCTTTGAAAAAATGGAGAAAAAAAATACCGTAAGTATGAATGTATTAGAGGGATCTAACATCCTTATCACTCTGCAGCTGCCTCTCTTGGGACAGACCACAACAGAGGCCATAAATAAAGAAACTATAACAGTGCCAAAGTATTTTGTGGGGACACACCAGTTCTCACATAAAAATGTGGTCTATCAAAGGATGGCAATTTGGAGTAACCCAGGATGAAAAAGTCAGGTTTGAATCAATGGCTGCAAACCAGCTATGCCAGCTTTCCTAGGGCTGAAATTCACAGGCAAAAGATTGAAAAATAAAAAGGCAATTCTGTCTGAAGATTAAGAATGTATATGGCTTTTGCCTTAATATACCTCCCATGAACACAAAAGGTTTCCAGACCTCAAAATTTTTGTGAAACGGACCTGCTCTCTGCTACAAAATTAATAACTTGTCACTGCATTTGTTTTAGCCAGATGTCTCAGTAAGCTGATCTGCACTAACTTACTGAGGGGTTTACACAATATCATGTAGATAAATACTCACTTGAGTCCCATGAAGGAGAACTGTAACCAAAGCCAAGCTAGCACCAACATCAGGACCATGTTTGGGAATGCAAATCCAAACCAGGAAGCAAAGTCCACAATATCATTACTGTCGGGGTATAACCTGTAAAGAAATGATTTTCTGTATGAATGTCAAAACATTTAGCAATCTAGTCTCCCTTTAATATGTGCTAGTGACAATTATGCATGTAAATCTAGGAGAACCTTTACAAGCAATCATAGGTAACCTCCACAGCCTAATTTAAGTCATGGTAGAAGGCAGCCTGATTTCAGAGCAGAACTTAAATGACTGTCAGTTTCTGCTGTGTTTTGATTTGATGCATATAGGAGCTTATGTTGATACTTTAGGTCTCAGTCAGACAAGTGTAGCTGAAAGATCTCTCATTCACTCTAGACATCTTTCACTTCTAACATGCCTGTTCATTTATCCCAAGAAAGGATATTTTTTTCTTCCTCCCAACTCATTCTAGTAAGAGAGCAAGAAATGTCTTCCCTGAAATTAATACCTATACTTCTGCTGCCTTCAACAGATGTTGCTAGTTGGCTTGAAAGAATGAAGACAGTGTTTTAAGAAAGGCAATTTTTGTTATTCTCTGTGCTTGCCAATAATGATTGGAGCAAAACTATCAACAGCAAACTTCCAGCTGGGTGTTAAAACCAAGAGATAATGTAGCAGCTAAGGCTGAGTACTTGCAACACCAGGAAGTAATGTTGGAAAAATTTCCACTGCAGATTGGGTTCCATGTAGATCAGTTCCCAACCTTAGTTTAGCAATGACAAAACAACACAACTGCAGTTTCCACAGCCACAGCATGGAGGAACAATGTTACATGAGGGGCCAAGTTCCTTCTAGCTCTCTTCAGTGTGCTTATGAGTAGAGTTAATCTACATTCTTCTGGTGCTCTTCACTGCAGTTCCTCTTCTGGATGTGCTGCATTTCAGTTGAAAAAAAGGACACAGAAGAACCAATATCTCATAATCAACCACTTGCATGTTGATTGCCAACAAGTATTTCCAATTTTTTCAGAAGACCTAAATTCCATCCTTAGCTTCCTATTAAAAGATGCTGAACCAAAAAAATTGAGGCCCAACATTTCATACACATTTCTCAGTGTCAGTTCCTCAACTAATTGCTTGAAGTTCACAACTGAAATTGTCATCTAAGACTGACTAGTGACACAAACAGTATGACAGTGTAACTAAAAGAAGCAGCAAAAATTACTTACTGATTCATCTGGCCTTTCAGTACCACATTTGGTCCTGTTCCAGTAAGTGTTGCAGTTCCTCCAATGCTGGCAGCATAGCATACACAAAGTGTCATTCCCTTGCATATACGCTTCCTCATTTTCTTTTCCTCAGAAGATCTAGGGACATCAGTGTCTTGTTCATTGCTTACACCTAGAAAGAAAGAAAATTATTTGCCTCAGGTAAAGTTGAAAAGGCAGAGAGCTCAGGATAGGGACTGTAGGCTTAGTGCTTCCAGTTTGTATATGCCATTTATTTTAATTAAAAAACCCACAGATATCTCCCTAAATACTTCAGACTAATGTTCATGAGGAGCAGAAGAAAGAGGCTGACAGACTGGGTTTACACGATCCAAGGATGCTGTTGCCCACATCAGTGCCACTCCTCTTCAGTAATGTCTTGTTTCACAGAGAGGCTTACCACCAGCCAAATATTGTAGTCACTGAAACCATTCCAATTCCACAGTGAAAACACAACTAGCTTTAACAGATGTGAATATAGGCAGGAAAAAAAAAAGCCACTGAAACCCAAATCCTTGCTTGGCATTATGTCAATTTACAATAACCATGAAACTTTACTGCTGTGTCCATTGTTCTCTGAGGTTAACACTCTAATCTTGAAGTCTGACTGGACTAATGAAGCAGGACAAAGAATTTATGGCAATTGCAACCAACTCAACAATATCAAAGGGTATTTTTTGCACACTCTTATTATGGTCACTACATTTGGAATCTGATCTTTAATCATATTTAATAATATAGCCCTGTGTAACAGCACAGCAGAGCACTGAAATGAGAGGGTCTGAGTTTGTGCACATATTTAAAATGAAGTGAAACCTATTGTAGAACCACATCAGTGGCAGGGGACCTTGAGGAATCAAGCATCTGGGTAAGATCACACACAAGAACAGTTTGTCTACTGTGAGTCAAATTACAACAGCTCCTCTTTTCCATGTGGCTTTTAAAGTAGTCCTCTTTCTTCTCCCCACCTCCACATACTATCTGGTCAATAAAGAGATATTTATTACCCTATAACCAAAATATATTGTGTTTACATAATTTTTTCAAATAGTCCTACATGGCCTAGAAGCTGAATCTCCACTGATAATCACAAGATTTAGAAAGTGGATGCTGGGGGTTTGGATGGTTATTTCCCACAGGATATGCTCTTCACTTCCTTAAACAGGCAGTTAAGTCTAGGGAAACTGGGAGGATGACTCCAGCTCGAAGGAAAGAACATAACATCCTGTCTGGGTTCTAGCACTAGCATACAAAATGGCAGCCATCAAAATTGAAAGCTATTTTGTAAAACCTCAATGTCATATATTTACAGGGTTTCAGTCAGGTTACCATCCTCTATCCTTGGAAAGGATACACAGCACCTAGGCTGGGGAGCTGAGCATAGCATGTTCAGTAGCATCAGTTTATTGGTGATCAGGCCCTTACCAGGCACTGCAGTGGACCCTGATGTGTTCTTTTCCTCCAGCTCAATCACTGCATTTGTTTGCCCGGTTGCTTGCTCCGCCATGGTCACATCATGCTCTGTGCTGTCCAGTTGATCCAGGACAGCCTGGACAATGGGAACCATCATGGCCGTGGTGGCTGTGTTGCTTATCCACATTGACAGGAAGGCAGTGACTATCATAAATCCCAGCATCAGGCTGAAAAGACAGAAAGACACGCAGGAGAGACGAAGAAAGTGAACAGATGCTGCTAGGCTTTGTAGTCACTCTAATTTGGAGAGCAAAGCCCAGGCAGGGATGTGTGCAGACACTAGTACAGAGCAGGACCAACTCCCTTCTAGGAAAGCTCTGCCACGTCCACTGAAGGAATCCCAGGGCATAATAAAGTCTGTCATAATTTTGTCCCCAATGGCAAGCCTTTAAAATTTAGTCAGATGCTAGTTTTGGATAAAGTACAAATAAACTGCTCCTGTTGCTAGACTCATTTCTGGACACTCTGTGCAAGTACAGCTAAATTGGCTCTTGAAGGATTCTTTCTCTGCTGACTGTTAAATATCATCCCTAGGCTTTGCTAAACTAACAAGAGGTAAGAAAAAAACCATGTAATACTCTTACAGTGCAGGTTTCACCCCAAGAATCAGAAGGACCCTCAGTGCAATCCTTTTGTGAAGATTCCACTGCTCAACAGAAATTGCGACAATCAGCCCTCCAAAGAAGAGCATGTTTGTACTATTTAGGTACTGCAAGCACACCTGTAAGACAGAGAAGGTAAGTCAGGCCAAAATACTTGCTGCACTAGTACAATTTGCCTACCACCCTCTCAGATTCTTGGACTGGACCAGGGCCCAGCCAACACTGGAACATGAGGCAGCTGCTGCCTGTGAGCTCCCTGCAGTTTCCTGAACCCTTGATCTCCTGTCTAACTGCTGACTTGCCTGTGCAGGAGCTCTTTGTGATCATTGTGCAAAATTACACCAGTTTCCTAAAATGCAGCTGGGGGTTCAAAGTATGGGAGGTGCTGGAAATACTGAGCTCCAAAAGTGCTTTCTCAGTACCATCACCAACCTGCCTTTACCAGCTTGTTGGGCAGTAGTGAACCTGGGCTACAGAACCCAAACACAGCCTGTGCCTTGTGCCTCCAGCACAAACAGCCCAGGCAGAGATCTGGGAGGACACAGCGCACCTGCCAGCACCATGCCAGCTCTCCTCTCACAAGTTTTTCCCATGCATTTTGAGATCTCCCATAAGACTGTCAGCTCTACTTTCTCTTTCTCTTTGCGGTTGGGAACACACAAACTGCTGGCACTAGTGGGATGCTCTCCAGCAGGATCCATGTCCAGAACAGACCATACCCTCTACCACCTCAAGCTCCCCACTGTTAACAGTTTGGGCAAATGTGTATGTAGTTCAGCATCTTCCTATATAAGAACCCTCAACACTAATACAGACTTGTTGGCTAAATATTGATGAGGGATCAGAGCACTGGATTTCTCTGTATTAGACCTGGATTGCACAACTTCCTTACTTTTTTAGAGGTCTGAACTCCAAGCAGAGGGAAAAATACCACTGGCATGAGAGAAGTGACAGCCAGGGGGATCACTTCAGTGCACCAGTACACAGCCATGATCATCATGATATATCCACATCTGGCCTCCTGCAACATAATAGAAGACACATTTAAGCATTAGAAGCTGTTTTTAAAGATAAGAAACACGTTGGTAGCTCTTGCAAGTGGCTCACACACTCCACTGTCTATAGCTTAACAAGTTATGCTGAACGAGGAATTAAACCTGTGCTTTTAAATAATTTTCTGAGGTCACTTGTATAAAAGATCTTTTTGACCAAGAAGACCAAAGTGTTTGCTTTAATACATCCACACAAAAGAAATGCTGTGAGAAAAACAAATCATCCACCACTAGGTAAGTGCACAGTTTGCCGTTTGCAAGTATCTCTTGGTGGTTGAGGTCAACAGATTTTACATCTAGGAGACAAGAACAGCAATAGAGAGCTAATTTTTTTTAATGGACGGCCAAATTTCCCAGTGTGGATGATTAGCTTTTCTGAAATTCACAAGTCTTTGATGTGTGTCCAGTAACACAGCTGAGCTCAGAAACTATTTTACTGAATAATTTAAAAGTTCTTCGCTTTTTAAAGTAACTCCTAAAGTAAAACTCTTTTTTTTTTTTTTTTTTTTTTTTGGTGACTAAGCACATTGGAGTTATTAAACTACTTTCCCTACTTGCTAAGGGGATTCCCTAGTTTAGAATTGGTGTAACCTGTCTTTTTAGGCTGTTGACCAGGCATTTCTGTATCCCAGCCTTCTGTGGTATGTACTCTAAAAATTGTGAGGAGAAGCAGGCATTCATTAGCTAACAGTGAACTGTTTGAAAGCTGAAGTTGGTGTTCTGTAGTTCACTATTTACTCCTATTTAGGGCATGTGTTTATGGGATTTTACTCTAATACAGCAAATGTGACTTTATTGCTAAAATAAATGGTGTCACAGTGACACTTAAAAACTGACATCAGGTGATATTAGTAAGTAGGGCTGTGTTTTCGTTAATTTTGTTGAGAATTTTAAGAACGAGAAAACACCTTTTGTAAGTAATGTGAAATTTTTTCCCTCAAGTTTCCAGATTAATTACAGCACAAGCTTAGAAAAGAAAAATTCTTCAGAGACTAGAAGATATCAGGCAGATCCTGTTGAAATCTCTTCCCTTTATAAATATGAGGTGAGCTCATGATACAATAAATGCTGTACTGCAGTAATGCAGCAGTAGAACTGACTGTGGTTAATCTGTTGCTAGTATGAAAGACAGATAAACAACTCTAAGTAAATAAAATTCAAAACGCTGGGTTTAGAGAGTAGAGAGTAAATAATTTATGTGAAGTTCAAAAATACAGCCATGCTTATAATTTAACTCCAGCAACTGTGGCCAATTAAAACAACAAAAGATTTGGAATTAAATATATATTTTTGTTTATACCTATATATATCTGTGATTTATGGAAACAGTCACAGAATGTCTCTTTGGTGTTTCTGTGCAGTTGGCACAAAACATAGTGACCTGCCTCCTGGTTGAGAGATGAAAAAGCAGTCACTGACAGAAATATTGCCTTCCCATTGTGAAATATTGTAATTTCTTGGGTTAGACTAATGACACAATATACCTATGAATAATGGGAAACTGAAGATATGCTTAAATTTTTTGGAAATTATCTTTCCTAGTTTTGATCAAAGTAGAGCTTAACAGCCAGAAATTCCTCATTATATAAAGCACCACCATTCAACTGAAAGGCCAGGCTGGTATAACTTAGACAGGTAAACAAGAAGGGTTGGCAATTTGGTTTACAAACACAGATAAAATTTTCCCGCAGTTTAAAACAGACTGAGTGATACAAGTTGCTCAGAAGAAAGGCTGGTTTTGGCATTAGAATAGCCTCCAAAGCTCTAGTAGGCTAAAATACTGCAAACTGAGCTTTCACACCTAGTCAAGAAGGCTACAAGGCATTAAAGCCCAAACTTCCCTGGGTTATTCCAATTTTATGCTGGTGTAACTCCACTGAACACAAAGGAGTTGTGCCGTCGTCATCCCTGGAGTAAAACGGATGAATTGGAGGACATGGCATTTGACATCCTGACCAATTCACAGAACACAACGCTAACTGCACCAGGATGGAGAATGTCACCAAGAACATGCTGGGAGTACCAGACCCTCAGCACAGAGCTGGGGGACGCACTCCTGGCCTTCAGCCCACTCCAATCGCTGTGACATAATGCAGGACAATCCCAATGCCGGCCAACTACGCATGGGTTTCTCTTGGCCCAGAATGAATTGCATCCATTTGGCACGGTGGGTTGGGTGCCACCGGGAGCAGCAGACCGGGAGCCGGGCGGAGTGGGGGCACCCGGGGGGCAGCAGGTCGGGAGCCGGGCTCTGTTCCCGCAGGGGCCCCGCAGGCGCTTACCTTGGTGGGCACGGCGAACGGCAGCGGCAGCAGCAGCAGCGGCGTGAGCAAGAGGATGACGATGGAGCGGTACCTCAGCAGGGGCTGCAGGCACGTCGGGGCCATGCTCTGTGGGGGGACACGGTCAGGCGCGAGCGCGAGCAGCGCCCGCCGCCGCCGCCGCTTTAAGTACGGGGCGGGAGGGACGGGAGGCACCCGGCCGGGCGCCCGCCCCGCCGGGGGCCGCCCCGGGCAGCGGCGCGGCTGAGGAGCGGCGGCGAGCGAGCTCCCGGAGCGCCCCGGCCCCGCTCCGACCCGCCCTCCCTGCCGGCCGCCGGTGCCGTACCCCCTCCCTCACGGCCACCCGTGCCAAGAAAAGCGGCTCTGTGGCTGTGTACCAGCCGCCGTCGGGGGAGTGCTGTAAGAACGCTGTCCCTGCTCGCAGAGCGCACAGACCGCCACGGCGGGCAGGGAGCGGGGGCTGCCGCGGCCCCTTTCGGAGGTGCTGCTGACGCCGAGCGGGGATCGTCCCTCGCTCATTCACACCGCGGTGGGGAAGGACTGGGCTCCTTCAGGGAAACAGGGAGTTAAAACCACGGTGGGGATCTCCCCAGAACAAAGGTCTGTGCAGGCATGCATAGCTGTGTTGGGCTATTATTTTGAGAGGCATTGTGCCTCTGGTTCTGGGTTAAAAATAACCCAGGAAGGTTAACTTGAAAGGTTATTTTTGACGTTGTTGACTTCAGTGACTTTGTCTACAGCGCAGCCTTGGAATCCAAAGGGACAACCCTACTGATGGACTGAGTGGGCAGAAAGGGACAACTAGACAGAGGACAAACAAATTGTTGATATTTTATGGTTTTGTTTTTTTTTTCTTTTGTGATGGCAACAGCCACCTGAAACTGAAGTCAGCATAAATCATATCTCAACAATTTGATCCTGCAGTCTCTTCATACAGTCTTACCAAGCAGTTACTCACAGAAATAAAGACTTTCAGATTCCACAGCAAGTAATGAGGGAGCTCTGACTACCGCTTGCACTTTTTGTCCTCTGCTGACCAGAGGAACTTGAGTGACAGAAGTGCAAAACAAGACACTCCAATGTTACTTTTTATTTATAAAAGCAGTGAATGCCCACTAAGAAAAGAAGTAGCCAACCGGATCTGGACAGATTCCAAATCTTCAAACCTTTCAGAGCAGTCCCTCTGGGTAACTTACCAACACAGAGGAAACACACTTCACACCACTGCAAAGTCTATCAGAAAGTGGGGAATTGGCCAAAACTTGAATTCCTGTGGCCTGTCTCCAATGAAAAAAGGTTCCTAGTCAAAAAGAAGAAAAAAAGACTAGAAGCACTTAAATAAGAAAATGCAAATAGTTCACTCTAAAGGAATTGTTCTAAGGTTAACTCTGATAGACCAGTGCAAATATGATTTGTTGTCTTTTTGTTTCAGTAAGATGCAGTGAAGAAAAAAGAAAGAAAAAGACAAAAGTGTTGATATCTTTAGATGGACTAATCTTGTGAAAGGAGACTTGCTTGCTGTACCTGGGGATGAGACGTGGGACTCTATAGGCAATTAAATTAGCCAATTTATGCCTCAGTCGTTTGTGTTTTTGTTTTTTTTTTTTTGTCAATACAGAAAAGGGAATCAATATTCCCTTATTGTGCAGAATTATTGCAAACTGGCCTTCATATCATTTGATGACGAGCTTCCTTTTCAGTGTGCCAAGGAGACAACAGACAAAGTTTTGGCTGCTTGCTTTACAGAACTGGTCTGACAGCTGGGTAGAAGAGAGCTGCAGAGAGCCTAAGCACTTGCAAAACATCCAGGAGGAGTTTTAGGTGATCCAAAGGGCACTCAAATGAAAACCTCCCACAGCCTGAAATTCAGCTCATGCTAAATGAGCACTAACTGCATACCCTTAACAAAAAGGAATCCTCTCCTCTAGTCAGTATGGCTCTGAACATAGTCGAGTGCAATAGCTTTAAACAGTGCTTTAGAAGCAGTGGGTAAAACTAGCTTTTGGTTGCAGACATAATTTAGAAGCAGGAGACTGTAGCATCCTTAGATACCCTAGCGTTGAATAATGTGCTCTTCTTGTTCTTCTTGATAGTAAGTTTCAAATCAGTTTTCAAAGGAACTCAAATTTTTGAGTTACAAAGAGGCTAAGGCATGGGTGGTGATGTGAGGTGGAACCAGGAGCTGAATGAATCAGGTCTCTTGTACTTGAAATCCTTTTTCCTGGTTACAAGATACCATTTCTTCCATTTGGTGTTCTGCTGCCCTAATAAACCCAGGTATTTTGAACATGTCAGGAATCAAGGGTTTGAGTAACGAAGCCAAGCCCATCTTGTGGCTCACTGCCACCAACCTTCCTTGGTCTTTGCAACGTTTCTCAGCTGGTGGCTCTGGGGTTCATTTGATTTAACTTGACAAAGAAAGCAGAACATTTTTCTGCTGTTTGTGAGCTGAATAGGTTCAATGAAGTGTTCAGTGAGCTCTAGAGCCAGCTCAAGAGACTGGGCTAGTTATGGCTGGGCAAGGAAGAGCTGTGGCAGGAACAGCCACACCTTTCAAGACAGCAAATGCCTAGATGACCTTGACAGCATTGTCAAACCACATGCAGACTCTTGCAATCTTTTATACTTCAGATACCAGAGTCAGTGATGTGAACCATGGCCAAGAGTTGCAGTCAGAAGTGGGACACTGCTGAAGACTAGTAAAGAAAGGTTGACCTGTATTATTTTGTAGAGAAAGGGATTGAAGAACAAGCCCACTTAGAAAGTAGTATTTTCAGGGTCAGTGCAGGTAGAAAATAGGAAAATACAGATTTTTTTATAGTTTAGTTTGTTCCTGAGAAGCTGCTTTTCTGATATATTTCACTCTCTACAAGGCATCGTCCCAGTTACTCCTGTTATTGCAGGATAGGAATGGTCTGTAAAAAGGTGGCTTTACAGGCAGAAGCTGGTTCATTTAATTACAGATAGACATATTTTCTGCCTCTAATTCAAATGCTGCCCAAGCACACAAGTACAGTTTGCTTGTTCTAAACAGTCCATTTGACCTAGATAACTGCTACTCTCTCTCGAGACAAAAACTCCTCACATTCTTTTTAAAGATTTTTCATGTTGCAAACTCCATGCAACAGCCAGAGGTACAAAAGTTTTAACAAAATAAAATTAAACAAGGACTGTAAGTCCTATCATACTTGACACTGAGAAACAAAAATTAAAACAATTGACCCTGAGATATTCTAGGATGTAGCAGAAAAATAATGTTTTCTACTAGGGCTTTTGAAAATCACATTTAAAAAATAACCAGCTCAGAACTTACCTCTATGTGATTCTTGCCTTCAAAAGATGCCTAGAAGAGGTCTTGTATGGTAATGTTATGCACTGGAAGGTTTACACAGAATTTAAATAGAAAGAGTTATTACCAGCATTCAGAGAAAACCACTCCTTCATTGTTCTCCATTTTCCCTCCAGTCGGTCCTTCCCAGTTACTGACAGTTCACTGTCCTGCTTCAGGAATAGCTTCCAACTAAGTTCCCAGTGGAGCATCTGATATTTTTCCAGGAAAAGCTCTCAAGACTCTGAATGAACAATCCTTTCAGCCCAATCCCTGTGCCCAACAACTTTCTACATAAAAGCCCTCGTTATGAATTTTGAGTCAGTGGGGTTTTCCCAGTCAGTATATGTTGCTGATAAGTCTTTCTTGACCTAGAATTGGTGTTTCCCATATAGTTTGTGCCCTAAAGCCCATTCAAATGCTGTGCGGGCTAATGACTACAAAAGAAAAAAATCCAAAAGAAAATCATGTTAAAAATTTGATTCAGAATTGGCAACTCTGTAACCTCTCCCTTAGCTGCCATCTCATTAACATATTTTTTCAAAAGCCTTTTCTCTGCTTAATTACATAATTTGTGTTACAAAATCCAGATAAACATTCATTATTCCCAGATCTAAATAATGGCTTACTGCGTTTCCTTTTTCTTCTCCTTTCATTTTTCCCAGAGAAAAATGGGGGACAGAAAGGGCTTGTTTAGATGGGAAATGAACCATACCAATGTCTGAGAAACATCTGTGGCAGCTGTTATCTATGACATTATGATTCATTGTGCAAAGACTAATGAATTATTCTTTCTGATACTCCTGCAAAGTGAAAGAATTAATATTAGTGCCCCTACTTGACAGACTAAGAAGGTTAGTTAATATTTTCTGCATCTCCTGTATCCCATTGTTCCACAGTGGGTAGGGTCTGTCACATCAGAGACACCACTTGCATTGCAGAGCTATAAGGGATCAGTTGTACCAACAGGTACACAAATAAATGCTTGACCTTCCTTCAGAAAGTCTTGAAACTTCTTGGCATTGAAAACATGAAGTTCTGTTCATTTTTCTCTCTAATTTATATATCTTCTGAAGTTCCCTGTATAAAAATGTACTGCTGAGGTCCAGGAGGAGACAGGACATACTCTTCCTGGGGCCTTTGTGCTGTCGGTCCATCCCAATCACAGCAAAGTATCGCCAGGGAGGAAAGGCAGTGCTGGCTAATGCAGGTTGGAGATTTCACCTGGAATGTACTTGGATACTGGGGAACCAGTGAGGCCTGGGCATCTGCTGGGCACAGCTGAGCAGCCCATGTGTGCCCGGGGACGAGAGGCTGGGGATGGAGGGAAAACACCTCCCATGAGCTGGCAGCTTTTGTCCAAGGGAAGCAGCACTGCCCCAGGTAGGCCAAGGTGCGTTTGGGGGGCCAAATACTGCCATGACCATCCCTCAGGAGGCGAAGGGGATGGCAGCATGCTCCTGCCCTCCTGCTCACCACAAGCCAGCCCTGAGGCCGGGCCATGCCTCGCTCCTCAGGGTGCCATGGGCTCCCTCTGCTCCTGGGCTGGAGCATGCCTGGCTGCTGGGGACAGCTGCCAGCCAGGGGTGGGGTGGAGGAACCCTGCCACCTGCTGAGCCAGCTGATTTAAATCAAACTTATATGGGAAAGAAGGAAACTCAGATCCCGGAGTTTCTGTAAGGATTAGCAAATTAATCTGTGTGTGGAACTGCCACTGAAAATCAAATCCCAATACTTGTCTGGCAATGCTGCTGTTTCTCCTTTAAAAATTTTTTTGGCTCAACAGCTGTTTGGAGTGGAGTTACTGCAACAGAGCCTTTCAGTTTCAGGGTTTTTTCCCTCTCTGCTCTTAGAAGAAAGGATATCCAGCAGAATAAAAAGAAAAATGTCATGAGAGAGCAAGTTGTGCAAAAATTGGTAAGAGATCTTCACTCCTACAAAGAGGGGATTCCTAGGAGTTCCTAGGATTTTCCTTAGTGTTATCTAGGTCTCCTGTAAGCGAGGCAGGAGAGGAAGAACCACATGGCAGGAGTATGTTAGCCATTGACTAGGAAACAAAAGTATTTTGTATGCATTTCACATTCCCAAGTTCCTGCTCTTTTGCTACTTTGCAGAGGTTTCTTTCACAGCCTTCTCTCCTGCTGCATGTTCTCTCTTTTCAGAATACCACTGTGGGCCATTCTGCAGTGTCTGGCAGAGAGAGGAGTCAGGGCATGGACAATGCCAAACCCAGCAGCTGCCTCAATTTCCCTCCATGACTGATGATTCTTTTTCTTGATATGTTTGCAATTACTTGATAAAACATTCATTTCTTTGTTCAGGGTAACTGGCCATCTCTCATAGAAGAGAGGACTGAAAGGGGACATGAGGATCACAGAACCTGGTGTGTGTTGAATAGTAGCAAGGCCATTGGACAAACTCTGCAAAACAAAGATGATTAGCTTTCCCTCTCCCAGAAGAGACTACGTTCCTATCAACCCAGGGACTCCACATCAAGCTCTTAAAGACTCAGTTTTTTGACATGCTAGTGACACGTGACTATTGCAACATTCTGCTGCCACCTCCAACTCTTCAGAAACATGAGAAGTGACACACTGGCCTTGGTTTCCAAGTGCAGAGGGCCATACTTACACAATCACAGCTTATCTCCCGAATGCCCAGGAGCCTGTAGCAATGGGGAACAAGGCGGCACGGAGCTCCCTAGGTGTCTGAAGAAGACCCTGTGACTGCAGAAATGGCAATCTGCCATTAATGTCCACCGGACACAACTGAAGGCCAGCCGAGGCCAACAGACTTCAACAGAACAAGGGCGCCCATTGGCTGGCTCAGCTGCAGCGCTGCTGTCCGCCGCTCCTCCAGCCAATCGCAGCCTCACTTCCAACTGTCACTCAGCTCCTCCAGCCAATCGCAGCCTCACTTCCAGCCGTCACTCAAGCTGGCTCTCCTCACTCCCAACTGCCCCTCAGGCCCCCCCGTCCGGCCTGCAGCTGGGCCTTTCCCACAGGGCCCTCTGGGGAAGCTCTGCCCTGGAGATTCTGGGGTGAATTCACCCATGCAGGCGTTCACCATGGTCTTAGGTTCGCCATGGGAAGGGCTGCTTGGGTGCTGGGCATGCTGTGGGAGATGTTTGTGGACAGAAGACAAAGCCCCTTTTTGCTGAATGAGTAGCCACAGGCTGAACCCTCTCAATTAGAAAACATTAAACCCTGCTTTCCATGACTTCAGTGAGCCATGAACCCAGGACCAGCACAAACAGCTTCATCTCAGGACGTGGCAGAAACATCCAGGGATAACTGAAGGTGTTTGTCTCCTGCAATGCAAGTGGAAACTGATGAGTCCAGTGGCAGGAAAGTTAAACGTGCAGGGAGAGTGGATGCTCACGGGACAGCAAATGGGCAGGAACAGGCAGGTAAAGCAGTGATGCACACACCAGCCCTGTTACCCCAAGAGCACTGCACGCTCTTTGTGTTCCGTCACAGGTTATTGTGAGGGCACATGTGGTCACACCTCATACTGCAGCACCAGGACCAAGGTTAGTGTGCCTGAAAAGAGCCACAAAACTGCCTCAGATCACAGGGCCGGGCTTTAGCCTTCCAGCCTTTCTCTTTGGAGGGGCGGGAAAACCTGGCCTGTTAGACAAACCTGTTTCTGAAGGCCCGTAGGCTGTTCGGTGCTCAGTGCGGCGACGGCACCACGTGGCTGTGGGTGGCACCGGCACCGTGTGGCTGTGGGTGGCACCGTGTGGCTGTGGGTGACACCGTGAGGCTACGGGTGGCACCGTGTGGCTGTGGGTGGCACCGTGTGGCTGTGAGTGACACCGTGTGGCTGTGAGTGATACCGTGTGGCTGTGGGTGACACCGTGAGGCTGCGGGTGGCACCAGCACCGTGTGGCTGTGTGTGGCAGAGACACCGTATGGCTGTGGGTGACACCGTGAGGCTGCGGGTGGCACCATGTGGCTGTGGGTGGCACCGGCACCGTGTGGCTGTGTGTGACACCAGCACCGTGAGGCTGTGGGTGACACCGTGTGGCTCTGGATGGAACCGGCACCGTCTGGCTGTGGGTGGCAGAGACACCGTGTGGCTGTGGGTGGCACCAGCACCGTGTGGCTGTGTGTGACACCAGCACCGTATGGCTGTGGGTGGCACCGTGTGGCTGTGGGTGGCACTGTGAGGCTGTGGGTGGCACCGACATCGTGTGGCTGTGGGTGACACCGTGTGGCTGTGGATGGAACCGGCACCATGTGGCTGTGGGTGGCACCGGCTCCCCCGCACGGGGCCGCGGCTCGGGCTCGGGCGGCAGGAGAGCCGGGAGCAGCCTGGCCAGCCCGGGCACGGGTCCATTCTGTAATTCATAACGTCAGGTCCCAGCTGGGCCAAAGACAACAGCATCTGGAAAAAGAGAGCAGCGAGCCAGGTGTCCACGGCCTGGAGCATTCTGAGCCCCCCAGTATGCTCTGGTGCCTTGTGTGCAGGTGTGCCAGCTGCCAGGAGTCTGTCTCAGTACCAAGAGAGCCTCCAAAACAAAACATATCTCGGATGGATCTTCAAAACACCTGTAAGCAATCTGTCTCTGTACTGCTCCTGGGGTGAGCAGATGGCTGTTACCATCTGATGCCACCCCAAATGTCACTCTGGGGCTGGACGTGCTGCCCAGCACGGTCACCCTGCTGCCAAGCTCGGTGTCTTCCTTGGGGACAAACCACGGCTCCTTGGTTTTGTGAGTGGCCTCTGTCTAAAGTGCCTGGTCCTGGCGGGAGGGTGAAGGACCGGTTCATTTGCAGCGCGGCTGGACTGTATGAAAGCAGCAGTTGCCGAGGCCCAAGGTCCGTAAGGGATGCGGGTAACAGGGTACCACGAAGTTCAGGCTGAGAGAGAAGCAGCGCTTGTCGGTTTCCCAATTCCCAGATGTGTTCGGTGTGCACTCGCTTCGGTCACTAGATGGCAATAAAGACCCAACGTGCTCTTCGCTGGGCAGCAGGGGAGCATCGTAGAGCTCGGCCTGGATTTCCCCAGGAGATAGAACTGGAAGATGCTAGAGAAGCCAAGAACGTAAGTGTGCCGTCGTTCTGTTCGGTAATGAGGATTTTTTTTTGTTACTGTCTCTTTCTTAAAAAAAAAAAAAAAATAGATAGGCTGTATTTACCAAGCACAAAACTATTAACAGATTAAAAATATATTTCTGTGCAAGAAAAGGAAGCTCAGCCTTACCAGGACAAGTACTCAGAGGACATGGCATCATACTCCTGAAGCACTGCTGAAGTTTCAAATCCTCTGGGATTTCAGGGTTTTACCCTGAAGCTTAAGACACATTTTTATACTTTGGCAGTGGCAGGAGGCAATCCATTTCTGTATGACCCTCCTTCCCTAGTAAATCCTTACCTCCATACAGTATTGTTTAAGCAATCCTTTGTTGTAGTGACAATTTTAACACCAGTTTCTGAGGCACCAGAATGAAGAACACCTTGTATTTCCCCCTTTCGTAGGTGCTGTGTGCTGGTGACTGCTTCTCACTATGCTGTGTGCTGTGTGTATATTAATTTTGTTCAAACGTTAATCTCATTTGAAGGCAGGATTTTTGTGTATAAACAAAACATTGCAAAGTCAGCTGGCATATTCTATTCCCAAACACTGTTGTGATTCAAAAGCAGTGTTATGGAAAGCAGAAGGAACTAAATGAGGAAATTAAACTGACAATATACCCTGCAGTGAGCTGATGGGGAGAAACTGAATGACCTATTTTTGAATTTGCCCACTGCTGCTTCTCAGTGGTTCTGTTGCAAAAGACAATGCAGGATCTCATTGTCTTACTGTTGTCTTCTATGAGTGTGGATTTTCAATAATCCAGAGGGTAAAAGTCATCTATTCAGCCAACACAAGGCCCCCACACCACCTCAGCATGTTAAAACAAACAGCATGTGTTTTATGAACCATACCCAACTATGTAACTTGTGTAGTACCTCATAACTGACATCTCTTCACTTGCTGTTGAAAGTCCTTCTGGGTGTATTGAGTTGAGTCGCATTGGGATAAAATTTGGCAGAAACTTGAGCTCAAGTACTTTTTTGCTTATTTAGAAAAAACCCTGCAAAAAGTAAACTATTAGATAGATGGAGCAGGATCATCTTCTCCTATGGTATATGAACACATGTCCCTGAAATTCAGAGAGAAATGCAGTGAAAGTGTAAGTAACAAGCAGGGGAGAGTGAGTGGACTAAGGCAGGCAGAAATGTCTCCAAGGGATGGCAAACCTTGCTGAGGCAGCAGAACAGAAGCAAATTCATCCCTGTGCTGTGGAAACTCTCTTCTCCACCACATTCTAAAATCCAGAACAGAAGTGGCAAATAATAGTTACATTGGAGTTCCAAATTAGAAGCCTGAAGAATGGAGACATAGCTTAAATCTCCATAAGATTGCTCTGAACTCCTTTTTTAAAATCTACCTACGTGAGAGAGAGAAAAAAAAAAAGAAAGAAAGAGAGTGAACTGTAGAAAAATGAGAGCTGGTGTTCATTTTTGATTTCAGAACTGACCTAAATGACTTTGATCTCTGCAAGCAAACCTGCTTCACAGATACCTGCAAGTGCTGCTGCTACCCTGCACACAGCATTTTACTGTCAGGCAATTATAAGCTACAACTGTGCTGCCACTTCAGCTTCAGTGTTTGCCCTTTTAATTTTCTCTGTTGCTATGGCAGCAACAAATTATTGCGATCACTGCTGTTTATATTGCAGTCCAAGTCACATCAATAGAAATCTTGGAAACTAAACACTAAAAATCTGACTTAACGGTATAATGCATGTGTTGTTGTACATAATAGGTTATTTGCAATAACCAGGATTCTTAGAAATCTTTTTTTCCTGTACCATTTGGAAACTTCCTGTAACTAATGGTTGTGAAATAATAATTTACATTTAATATGTGCTTGCTCAGTGCTCTTAAGGTAGCTGGACAAGATTTCTTTTAGACTGTTTGCTATATCATTGAAAACAAATATTTTAATGGCCTTTCTGGTGTTGAAGAAAGGCTACTTTATCTTTTTTGCACATTGTATTAATCATAGTAGTACATTAGGTCTGAAATAATACATCTTTAAAAACATACTTCAGTACTTTCTCTCATTGTTTTTATCTATTTAGACTGTCCAGGCTGGGGCCTCTGCTGCAGCACTGCTCCCAGTCCACCCCACCCAGCACCAGCCAAACAGAGAGCAGAGCTGGCAGGGTGTGAATTCATTTCCCGGGACAGTGAGGAGTCCCCACGTACCCCCTGAACCTGCCCTGCCCTGAGTGCAGTCCTGCATCTGCCTGCAGGTGTCGGATGCCCAGCACAGCTGAGCTGCAGGGCTGAGTCTCACAGGGCTGGGACTCCTTTGTTGGGTGATGTGACTTTTCTTAGGGAAAGTTCAATCTCTTGGGGAGAGCCCAGGAAGGCAGTTTGCTCTTTAAATGACCCCAATGCACATTGGATGTATTGAAGAAAAAAGCCATTTCCTCATGACTAAATCTCATTAAAAAAGCAATTTTCCAATCAATTACAATGCAATTTAGCTGCTAACTGTTTAATTATCAAAAAAGAAGCTATTTTGTTCTCTCTTCTTGTATTTATGAACCATGCTTTAAAATTTCATCTTCAGAGTTTTATATGGAGGAATGTGACTGTTCTATTGATGCAATTATAGTAAAATTACAACTTTCACTTCAATGCATTGTATTAGTTCAAGGAAATATTGTTTGCGCAGAAGCTTTTGAAATAGGAGAATCATTGATTTCTACAAGAGCTTGAATCTTTATTGTTATTTTCATGCACTATGAAAATTGCATTATCTTATGTAGATTTTATTAGAGGAGCATTGGGGTCATTTTGTTTGCTTGTTTACTTTTGTTTCTTTAACCTTGTGTAAGAATTTTACTCCTGGAAACATGCTAAAACTAGAGCAATGCTCCTCTTGAGAAAAGGACTTGTGTCTCTGGAGAGACTGAAAAGGGACATTGCAGGGGTGGTTTGTGAGAGCTGGGATCTTGGGCCTGGTTGTGATGTCCTGTCTGGCGGTGAGCACCTTGGTGGATCCGTTTTGAAAGCAGGAAAACACTTAAGTAGAGGGACTGACAAGTCTTGCAATTTTTATTTAAAATCTTGCAGTGCTTGCTGCTTCTCCTTAAAGCTCCAGTTCCCAGAGTTATCTGAGAGGAAGAAGGGAGCTGAGACATGTGGGGGTGGGAGGGCTCCTAATTAGGAAATAATTAAATAGGCATTTCTCCAAGATGTCATGGGCATTAAAATGGAGTTTAATGGTGGCAGTGACTGGATGCCTACTTTTTGTTCCCCCTTCTCTCGCAGCTTTAAGGTTATTGCAGGAAATTTGTTACATAAAACTCATACACATGTCAAGACCCCCATCACTGCTCCTTGGTATGTCATGATCACTTTGCTCATGTTTGTGTGCCCTTGTGCATGTCTGGTCAGTTTTAAAATTATAGTGCAGAAATAATACCAGATATGATCATTATTAATGTGCTCTTTATGTAATAAAATTTTCAAAAGCCTCTTATTGTTTTAGGAATAAATTATCAGTTCACAGCTCTGTCACTTCACAAATCTCACTATTACACACTTAGGAAAAAAGTAGCTTTTGTGAGGAATGTCTGTTTTCCTTCTTTCTTGCACATGTCCGTGTGGTTGTTGTTTTTTTTCCTGTGTGTCTGTGTCTGGAACTTTCTCTTTATGAGCACAGTGGTATGGCACAGATAATTATTTATTGATCTAGCTCAAATGATTAACGATTCAGCTCTAACATTCTGTTCTATTACTGTGCATATAAAGCATTGAAGTAATTAAAGTAGTTTGCTTAGAGAAAGGTGAGACTTAACACACATACACGCACATACACATGTTGCAGTGTCACCTGGCGATGACACTCCTAAAGCCCAGGTGCAGCACAGCCTGTGCACTGAAGGAGACCTGTGCTGGCTGCAGAGCACAGAATTGTGAAAGGCACATACAGCTTTCAAAGGGAACTTTGGAGGCAAGTTCCTTCATGAAACTCTGCTGCTGGAGTTTAAATATTGACTGGAAAGACAGAATTGCTGGTCACAATGCACTACAGACTTATTCTGTTTTCCAGTTTTGGGGAGTGTGTGAGTCCTTGGTGCAGCCCCAGGATGAAATGCCTGCAAGATCTGAGATGCAGCCATCAGAATGTTTGCCATGGAGCTGAAAGGCACAGCTGTGAGAGCTGCCCCTGGCTCTGAGTGAGAGGAAAGCTGTGGTTTGTAGGTTCATTCTAGCTGACTGATGAGGACCACCCCCTAAACCTCTGCTGTGGCAGGGCTGGGCTGGGGCCAGGCAGAAGCCCAGTCCCTTCCCTTGGTGCCGGTGATTGCACAGGGGCCATTGTCCTCTTCTGCCATCACTATTGGGGAAGCTGTGGTGGGATTGTGGGGTGCTGGGGAGGGTATCGTGCTCCACACCAGCACCAGGCACCAAAGGTGCTTTTTAACTTCATCTTATGCTGTTTCTGAGGAGTGGAAACAAATTTGGAAGGTGAAATGAGTCCAGCAAATGGATTTTTTCCATGAAATGTGACTTTTATCTCTGCTAAGTCTACCTATTTAGATTATAAAGCTGAGGATTTAAATGGTTTGTTCCAGTTTCTCTGCTACCAAATGCCTGTTTAAATAAAAGGTTTGCTAAATAATTCATATAAATATCACTCAATAATTGATAAACTTTGTAATTAGGATTGAAGCCTAACCCAGTCAAACTCCAAGTGCCTTTATGGTCTTTATTAGCTAATTCTGTTGAGGAAAGTACTGTTTCTGTGCGGAAGTTTTTGCGTTGGTTATTTGTAGGTTTTTGTTTGTTTGTTTGTTTGTTTTTTAAAATTGTTTCATTGTTTTTCTGTTTATTTGCTTTCCTTATCCCCTTTCAATTGGCATCACGGGAAGCAGGGATTAGTGGTTTGGCATCAGGAACAAGCAAAGCTATGACTCAGAGAGGCACCAGGCTCACCTGGTCTCTGCTGTGCTCAGCCTCAGCACAGGCACAGCTCAAGGGCCCTATTTGCACCAACTTCCCTCTAAAGCTGCAGGAGTCAGCCCATAGGTGAAGTGTCTCTTTGGCTCATTGAATGAAAGAGGCAGAGGTGTTTCTCTCTGTTGGAGGATGTCAGCTCATCTTGGCTGTGTGGGGAGGCAGTCCTTGACAGCTCCTCTCCATCTCCCTGTCCCATGGCTCTGCAGTGGGGATCAGAGGGGCTCCTGATGCAGTTCCAATCCCTGCATTGCAGCTGAGCTCTGCACCAGTGCTCAGGAAAACTGAAGCAGGTCCAGCTCAATGTGAGGTCACTATGCATATTTTAAAACACATCTCCTGCAGATGTTTTCATTCAAAGATAAATTAGCTTTCATCTGCTATGAAGGAATAAGGAATGACAATTTAAGGCCATTTCTGAATGAGGGCCTTGAAGTAAGCATCTTGTACATCCGTTTCACGTTTTTTAAAGATTTGTGTCTGGCTTCCCAGCTGGCCAGGTGCTGGGAGTCTTAGGGGTCTAGAGGCATGGAGATAGAATGGGAAGGAAATCTGTGCCTGGGAAGCCATGAGGGTGAACTATTACAGCCACCTCTGCCCCTGGATGTCCAGCCTGTTTCATCATCTCCCTGAATTTCTATCATTTGCACAGCAAAGCCACCTCCAGTGTTGTGGGGGCACCCATGTCAGCCTGGAGGCTGCAGTGTTGGGATTCCTGGCCGCTCCAGGAGGCTGCTGAATTCCAATATGTTCTCCCATATGTTTTAACACTTTTGCATTTCTTCCATCTGTTTATGGGAAATTTGAAGGAATTTAATGGTCTTTTCTAGGGTTATTAAACCAACAGCTGTTGTCACTAATAGAGGACATGCTTTATGGCAGTGTGCAGATTCCAGTGATAAATCCAGCCCTACCACCCTATATTTCTTTTTATGAATGCAGCATTTTTATTGAAAATGAGGTTATGAATACAGGCAGTTCTTAAACTATTATTTTATGATATAGCTTTGGTATAAAAATAGGAATTTTTTTCCTCTCCTCTGATTCCTAAGTGCTTTTGCTATGAAATACATTTTATGCTGGGTGAGACAGAAATTTTTTTTTTTCCCATTTTCCTTTCTCCTTCTATTTTTGTTCTCCCTGACAAAAAAGCAAACTGAAAAACTGAGGAAAAGATGCTCAGAAGAATGGAATACATCACAATTGAATAACCATTTTTGGTGATGCAGAATGAAATTACCCTCTGGTGCACCAAACTTATGGTGACTTTTGCTGTATTTGGGTAGGTTTTTGCTTCCTGTTTGTCTTACATTCCTGAAGACTGTAAATATCTGCTTGGATATATGTTATGTCTAATTACACACTATCCTGTTTTTCAAAACTGTCGCTTAATTCTCCATAGTGAAGAGCTTTTTTAGTTGCATCACTCTGTTTTTTTCCTATTTTTTAAATGGTAGTGTAACTCAAAACAATAATTACAGTTTTGAGCTCAGTGAAATACCTGATGTAAGGTAATTATATTTTATGTACTTGCAGAGTGGTCCCATATCTAATAATTTCAATATCTTTTCCTGAATATTTACTGTTCCCTTGGAGGGTTTCAGAGCCTCTGGCATCTGTGAGTGGCAAGGCACAAAGGACAACACAGTGGGTCCATGGTAGATTCCTCTGTCTCATGGTTTAATGTGTCAGAATGAAAGCAAATAACAGCAGAAAAACAGTCTGCTAACATCACTCTCAAAGTATTTGAGGTACTTTAACTATTGTTAAAGTTGTATATAAACTGCCAAGAGACTTCTGATGGATATCACTGAGGAGTAATCACTGCATTTGTGTCATTAAAAAACAAAGCACAAGACAAAGTAGTTTTTCATCTTGACTGAAATGCGTTTTAAAATTAATTGGTTACTGGCTTGAAAGCTTCATAAATTGGATTAGAAACCCATATATATACACTGGCTACAGGTAGTGGGTGATCTGGCCTGTTTGTTATCTTTTGATCAATTTTCTCACCTACATTTTAATTAAAATAATCCCTGCACTGACATCATAGGCAGAGACGGCCGGAAGCTGAATGATTCTCTCTGCCCTGTGAGAAGAGCTGGGCTCAAATTACCAATATAAGAGGGATTTATCAAACCTGTACAAAATGCATATATTGGAGCCTGAATTAATTAGTATGGAAATTAGTGAGCACAGTTAAATACATACGTCTTGTTAGTATTCAACATTCAATATTTAGATGAAAGAATAGAAAATGAAAAAGATGGAATGAGTGATAAGAGGAAGCAAAAAAGCAGATGTTTCTTAATCTGTGGTAGTGATTTTCCTTGTATCATATCTATGTCCAAGGGCTTCTGTCTATATTAGAGGTAATTAATAAATTATTATGCGTCTATCTAAGGGTTTTATGCTGTCACTTAGCACTGCAAGTATGTGCCTTCTTTGGGAAATGGAAGCAATAACTGAAGTTTAGAGATCTTCTTACACGTTGGTATAAATACTTCTTTTCTTTTATTTTTTTTTTTCTGAGCTAAAACTCAGTGTTAAAAGTAGCAATCCTTTCCCTGAAGGGGAGGGGTTCATATATAATGATTGTAAATATCCTGTAACTTCATGGGTATATGGATCATGAGATAGACATACAGTGACACAGAGGGATGAATTAAACACTTGACATTCACCTGTGCAGAGAAGAATCCTGATCAGGATTATCAAATGGAACTGAAATAGAATTGAGCCTGTGTAAAGTTTCAGCTCTGGTGAGCTTTCAAGAGCAATATTTACTACTCTTTTGACAAGCTGGGCTTGTAGCCTCATTCAGTTCAAAGGAGAAGGAAAGCAAAAGGAAAAATGTCTTTAAAGACCAGCAGGGACTTTGGATCATTTATTCCTTACTGCATTTTGTCTCAACCAGAACTTTTCTGTGGTTGCTTCAGGCTGAGTTTTAAAAATTAGGATTTTGAACGTTATTTTCTGCTTCCTAGGGAACTCATTTGGAAGCATGTTTTCTGGCAAAAGTGTGAACCTTGGGAAGAGGGTAAGAAAGACATTTGTTCCCCAGGAAGTAGGGATCCCTCTTCCCTGCTGCTGGTGGCCGTGCCTTCTGTCCCTAGCTGGCAGCATTCCCTACAGCACTGGCAGAAACTTTGCCAATGTAGTGGGACTCTTGAGTTCTGATCTCTGCTGGACTGAGGGGCATTAATTGCCCCAACCAGCCCATGGCCAAGAGACTCTCCTTGTAGTCAGGCAAGTGCTTGGTGCTCCTGCCCTTCCCCAACATTTTCATAGTCCTTCCCTCTTTCAAAGTGGGTCTTAATCCCCAGTATTGTCACATTTGTGAGGAAAAGTTGCATAAGATTAGCATTTCAGAAATGGAGAATCCACCCTGAAAGGGAAGATTTGCTTTGAAATATATCCGGTCTTGGTAGTGTTTTCAGTGTAGCGCTTACAGCATTTTTCACTATCGAGGTGACAGTGATTGAAAGATAGACTACTGCAACTTTGGCATTTATATTTTGACTCAGAAAAGGTCAACTTCTTCATGAAGGCTTTTTAAAAGTAGTGGAATGGCATGGGAAAGTCACACTGTTTTTCAAATAGTGTCATCAGTGCTTTGATTAACGCAAGTTTAACCTGCATTGTTGAATGAAACACAAATCGCTTCAGAAGAAACTAGTCCAAAGTGCCTAAGATCAGCAGAAAGATTTTCCTTGATTTCACTAGTTCTGGTCTAATTGAAACATCAAGAAAAAAATAAATTGTTGCAATTATTAAGAAACATACTGGGAAAGGATCACTATAAACTTACTACAGCTGTGTCGCTTTTCTGTTGTGTATCCTGCAAGCATCTGCTTTGCCAAGCTGCTTGTCACGTCTGCTTGAGTGTCTTGGGAGTCAGCAGAATGAGCGGGTAAGTGCAGATTTTCAGGTCATCACCAGATCAAAAGGACTTTGAGTTACTATTCCCTTTGAACTGAGAGGTCGGAGACTTCCTGCTCTTTTACACTGTAGCAGGTCTATTAACTCTTGACTTCTGTACCTCAAACGTTATCAGAATGATAAATTCCTTGAGAGCTGTTGCTCGAATTTTTGACCATCATGTTCTAGTAAGTTGTTGAGAGGTACTTGATGTGGACTGTACAATGTATAATGCCTCTTGCTGCAGGTGAGCAAGATTGTTCTGTTCTTTTAATTTGAATAAAATGCGGCAGTCCTGATGGAATAATTTGCATAGACATGGCTTGAACTGGAATTAAGATCCCGAGGTCTGATTTGAGTTGCTCAGAATTTAAGTCTGTTCTTAGAGCAGAAACTTGCTTTTTCTATTGAGATGATGCTTCTGACTTTCTAGAAGCCATTTTCTTGTATGAGTGTTTACCTGTAATTTAAGAAGCATTTGTTTTCAGTAGTAGGGTGAGTGACTTGGAGCATAATCCTGACAGAGTTGGATATTTAGCATATCTAAATGCCTCTCAAAAGAGCCCTATAATGTTAATGTTCGCTACTTTTCCCATCTGTTACATCTGTACCTGATCTCCTTAGTCTGACCTTCCTTAGACTAAATTGCTCTCTCACCTGTTTTTCCTAAGCAATTTTGAGACTTCAGATCATTCGTCTCTGCATTCTCTCCGCTTGATATTTTGCAGCAACAAACATCATGAGTCGATTCACGCTCCATCTATAATCCATGATGATCACAGATTCCTACCTGTAGGATGCTGTACAGGCATATTTCTTACCCAGTGTATTGTCCAGCCTGTTATTCTTGCCTTTTCCCTATTGACTGACTGAGGGCAGCAGGGGAAGCAGAAAAAGCCTTGGTGCTGTGCCTCAGTGTTCAGTAATAGTTGAGATGCCCCTGTGCTATCAGTGCTGCTTTGGCCACAATTCTAGCACAGTACCATTTGGGTTTAGGGTGTCAATTATCCATGTCTTAAGAGGATCCAGAGGGAATAATGGGCAAGACTTTCTGTATCTCCTATATGCTTCTGCCTGTGACACACTTACCGTGTTAAGCACCGCAGGTAATGAAAAGACATGAATTTGGTTACAGAGGTGTGATGTTCCCAGACACCCTGCTTGTACCACGCAGGATAATGTGACCTCTTGCCTCTTCCTCCTTGTGAACCTCCCTCCTCAGAGGAGGAAGAGGGCTGTTCCCAAAATAGCAGTGGCTGAACAAGAGAGTGGCTTTGATTTGTGATCCTCAAAAGCAAAGAAATACTAGGCAGGGTTTTCTTTGTGTTCAGCATAAATGTGCTTGCCAAAGAATTGCTTTCAAGGCTGAACTTTAGCTGAGGATTTATCTGCAGAGCTGTCATACACATGTGAAGTTTAAAACCAGTAATGCCAGTATTATCTCAGCACTGGGAAAATAGCTAATTCACAGGGTATTCGGCAAATCCTTTGCCACATGACGTTTCCCATATCTGTATAAACACAGCTGACAACATCTAAGAACTAGTTTTAGAGGGCAAGCCACAGTTGCTCTAGTAAACACAGCTGTTGGAGCACATGGCTTGGCTTTAATTAAAGTGTTCCTGAGCACAGGGACTGGTAGAAGGCACCCCATGAGTGTTGGTCACACAGGGTAAGATTATTTTCTAGAGGTTTTTTCCTTCTACCAGGGACTCTCTTCTGCTGGTGGAGATAATGTTCTAGATATGGGCACTGCTCCTCAAATGGTAGAAAGGTGTGTGTGAATGTCACATCTGAACAGCTGAAACAGCAATTCCACCAGCATTCTTCAGTTTTCCAAGTATGTATGTGAAGAGGCAATGTTTCCTGGTCTCTTTTTTATGCTTGGTTTTGTTCTAGAAGAGTTAGGGAAGCTAACTAATTTTTCCATCCCTCTGATCCTGCTCATGAAAAGGGGAGAACAGGACCATGGTGTGATGTGCCTTGGGGGTAAGGATTCAGCAGTATTTTGGCAGGCTGAAGAACTCCATTTTTCTGTGCAGTACTGGGAGTAATCAGGAACTCTGATTACTCTTGGTAAGGGCAAGAAGGCACAGAAACAGAGCCACAGCTGATTTGATAAATTTTGCAACTTACTGCAAACATTAGCATCCAAGACAAATTCAGATAATTTTTGCTTATGCTGAGAGTACCCTCAAATCACCAGTCAGTGTTCTGAACAGAAATCCATGGAAAGGATGGAGCCACCTCAGCACACTTCTCCACGCCCCCATGGAGGGTTCTTCTCCAAGCACACTGTAGCCTGCAGCTGGTGATGTGCTTTGTATTGTCTAAAAACAAATGTGAACACCAGTATCTCCTGCTTACAAAGACATGCCAGTTGAAGACAAGCTTTGCTCTTCCTTAACATCTCTTCAGTCACAGACAGATGCTGCTTTAGTGACATCACAAGGACACAAGCAGTGTCAGTACCAGCATGGGTTGTCTTTGCTCCAGCTGCACACTGTGACTCAAGACCATTAAACCAGGGAGGAAGATGTTAATCATCACAAGGATTTTTGTAATTTTATTCCCCAAGGCTTCAAAGGGTAACAGGAAAATTGGAATTTCAGAACTGCTCAATGCCCAGCTAAGCACAAAGTCACACCATCAAATTTTCAAGTCAATTAACACAGTAGGAGGGAATTGTGCACTAATGAAAGTGTCTCTTGTTTAAACACCTCAGTGAAAACTGGGCTCTGAAACTGAGCCTGAACTTTTACTTTGCCCCCATTTACTGGCTCTCCACAAGTTACACTTCATACTTACACAAATATTTTTTGACATTTCAGTAATGTCATATTGAGTAATGTCTACCTAAAGCAACTAGTTGACCCATTTTTCAGATGACACGTAACACTTTAAGAGAATGACTCCAAGTACAGGCTGAGTGGCCAGGCTCTGGTAGCATACCAGGGAGGAAGAGGAAGGGCATTATGCATCAGTTCATTCACTTTCTTTCTTTCTTTCTTTCTCGCACTGTCTTACCCAGAGACATTACAAACAACAAATACTCAGAGTATTTGTTTATTTCCCTACAGACAAAGAACTTACTATTGATGAAATTCAAAGAAAACAAAACTGACAAAAAATACTAACTTGTTTCCAAACTCAGGAAAACTTGTTTCAGGGCCCAGTTTCTGGGATGGAACCAGTACTTCAGAAGTTGTATGGCGCGACATGGAAATGAGCACCTTGGCAAAGCCCAGTGAGGTCACTGGACTTACATTGTTTTCACTGGTCTTTGATTCACATTTTTAAAATTTCGAGGAATAAGCGCTGGCTCTGTCTGTTGCTTCCCACTGGCCACTTGGCTGATCCTTGGATCTGATCCTCATTTGTATGAACTAAAAAAAATCTATTTCTTGCTGAACTCAGCAGAGCCTACAGATGGTCTGTCTTGCATTTGAACAATTATATCAAGGGATGACACTGTTTTCTGAGACTGTTTTTTCAGGGAATTTTTGTTAGTTTTTTTTTTTTTTTTTGTCACGGAGATGATTCAATTATGCCATTGAATTTGCCCAAGGGAATCGGTAGCTCTTTCCACTAATAGCCATCTGTGTTTTGTATCCTTGCATCCGCTAAATTTCCTCATTCTTCTTCTTTTTCCAGCATTGGAATAATCTATGAAACACTGCTTGTCATTAGATGAAACTGAGTAAGGAGTAGTTCCTGCAGCTGTGTCTTGTTTTCCAGGAAGCTCAAATGCAAAGAAAATACATTAATGCATATTCCAAGCAAGACATGCGTCCTCCAACCATAGCAGGAGTTAAAAACATAAGGCAGAGCAATAAATCCTGTACTTGGAGCAGTCAGGAAGTATGGACACACCCATACCAATTTTGTTTCACAAATTGAAAATCTTAGCAGAGTCATCAGGCTTATACCTACTAATTTGATCATTATGTCCTTTTTATTGTTGGAAAAAGGATCTACAATATAGGTATTACCATCACATATTGCTATTATGAGATTTAGATGGTCACTGTGGGATAATAATTCATACCTTGCTGGGACTTGAAGCTGAAGTCTAATATGCAAGTTTCTTCTGTGAGGTTTAGAGATTGATAGCGTATTGAGCTCATGTGTTTGCTGAGTGGGGTGTGAGGCAGGGACTGCACTCCAGTGGGATACCTTGATTGAGGTGCTTGGGCTCCATGATGGGAGAAGAAGCACGGTGGGCATTAGGAGACACTGGGGGGAAGCTTGTCTGCAGGGGATGACAGCTTGAATGTGGCACCATTCACCACCACTCTGGGCCCTGCCATGGAGCTACTGCAAGCCAGTGAAGAGCTACCTCAACCTATCCAAGCTGTGGGCTGCCAGGTTTTCCAGGCAGGTTATGAAGTAAGGACTGCTATTAATGCTTTCCTACTGATGCCGTTATCCAGAGTGCAATGCCAGGGTCTGACCCAGAAAAGTTATTTACCCCCAGGGTTTCCTGCAAGACCCAGTGCTCTGTTGGGGGCAGGTTCTGAGCAAGCTCCCAGCTGCTTCACGCTGTGGCTCCCAGGATGCTCTTGGGACAGATATAAGACTGCTCATGACAGACAGGGATTTAGAACATTCAGATGAAGATGGTTTTGACTTGCTCAAATTCTTCTGCTCTCACATGCAGGTTTTTTTTTATTGGTGTCAGCCATGTTGTGACTTGGGCCATCAAACACATGGGTATCAGGTATCCTATTTCCTGCAAGTTGGCAGTTTATCAAGATGTAAGGTTAGGACAGAGTTTGTAAATTTATAAGCATACAATTTGTGCTGACTGAGCAATCAAAATTAGGATGACTCATGTTCTTGATCTTGGCTAAAGGTTAGGCTTTTGCTGTGTATTGTCTCAAAAGTGGCAGGCTTGGATACTTCAGCCCAGAGATGTCTGCTCAGTATCCTGTTAGAGCAGTGAAAGAATGCATATTACATCATTATCAGGTAAATCTTGAGTTTTCTTCTGGTAAACATGATTGACAGTTAATTTTAACCTTAATTAATAACAAAGGATTTTGTTTGCAGAAGTGATTCTAATTATCCTTTTTTTGTAATAGCCTATCCCTGAGACAATTAGTGCCATCGATTGTAATCTTAGATTCAATTATTTCAGAGAATTCATTAGCATGTGAATTCTAAACTGCTATGTAGCATTCAACTTTTGCTTTCACAAGAGTATGGAAGTATGCACTTCGGTTTTAGTAGCTGCTAGTGGCTGGGGAAGCTGAAAGAGGACAGGAGAATTACCTCATTTTCAGAAAGACAGTAAGGAGGGATGTTTGCCATGAATTTGTGTTGAAGGCTGGAGGAGAACAAAAAACAAGAAGGTTTATTTCAGCAGGACTGCTGACTCTGGGAAAAGCAGAAAATACACCCACCTGTTGTGTAAAGGCATTGGCTCAAGGTCAGTGATGTAAAACAGAACACTCTGATAAATGAGGACCAGAATTAACTCTTAAAGCCAGCCTCTTACACCTTTATTTAAGCTGAATCTCATGTTGCTTGGTAGTGGACCTCAGTGAAAAGCCTGAGAAAGCAAAGTGCACTTCATTGCAAGGCCCTTTCGAAGCTCCTTGGTCGTGTGCTTGGCACATAAAGAAACTTACAAATTCTTCTGATTTTTGCAACTCGATTTTCTGATTGTGGTTTTTTTTTTAGCTGCATGAACATCTGTGCCTAGACTGTCTCATGTAGCTCTCTGGAAAAAGTGAGAAGTTCCTCTCTACAGGTTTGGTGTCATTCTTGTTCACTTTTCTGCTGTGGACTCTGACACTAGAGTGAGGAGATGTTAATGTGCTGTCTCTTTTTCAAGGTTCAGAAGGGGAGAAGCCTTTGAGTATTATCTCTGCAAACAGTGGGCAGATGATACGCCAGCCCAGAATCAAGGAACACTCCCCAGTTCTTGAGAGGATCATTTGGGGTTAATTTTGGGGGTAGGTTTTTGTGTCACTTGAAGAGATACTGAAGAGGTTCCTAGTAATTGCTCCATGCTGGTATCAACAATGACTCCCAACAAAACATGGACAAGCTCCAGCAGAGATGGGGCATCAGCAGTTACTTCTAGGAATGCTTTGGCTTTAAGCTTTTTTTTTCTGGCATAAATGAAGAGCATAAAGGAACACAGTTTAAGCAGAAGGTGGCTTTTACCAGATGTGTGAATGCAATAGTAGCAATTCTTTTCTGCAGACACTTGCTCCAGTTTTCACTTTGCCTTTTTGCTTTGTTTTGTTTTGTGAAGGAGTGGGGTTTGGCTTCCCCCACTGGTTTCAGTCACTGTGAGAAGGTCCTTTTACTGGAGTAACTTCCCACACTCACCCACTACCTGGTCTGGCTGGCTTTAAGTTCTTCTGCTTGTCTCAGGAACAGAGCATTAATGTGTTTTCAGGTGCCATATCTTCAGAAGATAATGCAAGTGCAGTCAATGATTTTGTAAGATAAGTAGTGGTGCTCTTTCTTTCATTTTACTGCAGTTTCAAAATATGTATTTACAGCAGTGTTTCAGACATAGTCCTCATTGTAACAGGGTTGAACTTCTCCAGCAACAAGAACTTTTAAATGGAAATAGAAATCAAAATCTTTGAGAAGATGGAATGTAATTTATTTGCTGTGAAATGAGGGGGAAAATGTATGGATTTATGCTGAACAACTGCTGCGCAACTCTTGTAATAGATTTTTTTAAATACTACATCCTGGGGGAGATGTGAGATGGCAAGATTTACAGGGGAAACAGTGATCTGAGGAGTGCAGCTGCCGAGAGCTGTTGCTTGTTGGCTGCTTGAGATGGATCCCAAACCTGCAGAGTCTTGGCAGGTCAAGGAGAGACATCCCCATCCCAAGGCTCTGCAGCTCTCCATCTGATTTCAAAGCCTAAAAAATTCAGTGGGATTGTGCACGTTAAATTTAACTGTATGGGTTTTTCGTCCCTTGTAATCAGAGTTATTTCTTTCAAGACAAGATTTTTTGGTACTGCAGAAGGGCACAGTGCTATTTTGCAATATAAGTGGTTTTAGTGTTGATTCTCATGTGAATTTCAGGTGCTTAGTTATAGCCTAAAGGTTATTAAAGTAATTGATCTACAAATTCTTGATTAATACAAATATAATTCTGAATAATATGTAAAAAAATTTTCCTTGGAGGGGTTGCCTTATCTGACAGTCTTGTGGAAAATTTTGCAAGGGAATTTGTGGTGACTTGGCTCTGTCTCTCTGCCCCAGTCTCATGCAGGGAATGGGTGCCAGTGGGGCCAGCTGTCCCCAGGGGCCTCCTGGCCCTTTGCTTTGACTACAAGGCCATTGGAACTGCAATGATACAACTAATAAATCCTAAGCCAAAAAAACAATTTAAAAAGGAGTCAAATTGCAAATAACAAGTGATGTTGCAATAAAAACCAGTATGAATTGTGAGATGTCTCACTCTGCTCCCCACAAGGAAACTATATAACAATATTACATGGGTCCTCTTAATTCCATTTTGTTGAAGAGCTATGGCATAATGATCAATCAATTAGGAGCTAAATTAATTTCCATTTTTGAATAAGTCTGTCACAGGGAAGCATTGCTGACTGTGTGTGTGGTGGAGGAAGTATTGTTCAGGGTTTAAATTTTTTCGTAAGGGTTCAGTAGTTATTAAAATACATTCTAAGTAGCTGTGGTTAAAAAAAAAAATCAGTCAAAAATTATGTATTCAGTAATTTTTTTCTCCTGAAAAGTGTCGTTCATGGAAACATCTCTCTTCACTTTGCCTTTTTTTTACTCCTTAGGAGAAGCTTAGCCCTGCTGGGGGTGTTTTGGATGCAGACAGTTTGCTGGGGTAACTGAGCTCTGAGGTATTTAATCCTCTCATTGTAAAATCAAACAACAAAAATCCTCAAAACGAAGACCTAAACCTAACAGGTCGGTGATATGATTTTGAGTTTTGCTTTAGAGGCAGAGTGATCTCTATGGAAAGAACAATTTTGGAAAAGTAAATGAATGTCTGGATTACAGCGACAGCAAATTACAGCCTCACTTATGGTTTTGAAGAATTGTTAGATGAATGCTTCATGACAGGATCATGTGTTTTCCTTTCAGTGGAGTTAATGTACCTCGGGGCCGTTTATTTACGTAGCTTACCTTGCTGTGAATACTGTAGGGAGAAAACAAAGCTCAGTACCAGAGCCTTGGCAATCAATCAATCATTTTCTCACCATGCTGAAGTAAGGTTGCACTATGTGGCTGTGCAAGTCAAGGCTCTGTTGAACTCAGCAGCAAACAGATCTTGTGTCTGCTGGAAGACATTAACCCAGTTGTTGAAATTGTCATTCTTGCTAATCCTCACTGCCTTTTCTCAGAAGTTATCCATGGAGCCAGAGCAGCTGAGTAATCAATTTGTATTTTCTTCCATCTTGCTTTTTGCTCCTTTCCCAAGTTTTCCTGTTTTTTTTTCCCTTTTTTTTTTTTTTTTTTTTTTTTTAACAAGACTGCAAGTACTTCTCCTGGCATATTTATCAAGTATGTCTTTTACTAAGATTTGTCTGTCAGCTTGCCAGACAACCCAGTTGGAGACACAGAAGCAATTTAAGGATGAATATTTCAGTCTAAGAATAGCTCCAAGGAAAGAATGTTTGTAGTTTCTGCTGTCCTGGAAAATCCCATTCCCTAGAGTTGTTCTTTTCACATAAGTGCTCAGAGCAAGGCAGAACTGCAGCCCAGGAACTGTAGTCTGAGGTTGGGATAGGTAACCTCAGAACTGATAGCTGAGATAAGGTATTCTAGAAAGACAGCTGAAGCATTTAATTTATCAAATTTTCTGCTGCCTTTGGCAGCCTGGCCTTCTGGTTATGGAGATGGAGAGTTCTCTGATGGGACATTTTTTTTTTTTTAATTGCTATTTCATTAACATTGAAAATGGGGGTGTATTGATATCAAAGAAATAGTCAGGGACAAACAAAACACCTTGTCAAAATACACCTTTTGAGAGTTAAGTAATGCATCTTCATATTTCATACAAACGTTTACTTGCAGTTTATAGTATAACGGATTAAAATGTTATAAAATATCTTTGTGTTAAAAAGAAAAGTAATTTATTACTTGAAATTAGCTGTCATTCAAAACTGTACAATATTGAGAAATGGAAATTCTGATCCCTGCAGAGCTTTATTCTTTTTGCAGCTTAGGTTCTATTTTCAGAGTTTTTAATTGTAATTGTTTCACATCCTGACTCTCGTTGTACTATTCTGTGAACTACTTGGATGTTACACTGCATTTAAATCCTTCTTTATTAAGGGTATGAATTTGGCAATCAGTTGAAATGGGCTTATATTTTTGCCATGAACCTGCAGGGGAGGTGTACCAATGCTAACACTAACTTCAGGTTTTCCAAGTCTTGCTGAAGGGAATGCAAGTCAAATGGCAAAGGATGAAGAGATAATATGTAATTCTGCATTCCAGTCATAACCCTGAAGAAGTTACAGCTATCAGAATTCATCATTGTAATTCTAACATAATTATTATAAATGCAATCTCTTTAGTGCCCCAGGACATTTGTCCTGATGGGCAGTGAAGTGGCCCTATGGACACACTGGAGACAGCGTTTTTGTGCCACTCTATTTCAGATGTTGTTTTACAAAATCAACATGCCTGTCATTCAAAGCCATGCTTCTGGGAAGGTACTAGGGTATCATTTCTATAAATTAAACTGCAGCCTTTGTACCCATTAATGGGAAAAACAATCTCTCTTTGTGTATTCTGAAGGCCCAGTTGATCATCTTGAATGGATGCGTGCCACTGCCTTGGCTCCATGGAGAAGCTTCTGTGTAAAGCTGTGATCACAGTGATACATTTCCTAGCAGGTTTTTATGAACAGACTGTCATCAGTTTTCAGACAGCACATGATAGCATTTTTAATTATAGCCAAAAAATGAAGTGCTTAAGATGATATTGGAGAAAGCCTTACACAGGAGATACAGGATTACTTAGAGCTATGGTCTGTATTTAGTTGAAGTATTATTGGTACCATTGATTTTCAATTAATATTCAGTATTGACCATTACCATAAAGAAGACAGCAACATAGTGCAGGAGATTTATGGAGTTTTTACAAGTCATTGATTTCATTTTTTCTTGCTATGCAGCTGTTTGCATTAATAAGGCACACATAGAATTATTCCATAAGAATTTGTCTCTCCCCAGTTCAAGGAGACAGTGAGTGAGAATCTGTTTTCTCTGGAGGTGTCCCCTGCAGTACATGGCTATTTGTCTCCTTTTCACAAGGGTGGAACAGCTGGGCTCTAGACAGGTTTTTGCAGTAATTTCTGTCTGTTGATCTCATGACTAGAACTTTAAAATATTTTTGATCCAGAAAAGATGTTGCTCTGCCTCTGTGCTGATTACTAACAGATGCAAATGGACATGGATACAGAAAATAAATTGTCTAGTTTTTGTGTCTTTCACTGTAAAATGCACTTACCTTGTTTCATCCCTGTCACACCATGGATGCATTTTTTTGAGCTGACTTCTTGATTAGTCATTTAATTACACAAATGAACCTTTTTGGCTTCTTTGGATCTCTTTTTGGCTTGTCCATCCTACTGTTTCCAGAACTGGCAGATGTAAGCTGTGTAGTGGGGATACTCAGTGCAGCATTTCCATACAGCCAAGTCATAGCATTACTTTTGTCTTAATGCAAGAGATCCAAATTAAATCCATCTACTGTTTTCTGGCTGTCTGGTATTAGAGACCGTCCCCAGAGTGGTGTAAGACTTGCACAGCATCCAGGTGACATGAGACTAGATATTAAGTACTTCTTTCATGCTAGGACTGCACACCCAGGTAGCTTTCTCATGCCTAACATAAGAAGTGAGCAGTTCAGCAGCCAAAATTCACAGCTAAATAACCAAATATAGCTAAATACCCAGTGGAGCCAAAGTCCATTGCTAGTGTTAAGAAACTGCTTTCACGACCATGCTGTAATTCACTGGAATGGATTAGTGCCTGCTTCCCATCACTCACTGCTGCTCTGCTGTGAAGGGAATTTATGAGGTGACACAATATTGGCAGAAAAGTTCACTTATTTTCTCTATGAAAACAACATGGGAAGGCTTAGACTGTATTTGCTTCCTTTAATGGATGCCCAGCGTGGAACAGTGCATTGAAATGTTTTTGTGCACTAACTTCTAAAAAGCAGATCAAACTTTTAAGCTGTCACCAGTAATGGGCTGGGAATGATCTGTGTGGCCTGTGCCATGAGCTGGCAGCTGATGACTGTGTTCCTGGGTTTCCTCCCCAGTGGTACTCTCAAGTGTGTTAAAAGAAGCAGGAACATTACAGGAGACACTAATTCCCCACCATCTCATTTCCTTTTGGAAACATGACTGGGCTCTGAAGCTTTTTGCCCTATTCTACTGATCTTTGGATACATTTTTCAGGATTTTCCCTGTCTGAAATTCGGAGCCCATGTGTGAGAAGTGCAGCAGTTGTGTGCGGTGTCAGTGCTGTGTGTGTGGGCAGGGGGTGGCCTTTACTGGAGTCAGGAAAGCCAGATGTTGACTCTGCTTTCCCAAAGCCAGTCTCCCAAGGAAGCTTGCCAGGAAAGAGCTGTGTCCTCAGAACTAAGCAGGTGCACATTACTGAGCTGGCACTTCAGGGTTCTCTCCATTATATGAGGCTGTAAATGCATTTTAAGAGATTGCCTATTAATGTTGCAATAGATTATCTATATCTTACCACATTACTGCAGCGTTAACTGTTCCTAAAATGCTGGGACTAATTTCCTAATTTTTATTAACTAAAGAAATACAGGAAGTGTTTTGACAGCCCATGTGAGTTGCTGTGGTGCATTGCATTCATTGCCCTTGGCACACTCTCATCCTCCACACAGAGTCATGTGCTGGGCTCACAGCATTGACCTCGCAACACTTCTATTAACCTGAAATAACCAATTCTGCTAGAAGCTTAGGAAGCTCTTCTAAGCTCTTCATAAAGTTGAGGTTGAAATACAATGTGCTTTGTCATGTTTAAATTTAGCATGCAACAATTACTGAGAAAAAGAAATCATATATTATTACCATATTGTCAGCCCCATTCACTCTGATTCATATTGTTCGTGTGCAGCAGGACCTTGGGCTCTGAAAAAAGGCCCTGTGGCTTTTCAGCTGTCCCTGAAGGCTGGAGCAGGGGAGGAGGCAGAGCCTGTTGTCCTGGGGCAGGGACATTCAGCCTCCCTGGACCTGGGGCTGCTCTGTCCTGCCGGGGCTCTGCTCGCGGCTGGGAAGCTCTGGTGGGTGCTGAAACCCCTCTGCACTGCCTGTGCTTGCCTCTTGTAGGAAGCACTGCCAAGCACAAGCCATGTGCCTAATGAGCTGGACACTGAGCCGGGTTTGGGAACAACCTCCGGGAGCAGACAAAAGCTGAGGATGTTGGAAAATGCAGTATTGTGCTGTTTGAGCACACCTGTGTGAAAGCGTTTTATTTTTCCCCATCTGTAGATGGAAAAAGACCCTTTATGAAAAGACATTTCTGCTTTATTTATAGCTCACAAAAATTTAATAACTACCTTTGTAGCTCATTCAGAGCTTTTTTTGGGCACTGCCTGTCACTTATAATGTGTGCCCAGCACCAGACACTGGCTGATCCATCAGTGTGCCTGAGCCCTTGCTCTCCATGGGAAGTAATGTCTGGGAGTGCAGTTTACAGGTGTGTCTTTTCTCACCTGAAATTCCACGTGTATCAAAGTAAGCCCTCTACTCAGCAGACATGCCACAATGCCAACACGAACAGGGATGGTGCTAAGGGGACCCTTTCCCTGCAGGCTTAGCTCTGGATCACTGGTAGGTTGGTGTGGTGAAGCAACTGGGATTGGCCCTTTGCACAAGTTATTCTCAGGTAAGCAAACCTTGGGCTTGACAACAGCAGTGCAGTTCATTGCAAAAATCTTTGTAATGAAGAGAATTTGAAGTATTTTTAAACTTGAAGATGACCACATTTTTAAGCTGTTGTGATACTAGAGTAGGCATGGAGTTTGAGGGTCAAAGTCTCCTGCCATCACTCCCATGGAGCAGCTGTGTGATGCCAGCTCTCTCTTAGTGAATCATCAGCCTCAGGTGTTGGGACCTGCTGGTGCCTCACCAGTGTTGGCTGAAAAACATCTTGTTTTGTGGAGGGAGCATAGCAGTGGGAAGTTTGATGCTCAATGCTGTGAATTAGTGTTTGCACCTCTCCCAGTTACGTTTGATTTCTTTGTGCTATTTGGAAGTTCTGTGTTATGATGGCATCATTGTTCTTTCCCCCATAATGATGGTCCTGTCTCCTGTTCCTCAGCTCTAACACATGCAATGCCTGGCTCCAAATGGAGCTGGCATCTTCCAGCTGATGTGTATTTGTGTCAGTCAGGAGGGTGAGGAGCTCAGCTCATGTTTATGGTCCATTACTCACCCCTGCATTGTAGGAAGGAAAGTCACTTCCTTCTGTGCTTTTCTCTGGGCAATTGTAATTCCACAGCTCAATAGCTTTGAATTTATTCAGCCTAGCTGGATATTATCCGTTTATTTTTATATACGTGGAGAGAGACAGCCAAGGAGAGAAAGGGAGGAGGAAGAACCCTGTCGCTTCTGTAGGGTTTACAATGGGATTTACACTGAAGCATGAAATCCTTCATATAAATATTTCAGGACTCTTGTCTCTGCAGAGATTAATCTTGGAAGTACTCCCAGGGGAAACAAGGGTGACTTGTCCTCAGCTCTTCCTCACCTCCCCCTTGCTGGCTGCATCTCTGGAAGCTTCTGCCCCCAGGCAGGGGTGGGCTGAGCACGGAGCAGAGCCAAGCCTCAGTCACAGCATCTGAGTGCTGCCCACAGCAGTTGAAGGCTGCTGGCTGGGCAGGAGTGGTGGTCCCAGTCTGTGGCTAGGCTCAAGCCAGCAGAGGCTGTGGTGTTGGGCTCCTGAGGTGTGACTGAGGCAGCACTGATGTCTGAATGGTCATGTTACCTCCAAGACATGAAATACACTGCTGGAGTTCCCAGTTTCAAACAGGGCCTTGGAAAGCACCTTTGCATGGGAATTCCACATCTGGGTTTTTGATGGGTTCTGATTTATTCATGAGTTGAATATTGTCTGGGTTGTGCAATCCATATAGTCATGCTTCCAAGAATTCATGGTTCATGGTTGTCTTCTTTCACGCTTTATAAGAGGAGAAAAATGAGCCATGTGATGGGAAATCAGAAATAATATTAGAATTTTTTCAAGGATTTAGTGAGCATTCAGAGCTTCAAGCCCTTTGTACCCACACTGTATAATTACCAATCTGGAGCAAAGAAATTTGGCAGTCAGGTGCTTCATTCTTTTGGTGTTTTCTGTAAGAATTCTATTTGCAAACAAGAGAAAAAAAATAAGACTAAAAGGATAAACAGAGTGAAAATCAATTTAGCATAACTGTAGCATGAAGATCTGATGCAGGTGTTTTTATGCACAATTTCAACTTAGTAAGCAGCTTAGTAGGAAATGATTCTGCTCACAGGGGTGCACTGAGTGCATTTACATGTCTGGGGGTCCCAACTATGGCATCAGTTGTGATTAATGTACTGTTTTGCTCAATTTCACACACCTCACCAGAGATTAACATAAAGGTCAATGCAGAGTTGTGTCTGTAGTGATCCTGGTGCGTGAATGACTTGAAAATGTCATTTGTTTGTTGTCGCTGGAAAAATGCTACAGCAGGTACTGGGACCAGGAAAAAGTGTAGATGGAGATCTGGGTGGAGCTCAAATCTATAGTACTGCTGTTCTGCTTCAGGACTTAAGAGTCTCACCTAGTGTATGTTATTTCCTGTTCTAGCAAGATATTTGTCCCCGTTCTTGAAAGTTTTCCCTTTCTTTGCTACTGACAGTGATTATTGTTCAGTGATCCAAAATAACTGATTTGCATCCAAAGAAGCAGGCTTGCTTACAAACTGCTGTGAACACAACTCTGCAGTGTCTGTTACAGACCATGTGCATGCATTTGCAGCACTGAAGGAGCCATAAAAATACTTGTCACAGCAGATGATCCCCTTGGAGGAGGTGATGGGCAAGAGCAAGAGGAATTCAGGCTGGGGCAGACCAAACAGTGAACCACATCCCACTGAGACTGAATGCAGCTGTGAGGCATCTCATTTTTTCAGGTCTGCCTCCCAGACAGCCTAAGCAGCCAGAACAGATGGAAACTCACCAGAAGGTACCCCTGAAATTTGTTTGTGAGATGAAAGAAAGCACCTTGTGGGTGCTCAGCCCGGAGCTGGCTCTGGTGCAAGTAGAGCAGGTGCACCCTGGGCAGCAGTGTGGTGCTGAAGGAAGCACAGTCAGTACATGTGCATTTGGGCAACTTGACTTGCCCCAGGAGAGCAGATGGCTTGTGCTTGCATTCATAATGAACAGCAGAAGGCAAGGTTTGTCAGAAGTGAAGGTGTGCTTAGTTGGTGTTATGCCTAGGAGAAGCTACTCTGTGTCCTGTGCAAGCTGCTCATCTCTTGGGTGCTTTGACCCTTGGTAGACTATGGGGCTGAGGAGTGTCAGTGTGTGGAGGGCATAAGGAGATGCCAGGGCAGTGCTCTTAGTGAAATGCTAATCATCAGTCATGGCATTTCCAAGGGAGAAGCACTCCTCTGGCTACATTTGTCATTTTTTGTGGGCTTGAGGAAGCTGGCTAGGCTGAGTCAGCTCACAGCACTCATTTTGCTAACCAGAAGGCAAACAAAACTGCAACCAAACATAGGAAGCAAGTATTTAATAAATATGGTGTTATGTCTAAATACCAGCTGCTTATGGAGGTAAACATCACAGTGCAGATATTAAGGATTAACACAGTTTAAGGTCATGCTTTGAAAACACAGATGTTTGGAAAAGTTGAGAGCTGCTTAAGGCACAAGTTTACACAACCTCTTTTCCTTGTTCTTCAGGAAACCACACTCTTAATTATTAAATTTGTAAAACACCTTTACCAGTGGCCCACTTTATGCCTCCATTTGCAACAGTCTGTCTTCATTTTAGCTCACACACAGCAGAGCAAACTCCTTTCAAACAGCTGTTTTTGCAAAACATGAATATCACATAAGAGCAAAACTGATTGCTGAAATGAAGGGTGATAGCTGCAATATTTTATATTTATACACTACTTCCAAGAGATCTGGAGATGAAGTCACAAAATCTGAAAAGCATGTGCAGTTTACTGAAAGGTGGATCATCTTTCAGTGTTTGCGGCATTATTATTTATTAATGATGTTTTTTATCCTTTACATTGAGCATTTGCTTATTGAAAGCTGCTTGCTGTCTGGAGAGTGGAGCCACTCGTTCAATGACATACGTGTTAGGTGGAGCAATTCCCCATGTACACAGCAATGAATAAAGTCATGTCAGTGTTCTAACTTAACAAACTGGTTGGAGAGTCTATCTCCTGGTTTTCGGTGACCCTAACCATGCTATCAAAATAGCTGTCCCCTGGGAGCCTTAAGCAATTCTGTTTAAAACACAGCATTATCAAAATCCCAGCTTGCTCTCTTTTCCACAATGTAATTTCATTAAAAAGAGCCTGAAGAGACTGAAAATCTGACATAAAATTCCAGATAATCTCCAGGTCTACTGCCACACAGGAATATGAGAATAGATATGGAGAGAACACCTGAGCTCCACAAGGAAAAGGCATGTTTCAGCCATTCTTTGGGTGCTGACCTGGCTTCTTCAGGCTAATGCCACACATTCTTTTTCTCCTGTAGATTAATATCACTTCTTGTTGCTATACTGGGCACATGCATTCTAGGCAATGGGAAATGTGGAATCTGTTCCTTGCTGATTACAGGAAAGAGACTATTTCTTTCCCATTCACTAGCTGGACCACAGACTCTGCAGAGGAAAGGGAGCACTAAAGGACCTCTGGCCTGTGTACACCTTTGAATTGCTAAATTAAATCCCTCAGCACACACGTATGCTGTGAAGAAGGGTGACAATTTCCAGGTGTGTGGGGGCTGAGGTCAAATGGCTGTCCTCTGTGCCAAAACAACTGAAGTTGGTCATTGGTTACTGAAGTGAGGGCACAACCTGGGAAGAACAAAGGACTATCATAGTGGGGACAACTTGACTGGTTCAGGATGAGTGTCTGGGTTTGGGAACTGCTGCTGGCAGCCACCAAGGTGCAGGAACAGACTTCCTCTTCTATTAACACTCAGTCTTTAGATCCATATGTTGTATCCTAGTCTAAGCTCTTTGGAAAGCATTGCATGACAAGTAATCTTATACATCATCTTGTTGAGAGGACTTCTTCTAAATAATTTTAAGAGTTATTCATTTGGAAAGTCAGATGTTTCTTCCCCGAGGCATATCAGCACACAGCACAGCTTGTTACTAACTGTGTTACAGTGCTGGTAATAGAGGGGTAAACACACAAGCCAGGCAGACTGTGGCACAGAGGACAGGCACCTCCTGGCACTGTGGTGACAGGGCAAGTGCCCTGTGCTGGGGCCTGCTTGCCTCACTGTCCATCTGGGCTTAATCACAGTCCCATCAACCACAAGTACTGAGCAAGAGAAAAGAAGAAAGGATGAAAGGAGATAAATGAATATACTGGAAGATTGAGACATGGATAGGAGGAGTATATAATTCCACTCTGAACAGATGGTGTGTTGTGTTTAAAGAGTACAACAAGATAGATATCCTATTGGCAAATATCATTCATTCTTGTTGTCATGTTTTGGGAAGAATTTAACGCATTTTCAAATTTTTACTGATAAATTGAAGGCATTCATTAAGGTTTGGAATGAAATGAAAAATGGATGTTTTTTCACAAGTCTAAAGACTGCATGGGAAATGGCCTGGGCCTTGCTTATTATCAGGCTGCAAGGTGCTGTTACTGCAGTCTGTTGCAGTGGAGCAGGCGGTTCTGTTCTGTGATCAAGCAGCTCAAGTTTGAGTGAGACATGGGAACATAGAAACACATTTGAAATAATGAGACCTTTGCTCACCCTGAGGCTAGAATCCTTTCTTTCCAGCTTGCTTCTAGAAAAGCTCTTTACGCCATGTTCACAGCAAGTTGCAAGCCAGATCCCTTTGTTCCCTGGTGATGCTGTGGCAGCAGTGGGAGCCTTGATTTTGGCGTTGATATCCATATTTCTCCAGAGATGTGGAACTTCCTGTCATCTGAAGTACCCTGTGGACAGACTGCTGGTAGTGACCACAGTTGGTAAGCATTGCAGGTCACACAAATAAATATCACGTAGAAAGCTTGAATTAAGACAAAGATTCCTCAACATCTTGAATGTGTTGTTGTATGAAGCCAATAGGATTACTTCAGACTCCTCATCAAACTCTTAAAATGCAATTTTCTATCTAAGAAGGTAATAGAAAATCTTAGTGATGAATGGCTTCATAACAATCCAGATGAGCCATTTTGCCCTGCAGGAATCAAATGCAGCAGGTGGAAAATATTTTTCCACTTTCCTTGTGCTATTTATCATTACAACAACACCCTGCATCAAGAGTTAATTAAGACTTGTATTTGTGCTGTCTGAGCAGGTGATCAAGAGCCAGGCATTTGCTCGTAGGTTTTGGGCTGGAGCAGTTTCTGTTATCTGTGGCACTCCATGGAAGGGTAAATCCTCTGAAGACATGCTGGCCTGTTTTGTGTTTGTTGCCGCTGTTGGCTCGGTTTGTGCATGGCTGTTGCAATGGCAGGGTGGCACGGGCAGCCCTCTCCCCTGGGCTGGGGCACTGCAGTCCCTGCACAGCCGTGCCACCTTTGTCTCTGTGCCTCACAGTTCCTTCCCTAGCAGCACAGAGTGGTAGCAATGCCTTTATTGAGTTGCACTGTGTGCCAGCAGGCATTCGATAACAGAATGAATTATTACCACATCCTTTGGACTTTTCTGCTCTACTAATTTTGCTGCATCTTCTATTTTGGTCATTTGTCCTACATTTTAAAAAGCAAATTACTGTCCCATATTTAATCTCCAGTGGGTTGAAAGGGCCTGTGCTGCTGTTCTCTAGTGCTTCCACTGCAGGCGTTTCTCATTGCTCTGCTCTATTAAGTTGCAAGACCAAGGGTCAGACAATACCTGCATGAGGCTAGAATTCCGTTCATGTTCACTTACATTTGTTAATTATTATTTACATCTAGTAAATCTGATTAGTTCTGCCAGCACCCAAGATACCTAGGGCACTGCTATTGCAGTCAGAGGCAGTTTTAACTTTGGTCCTAACCCCATGAGATCCTGTTCAGTAACTGCTTTTCTTTCCTTTCTTTTTCAGTAACTTTCTTTTTCGTTCCTCTGGAATCAGCAGCTGGGGAAAGTTGTCTTTAAGAACATGTCTGACAGTGACAGAAGAGGGATTAATACAGTATGAACTGTAAATCCCTTGTTACATAGTAATCTTGGGGCAAAAAGCCTTTAACTTCTTACCCTAGGCCTAGGACTTATTTATGCACCACATTGACATCCTGAAGCCTAGACTCTCATTCACTAATTCCTGTGTCTAGTGATAGAGTGTCCATTTAAACTCACATGCATTTTTCCCAAAGAAATATTATCTTTTAAAACTCAAATGATGAAAAATTTACCAGGTTCCCTGCTTATCTACTGCTGTATTTAATTACTTCACTGCTTGCAATTGAACATATGTCTACTCTTTTATACATTAATAATGATCTTCTACATAAATTCCCTGTGAAGAAAATGGGAGTATTACATATTTATTTGTTTCAGTGAGGTTCACAAGAATGAGGGGCTTTGACTGTGGAAAGATGGGAGACTGCTGTGAGCAGCTGGATCATGGCTTGAGGAGGTGTTTGAGCATACTCAGCCATAAATGTCTGTATCTGGCAGCATATTAAAATGGCCTCTATTCTTAGCTTACGAAGAGAGGTACAAGGGGCATGCAGCTCCTTGTGATAACTGGCCAGACACTATGTGTCTTACTATTTTTCTTTTCAGCTAAACAAAAGAGTGTGTCTCTTTCCTAGCAAGGTTGCTCCTGTGTTGCTGAACAGTCAGAGGACGTATGGCATTAGGATGGCAAACTTTTAGTGGTGAGATGTCTCAGACACTTTTCAGCACTTTTCAGTGCTCTCAGGCACTTTGTGGTATGGAATATCCCTTGGGCCCATGGGTTCCTCCCATGGTCATTATCTATCAGGGCTTCAAAAAGTGTTACATACTACTTTAATTGTGTCTCTCTAATAAATAATTACTTCACTGTGCCTGTAATCCAGTTTGTATTTGATGTGTCACTTTTTATAACCTGCGGAATTTTTTATTCAGGAGGCTTTATTCATCATGCTTCTAACAGAGAGCTCATCTCTTTTCATTAAAAACAGCTTTTTCAACTCATTGACTTAAAAGTAAGAAATAAAATAAGGGAAAGAACAGAGTCTGTGCTGATGGCTCTGTTCAGTATGGGTGAGCAGAGCACAGAAGGAAGAAACAGCAGTGCCCAGTTTCTGATGATGCACAGAACTGCAATGACATGATACAGATAAGGGGACTGGGCAGAGAGGGCAGGAGCTGGCCTTGGTTGGCATAAATGCAGCACAACCACATCCAGTTCTACTTGATGCTGCACCCAGGGGCACGAGCCAGTGTTCGGTCTGTGTTATTTCTGTGTAACTGGCTTGTGCCAATGGCTTTTGCATGGAGGAGGGAATGCTGTGTAATCACCTCTCATTGTGTATATATTCCTAGTGGAGTAGCTAATCCTTTGGTTTTGACATCATAATTAGTAAGAGAGAAATTATTATGTCCCCAAAGCAAAAGCAATTTCAGAAGAGAGGAAAAAAAACCCTGCACAAAACCTCAGCTAGAGCTGTTAAACTTTGAATGTAGAAATTCAGTTTTTATGCAAATGACCTAATTAAAGAAAGAGTAAGATCTAGAGGGAAACTGGGAGTGCTTTAGTTTTGTATCATGTGTTGGGATGAGCTTTAAAGATCATGTAACCAGCTGCTGTCTGCATTTGATTTCTCCATCTTGAGTGTTTAGTTCCAGTTTCTCCCCATGCAAATCAGACTGTGATACCATGTTTTTCCTTCCAAGTGACAGTAACTGGCATCATTTCAGGATATGACCTGCATTATGGGTCCTGCTGACCTTCTTCAGCGTGTGTATATATTTATTTAAATTATTTGCCCACTGATATATGGCATCTTGGTGAAATGAGTTGATGGCACATTAACCTTTCAAGCATCTAAGTCCAGTTTAAGTGATTATTAGATCAACTTTGACAGGATATTGGCTATTATCACAGCTTATTTTACATCTACTCTAATACAGCATTTGACGTTTTTCCTCCAACACTCTGGCATTTCCATGAAATCTCCCATCTTGTCATTCTGGTTTTAGAAATTTCAATCTCAAAGCGGTGCTATTACCAGACTGCCACCTATGCATGAGCTTAGAGCTTCCCAGCTCTAGCAGACCTCAGCTGCTGCCTGCAAGCAGGTGAACCCAAATCTCTTTGTTTCAGTTCCCAAACCCACTGTCTGACATGGGGACAGGCTGGTGTGCTGCAGGGTTTGTATCTGGCAGTGGTGCTGATGTGCCAGGGCCGGGCACCCCAGCAGCACCCCTTGCCCAGGCCACCTGCCTGGCTGGTGCATGCTGCTGAGCATGGTGGCTGTTTTCTCTGTTAGGTTAAAAGCCATTTAGTCCCTTGTACTTTTCTCCCTGTGAACCTATTAATACCCTGTAATGAAGCCACCTTTCACCTTCTTTTTAATAAACTAAACAAATTGAGCTCTTTAATCACTCACTGTAGAGCATTTCCCACAGATCTTAATAGTTTGTTGAAGTCCTTTCTGATTTTCCTGAGCCTTTAAAAATATCTGAGTATCATCTGTAAGCCTCAGTCACATTTCATGAACTGTGGCTGGTGTTTAAGGGATGAAAAAATAAGAGAGAAAAATAAATGGAACTCCACACTTGTACATGGATAACATTAGCTAAGACATCTGGATGAATATCATTGCTTGAAGCGATGTTCATACTATTGCTTCTGGTATCTGAGGAGCAAATAGCCTCCCATTTAATTTATACTGTAATAAAATCTCATATTGATTTTAATAAAATTGAAGACAATAATTCTGAATGAAATCCCTGAGGCAGCTTCTCCATAAAAACTGACTTTTATTTTCTTTGCACATGTACATTGCAATTCATGTCTGAAGTGAGTTGGGACATTGTTTTATGAAGAGCTGGGAATAATTTTGGGTGTGAAGAAACCCTTCTTTAGAAAAGAGGTGTTTGAAGAGCTCAGCACAGACCCCAGTCCTGCCATTGTGTAAGTGCTGTACAGCTCACAGTGATACAGTGCTCTTGCTCCTGTTCTCATCTTCCTCTTCCTTGAGGTGACAGCATGTGGATGACTGAAGGTGATAAAGGCTCAAGTAGACATTAGGATGCCCTGGACTACACTGGTGAGTTGGTAGTCGTTGGTATTTACTAAACTGCTCTGGAATTTGCATTTACAAATCTTTAGTGTTTGTTGCCCAGCCTGTGCATACAGATCTCATTGATGTTATTCTTCTGTTCAGCCCTGGCAGTAAGTTTAGTTGTGCACAAGAATTTGCAGCAATGAGATGTAGAAATGAGATCTGCTGAGGAAAAAGCCAACTGCAACATAATGAATATTCACCTTGATGTTCAAATCTCACTTTGGAAGTTGCCCAGAAGAGCTGCTAAGGAGAATTAGGATTTCATTGTTGAATGAATATTCAGTATGCTTTTAGTGCTACTTCCTTCTACTCCCTGAAACCAAAGTCTCCAGTGAGACATCTCTAATCAGTTTTGTTTCTCAAGTTCTAAATAGCAAAGGAAAAATGCAATGCAACAGGAGGGAGATGCTGCAAAAGAAATGCAGCCCCGAGGCTGCACAATTTGTTGTTTGTCAAGTTGTTGTCATTAAAGCTGGGTCTGGAGGAGATAGAAATCATGTTGTGAAAGGCAATGCCTCTTTCTCTGCCCAGAGGCCCTGCCTGCAGAGAGGAACTTCCGAGAGAACAAACCAGAATAATAATTGCAATCACCAGTCCCCTGCTTGGGCACTCCATAACCTTCCCACTGCTCATGGTTGTGGGGCTGGGTGGAAACGTGGCCCTGGTGGATGTGTGAGCTGGGCTGCAGGGAGAAGACTGCACAGTGCTGGAGTCACTGCCAGCTCCTCGCCTGGCAGAGAAGATGCTCAGGGAATGCCAGGCCACAATGAAAGGTGCCAGTGCTCCACATTCCAGAGTCCATTCCCTCTCCTGGGAGACTCAAAGGGCTCCTGCATTTGTAATCAAAGGCAGGTTGGTTTTTTCTGTCCATGGACTTCACTCACAGCATGTTTCTGAAGCAGGGCTTACTTGGGGTAGATGAAGAGTGGTTCTCTCTGCAGGTGATGTGAAAACAAGTGCTGCCAGTGATTGGATTGCTCCTTTACAGCAAGTCCCATGGGCAGAACTGCTGTCTCTGTGTCACAATCTGAGCACATCAAGCACTCAGAAATTTATCTATCAGCTTTGTGACTGGAATGGATACAAATGGAAATGCTGAACATTACACTTAACATCAGAAAAAGCTTCTTTGCTGTGAGGGTTGTGAAACCCTGGGATGGGCTGTAGAGAGGGAGAGTGGCTTCTGTCCTGGGAGATATCCAAGCCTGGCTGGTGGTGGTCCTGGGCAGCATGCTCTGGGTGATGTCCTTGAGTGAAAGTGAGGACTTCTTACTTGAAATCACATATGTGACAGTCCTTTTCTCCTTCCCACCTCCAAATCTGCCGCAGTCACCTTTGAAAACAATACTGAGAGTTGCCTCAGTTGCAGGGAAGCCCTTTTAAGTGTATGCCTGGCTTTGGCAGATACACCTTCCCAAGCAAACAATGAGATCAGCTGTGCTGAGCCTGAGAGTTCTCAGATGCTCTAATTAGGCTGATCTGGCTTCACCAAGCAGCATGTTTCTGTAACAGTCGGTAACTGATGCAGTCAAGCTGTTCCAACAGCAGGGTGCAGCCTCCTAGACTGGGCCATCTCAGGCTGATAATGGGAACTCTGCTGGGGCTCCCAGGCTCAGCCCTGCTGGGTACCCCTCCTGTCCCATGTGCTTTGTGTCTTTGTGTCTCTCACTCCTTCACCCAGCTGCAACACCTCTGCACCAATTTGACCCTGCACTGAGCCTGGTGGAGCTGCCTCTCTGCTCCCTGCAAAGTGAGTCCTGCCTGGAAGGAAGCCAGAGACCCTCAGGAAGAGATCAGTGCTGCCTGGGAATACACCTCTGTTAGCAGCAGCATCAGGGAGGAGGACTTCCTCTGGCCCAAACAGCCTGTCACCTCTGCAAGCAGGAGGCTTATTTGGTGTGAAACTTACCAGAACTTGGGTAGCTCATAAGGCTTGAAGATTTTGCCAAATTCCTTGGAAGGAATAAAATAAAGGATAAAAATAAAAAAGGATAAAATGTATTGAAAGAAGGTGAGATGGAAGATGAGGAGAAGAGCTGTAAGGTGACCCCTGACCAGCACAGTTGAAGAAGGTGATTTTCCCGATTTTCTCAGGAACTCAAGCCAAAATATTGTACCACTGAGAGTTGGAATGTTCCTCTCACGTTCACTGAACCCAGTGAGTCTGCAGCACCTGGGTCTGAGCACTGTCCTCAGCCAAACCCACAATGGCTGGCGGGGCCCTTGTCTTCCCAGTCTGGGCAGCAAGTAAATAGCTTCTGCTAATGAAGCCTTGGCTTTCTGAGGCAGGCTTTAGTTCCCTGGCAATGTAGTATTGGGTTGTTTGTCAGCATGCTGAATGCTGAACAGGCAAGCTGATCACGTCCCTTTTCCCTGGTCTGCCATGTCAATCAGGAGGTGGCACGTTCGCAGTCTCTGGGGAGGAGCAGCAGGAGCAGAAATGGGAATTAACAGCTTCAAACCCCATGCGCGTGAATGCAGGGAGAAGGGAATGTGAAATTCTGGCGACAGACTATTTTATTTTTTTATCTCACTCAAGCAGCAGCTGCATCCATGGAAACTTCCTGTGTGAGATCTTCCTGTTTGTTTTTCTCCAGGATTTCTGTGCTGGCGGTGTTGTCACCAGACACCACATAACCAGTTAAAATTCGCTGCTCAGTTACATTCTCTGCTGTGGGAGACCTCAGTGCTCTGTGCCCCCTGGCCGTGGCAGAGGAGGGGCAGCCATGGCACTGGCCAGAGGCACAGATGGGCAGAGCAGGGGCAGAGGGCGCCCAGGGCAGCAGCAATGCCCCTGCTCCTGCTGAGGGCCCAGCCACCCTCCACGGCTGCAGTGCACAGACTGGCAGGGGGGACAGAATCTTTCAGCTGGTTTTCCCTCTTGAATCACTGAAGTTGTGCCAGTCAAACCCTTACATAATGCCCTAAATGTGAGCTTCCATCTCATGGGAAAGAGTATTTATGGGGAGTAAATAATATGTATGCAGACAAAGAGAAACAGAGAGGTGTGACAGAGTGATGAACAGGGCAGATAATTAAAAAGATACAGTTGTGCTCCAGGAATAAAGAGAGTGTGATTGACAGCATGCTGCCTTGGCCATGTCACCCAGGTTCCATGTGATACAGCTGTCTGTAAGGGAAGAAAGCTTGCAGGGAAGCAGGACTGAACAGAAATACTCACAGAAGATGCTCTCGAGCTGAGAGTCGACATTTTCCAGTGGAGGAGTGGGCTGCTGGACTGCACAGCATAGCCAGGTCCTGCTCTGCTGCAAGTGGCTCTGTGCTGGAGGTGGACAGGGGGTTGGGACAGCATAGTTTATTTATTGGAAAGAATTTTTCAGAAGAATGAGTGAGCTGTTTTGAATGTGTCTTTCTGGTGTATGACCCTAAATGGGGATTCAGGAGAAAACCAGAGACACCCAGACTCCTCTCCATTTGTCTCGTTCATGAAAGCCAGTTTCCTTCCCTTGCTTTATGTAATTGTCTTGTCCTCAATCTAATATTCCAGGCTTATGAGGAACAACAAATCAATACCCTCTTTTTTGAAAACTGCCAATTAATTAATTGCTGGTGTCTGCCTACATGCAGCAATCGCATTAGATGTCAGCAGTAATTAATTTTTAAAGGAAATTGTTCCTGCTAAATTTTGAACACCAGCTCAGATCCCATCTTTCCTGCATGTTCACCTGAAGGGATGTTAGGCTGTTTCCCACAGGGGTGTGTTCCCGACTGATGGGGTGAGGAGCAGGTGCAGCTCATGGGAAAAGTGGACAGTGACACATCTGCACTGCAGCTCTGGGGGAATTCTCACAGGACTTTTGCATTAAATATGTTACTTTGGCTTATAAGAAGGTGAAAATACATGCAGAAAGGAAATAAAAATATATATGCCTTTTGAAAAAGAATAACCATCTTTACTAATGTAGAACAAAAATACCTGCAAGGTCTGCTTCTGCTGTTGAACAGACACATTGGCTGTTTTATCATATGGACTTAGAAGGAACATCAAACCTCAGCTTTTTTCCTGAATACAAATTATCCTAGTTAAAAAACAAACTGTATTAAGCTCTCATTGTAAGACTTTAGAGAGACTAAAGGGTAAACAGGAAAGGAACTGCCTCTCTGCTTGCTTTTTTTCACCAGTGGGATCATGCATTTCCTAAAAGTTTTACCAGATCACTTCCCTTCTCTGAAGATCCAGTGAGGAAGCTCAGTTGCATCTCACTGCCTCCTCCTGGCCAGGCCAGCTCCAAAAACATCAGCCTGTTCATTCAACACTGACTGAACCCTGGCCTCCTCACACTGCTGCTTCTTCACATCCCTGCTTGCAGCCTTCCCCCGCCTCTGGGTTATCATGGATAAACCATGCAGTTCTGACATTCCTGTAAGTTCCCATGGGAAGTACACACCTTAACATCTCTGGTGGGTACAAAGTGACTTGTGGCTGTCACTTTGCCCTCACCAAAACCCAGTGTCCCCTGGGACTGACCAGTGCTGCCGTATCGTGGTCAGGAAGGCGTAGAGAGATCGTCCTCCCAGCCAGCAGTGCAGGGGCTGCAGACTGCTGGGGTGTAACCAAGCAAACTGAAATTGAGCCAGGACACCAGTGTTAGCACACAGTGTCTAAAACAAGTATCCAAAAGAATCCAGATTCATGGCAGTTCAGCTGACTTCACAGCCCAATGACCAGCACCACCAGCCCAGGAGCACCACCACAGCGCCAGTGCCTACTGCAAGCCACAAAATGCTTGCGAGGTGGCCTCTTGGATGGTTCTGCTGAAGTCCCTTGGCTCTAAGCAATAGGGAAGAGAAGAATACCTCTTGTCAACTCATCAGTGTGCTTTTAAAAATAGCCCTAGAAACTCTGGTGAAACCTTAGCTGATGGGTTTTTCAGTGGCTTCTGAATTTAAATAGTTTCTTAATCCAATGGCTTTTCCCTCTCCCTTTACATGTTGCCTCAGGGTTATTTTTGCAGAATCACTTGAATTTCTTGTAACATGAACAGATTCCAATGCCAGCAGCATTGATTTGCTGTGTTATATTGAGAATTAAGGAGTTGTTTTCCAGTACTGTTGCCTATAGTCAGAATCTCTTCCTATCCCAGTCTGTCCTCTGAGGGCTGAGCTTTGGTTTGCAGCCTGCAATAGATAGGGAAGGCAGGGGCAGTGCTTGGGGTGAGGCGGATTTAGTACTGGCTTCCTTTTTATTTAACTGTCCTTGCTTTTTTTCTCCTTTCCTCCACATTGACCTCTCTGTGCTTTCAGCAGCATCTGCCCTGCCCAGGAGGTGAGGGGGTGGCATCTGGCAGGAGCATCACTTCAGGTTCTGGACACATAGTTGGGGAGGCACACAAACTATGTGAACTATCTTCCACCAAAGCTATTTTGGACAGCAGAGGAGGATGAAGAAGGGCCATGAAAACTCTTCTGACCTCTTGTTTAAAAACATTTGGAACAGCAGCATTCAAACAGTCTGGCAGAACATTTTTCAATAAATCTTGAATGTGGCAGTTACGTTTTCTGTACTGTGCTGAAAAAAGGATTATAGTACACTTACTGCAGAGACAGGAAGATTGATTCTCACTTGGAAAATCTGTCAGATTTCTTGATTTAGAGAGCTGATGATTGGTGGAGTGTTTAGGCTTGATTTATATCAAGTTTTCTTTCTCGCTTGCTTGCTTTCTCACTTTTTTTCCCCTGCATGTTGTTTTAATGTTAACATGAGTTAGTCTCATTCTGAATTATTTTTCGTTTAACAGCTATTGAGGGGAGTTTGGATCTTTTTGTTATTCAAGTCAAAACTCTCTTCTCTAATACCTGTTTGGTCAGAGTAAGAGGACTGAATTTCACTTACATGAGGTCTAAAAGTCACTGTACTTTGTGGTCAGAAATTGGAATCCAACCCTTTACTCTGAAGAATGGGTAGATGCTTATTCCCTGCAGAAAAGCCTTCTTGGCCCCAGAGAGCTCTGCAACAGGTAGTCTAGACCTTTAAAGATGAAGTTATTGTTTTCTTGGCCTAACCATCGGAAGGAAGGTAGATCACATCCATAATTCCTCCAAGTCCTGGTCTTGCTGTCAGCACTCTGAGCAGAGTTTGGCTCACAACTAACAGTGTCTGATAACCCTGACTGCAAATGAACACATGCTTGTCAAATGTTTAAAGATGGTCCTCCAAAAAATACATATTAGAATTTAGCATTTACACATATTTTGAAGGGAAATTCTTTGCTTTATATTCTCCTGCTCAAGCACACCATGTGGCTGAGCAGGGCAGTCAGTGAGTCATAGCTGTATGTGCATAATCTTCGTCTGATTGCATTGGTATTGAATTGCAGGTAGGGCATTGAAATGATTTTACAAATATAACTTTGCAAGTATCTAATATTGATGGGAATGTCATTGTACATTTGTAGTGAAGTTGTGTTTCTGCAGTGAGGTCAGCTCAGGACCAGCTCAGTCCTCTTGGCACCAGGGATGGGTGGAAGCCAAATGGTGCAGGTGGGAGTTTTACCCTTCATACAGCTTTCAGCTAATTAGCACACATCTAGATTAGTCTCTTATTAAATCTTTCACAAACTTCTAACAATAAATGGATTTATAATTAACATAGGCATTCTTATTAAATCCATATTAGGGTGCTTGTTTGAGACCACTGACACTTAACTGGAGGTGTTGCTAAGTGCTTCTCCTTCTTCAACAGCAGTTGTGGCTCCTCCCTGAAAGCATCAGACCTGAGGCAGCTACACCCAGCAGGAGGCTCCTCAGCTGGTGCTGAACTCAGAAACAGAACAAATAATCCAGGCCCACTCCTCCTATTTTTAGTGGCTGTGTGTGGTGTGTCTCTTTGTGCACTGGGTGTTTGAAGGCGATTTCAAGTTCGCATCCCAGTTCACAGATGGCTCTCAGAGCATGTCTCTCTCAGTCACTAATCATCCCTCCCTTAAGGAAGTGGGAAGCTATTTGGATGTGTTCTGGCCATAGCCAAATTATAGGCAAAACACATTGTTCAAACCCTGCTTCTCACAAGCGAGGCCAGATCCTCAGCTGCGATAGCACCCTTTTAATTATACATGTGGAAACAGTTCTCCAAAATCCATCTGGTTTCCTTCACTTGCATCTAGAAACCTAGAATTACAATCAGCACTAAATTGTAGCTGGGATTGTATTACATGATTGCTTATATTATTGGTGCTGTTTCTGAATTTTCTTTTTCTACTCTTTTCTGAGGATGTGATAAGTAGTGCTCAGATAGAGTCCTATAGCTGCAGGCTGAATATCACCTTCTCAAATACAGTTTAATGGAACTTTCTTTCCTTTTGTACTCCCATGGAAATAGGAGTTGGGCTGGATAAGATCACACATGACTGTTACCATAATTTTGCTCTGTGTCAGATACAATCTCATCAGAGCTTGACAGTATCACTAATTTGAGAAAAGGGCACAAGCATTAGAGAGATATGCACCCTTTAGCAATCCTTCAGTTTCTGGGGAAGGTCTCTGGAATGCAAATCATTGGGCATTATGCTCTGAAACGTTCCAATAACTTTTGAACCACAAAATTATGTGACTGTCAGAATTGAGGTCACTTCTACCTCTCCTCCTCACCCTGCTCCCCCATACCTGAATACAAATCTGAAAGATGTAGGCTATTAGTATTCCAATGGATTTCCTTTTCCATATGAAAAATGAAGGCTTCATTTAAAGAGTAATTTTAGTGTTAAGTTACCTATTTATGGTGAGTCCTGCACTCAGCTTGCATGAAGCAGATGTATAAATACTCTTTCTAACCAAGGGCTAAATCTTGGTCCTGGCTCTGAGAGAGTGCACAGGGAATAGGCCCATGTGACTGGATAAAATTCCAACAGAGGAATTACTTCTCTGTTCTCTTGGGTCCCTGGGGGTATGTGAATTCTGCCCTCCTGGGCAATAAACCAGGATTTGCAGAAGAGCCTGGACAACTTAGGATCCCAAATCCTGCTGAATGATATGGGGGATTTCCAGCACTGATTTTCTGGGCATTTGAAAGGCCCTGGTGTTTGCTCCATGGGAGGCAGGTATCCATCACGGCTCTGGATTCTCTGCCTCCCCATCCTGCCCAAAAGGGAGAGATTTCTCTCTCTCTCCACAGGGAAATCAGCACTATAGAATTATTAATAGAGTTTATGGAGGTGGCTAAGCATGATTGAAAGGATGCTTGCAAATGTAGATAGAACTTGTCAGTGTCTCTTTAAAAGTGAGTAATACCATTTTAATTGTCGTCCTTACTGCTATAGATCACAATAAGGTTATGTTGATGGAACCATCAAGCATAGTAAATGCTCTAAGTACAATATGTTAGTACTAATTATAGAGTAATTTAACAACAATGTATATGGAGAGGGCAATTTTGCATGCCAATTCACCGTGGCAAATTTAATTGTATGGAAGTAGGGGAAAGCAAAATATTTTCAATAAAGAGTAAAATGACAGACACTGGGTGGCTTTTCCAGTGCTGGTGGCATTCCTGACTCCTCTTGAAAGGGTTGCTGCCACCTCAACCCACTGAGCATCCTTCTGGTACATGAATACTCACAGACCACAGGAGATCTTGGACAGTTTGCTGGCAGCAGCTCTGAGTCTCCTGAGCCAAAGCAGAAGTGTGTTATTCCTCATTGAGGCAGGTAAGCTTTGAGTGGAAGTGATGTGAAATGGTAATGGAGAATGCACAAATAGAACCCTGGGTCATTTCCTTTTTATTAAGTTGCAAGAAATCAGAAGCTGTTAGTGACTGAAATAAATCATCTATCAGCATTAAGCTTTTCACCCCTCTTTCAATTATTGCAATTTATAGAGCGGCAAAAGGGCTGAATTTAAGAGGCGTGTCATTGTTCTGGGTGAAATAAGTTCTCTTGCTCTTTGCCTCAAGGATATTTTTTTTATTACTATTGTAGTTGCCTTTCACTGTTCTGGACCCACAAACAGATGTTTGAAAATATTTCTTTATTCAGAATGATTACAAATTCTTCCTGAATTCTGAGAGTTGTTTTGGCAGTTCTGATACTGTTACTCCCAACAGAGATAGAAGCCTATGGTATTAATAGACCTTAGTTTTACCATCTGAGGCTTTTCCATGTTAAACTTCATTCCTGTTTTTACCAATCTTTTGGTAACCCTGCTCCAGTGTGAGGCTAACAATGCAGCTTCTGCTGATGGGAAAAGGCAGCTAAGTACTGTGACACTGCATTTATCTTGCTAATCTCATTATCACGAACACCTCAATTCTGTGCTAATTCAGAGCAGCATTTTCCCCTCTCTTTGTCCTTCTGTACTGAAAACCAAATCACTTGATGATTCCCTTGTCAGTTTTACTGCGCAAATAGCAATAGGCATCTCTTCAGACTTGTGACTTGCACTTTGAAATTGCTTTTAATGTTTTATTGCATGGACAGTTTATCAGTTTTTTAAACAACATTTTTATTACCTTGAAATGGCTGAAGATGATTCTCAGCAGTTGATAAACCAAAAGAAGTCTATTAGAAGTCAATAGAATGATGCTAACTTTTTGCCAGCTAAAGCAATGGTTCTTGACAGCCCTAGAACAGCAGATGACTGACTCCTGAGCCATGTAACTGCCTGGCAAAGCTCAGGTAGTTCAGCGGGAGTTTATCTCAGAGGATGAGCCGTGCCGTTTGCTTCCTGGTAGGTGATACTGTACCATGGCTTGTGAGATTCACTCTCGGAGACAGAACACATCCCTCCCCTCTCTGGCCTGCAGAGATTTTTGATTAAGATCCAATGCTGGCTGCCCGTTCAGGGATGCCTGGAGTGTCACGGAGATGACAGCTCCCTAGCAGGGGAAGCACAGTGCTGCCAAAGCAATGACACGTTACAGTCAAGGGATTTCCCTGCGCGTCTCCCCTCCGGGTCCTGCTCGGCTGGGCCGAGTCAAACGTGCCCGAGCGCTTGTGCCTCGGAGCTTCTCCTCGCCGCCCGTGGTCACGGCAGTTCGGCAGCAGTTTCCCCGTGGCTCGGTGTTTGTGCGGAGCGGACTGTTGGTGACTCTCATTACATATGGAGCACTAGAGGTGGGTGTTCCACGTCCCAGCAAGGCCTGGGTCTGCTTCAGGCTGGGCGCTGTGGAGGGGAGGGAGCCGGGGGAATACGGGAGGCCGGGGATGTGCCAGCCCTGCTCCCAGCACGCCTGATTCCCGGGGCTGAATGAGCCGCTGAAGCACCAGCTGGCAGAAGCCAGGTTCAGGTGGTGGGCTCTGGGGAAGGCTGGACTGAGTCACACCTGAGCACAGGGAGAAACTGACCAGGGTTAATTAATCTCAGGTGTAAATGCCAGAGCAGTGGATGCACTGGGCCTTCTTTGCCAGCATAGGGAACTTGCCTAAAGACTTATTTCAAGTTAGACAATAAGCATTTGCATCTGTAAGCAAACAGTTGTTAAATTTGCACAAATAATCAATTTGTTCCATCCCAAGGATTTCCAATCAATATTGCATTCCAACTGAGAGATAATATAATAAGCCATTATTAGAATAATGTTGTATTCATTTGTTGATGCTCACAACTGACTGCAAATCTTTATTTTAATTAATTCTTAGATTAGTTAAATAAAAGTTTAAGTTAATAAATAAAGGTTAATTAGTTTTCATTCTGGTCTTTTTATAAAAATAGTTTTATTGTGCTCCTAGTACTGATAAAATTGGCAGGATTGAGCAGAAATGGATGTAGCTTTTATTTCTCCACACTGGGGATGCAGGCCTGCTTTTATTTTTGAAAGCGATTTACAAATAACAATATGAGTTATTGTAAAATGCTGTGGAAACAAGTTGCTTTGGAAGCTCCCCTCTGTATGGTTCTGATTAAAGGTGTTTTGCATATATGTTAATGCTTTAGCAATTTTCAACTTGGATGTATTTACACTTAGCATATGTCTTGTAGTGAGTGATTAAAATTAAGGATTTCGGCTTTTCTGACTTGAGAGAAGTGAGCTGCTCCTGGGTAAGGGATGTTCTGTAAAACACGAGTGTTCCTTACACAGCTCTGGAGAATGACAGTCAATGCATGGTTTGCATTTTCTTGTCTAATTATAATTAGCTATATATTTGCAGCAATAGCAAATTAAACATCATTAACAATCCTCGGTGAAATAATGCAGAAAGTACATTGAAAATAATTTTGTTGTGCCTCATTACATGGAGAGTGGGGAGAAGTGCATTAAGTGTTTGTAACAAACCTCTATGTTTACAAAAGCTCAGAACTTAATTTTGATGCTGCTGTAGATGTGAGCAGAAGATTTTGTTTTGTAACCCAGAAAAAAATGGATACTTCCATTTATTTGCCCTTTTTACTTTTCCATATTGCTGCCACATAAGAGAGCTGAAGAGAAAATTTGTGGGTGCATGAATGTAAATAGTCTGAGGAACAAAACAGGCCCAGGAAGGATGTTGGTTTACCTTCAGTCACTCAAAACAAACCAACCATGATCTGGGTTTGTAAAGCTGAGGTAGTCTGAACTAAATCAAGTCTTTTCCAATGCACCTGCTTTGGCAGGTGCAATTTTTCTTCTTGTTGTTGTTTTTTGGGTTTTTTTTAAGTTTATTTTCTTAATTTGGGACACTTTGAACATGGCCTTTTTCCACAGGCAGTTTTTGACAGAGCAGAAAGGGATGAAGGGTGCTCTTGTTGGCATCTAACAGTTGGTCCTGCACCACTCCCTAGTGTCCTTGAGTGACCTGAATGGAGAACTGAGGAGCCCATGAAATGTACTGATCTTCCTCAGCAATGTAAATAACTGGAGAGGTGCTCAGGTACTAGGTATGGGCATCAACACAAAACTGGAAGACAGACTAAGGAAAGCTATAGATAACAACCTAGAAGCCCGGGGGAGAATCCTGTGTTACCAAAGAGCCTTACAGGATTTCTGTCCCTGGCAATTAGGACTAATCCTGTTTGTAGCTGGGAAGAAGTTGTCACAGGCAGAAGTTGTTGTCTCTCCCTTTCTGAATGAACATTACAAGAAGTGAACACTTGCTTAAAGCCCAGGCCTCCTTCATCCTTCAGACAGGAAATTTAGTCATTACAGTGCTGGGTGAAATGATATTTTTAGCACTGCCCAAAGAGCACAGAATTTGCATCTCTGGGCTATCCTGTGGCTCACAGCTATTCAGAAGTTCGGCTGTGGGGAGGGCACAGGCTTAAATCAGCCCACACAGTGTAAGGTACACTCTAGGTGCATCCTATATATTGTTGTAGTAATTGAATACACCTTAATTTGTCTTCCATTTCTGACTACGTGGCCATTATTACCCTGAAAACTGGAATAACACCATTCTTTGATCCCCCAAGACTGTTACCATGCCAAGAAAATCCTTGCAAATATACATTTTGACTGACCTCATTCTTAGTCAATGGCAAAATGGCAGCTACAGTTTTATACATAATTGAAATGCTTAATTCTTCCCTCCTTTTTGGAAGACCTTATGCATGCTTGTAGTCTGACTGTTTTCTGGGTGTTGTGTAGATGTTCCATACTGATGAGAAAAGTTCATGCTTGTTTTAGGTCACTTTTTTCCCCTGTGAGCTGTTTAATATTAATGATGTAAGTTGCTGTGTCAAAATATTAAATAATTGTAACCTGTACAGGAAAGGAGTTTTATTTTAACCTTTGAAAACTGTATTTACATGTTTTAGTATATATGAATAATGCATAAAGTTAGGCACTAAGGTTATTTTCAAAGTCAGCCATTTCAGGATCAAGCTGTAGAAAACAATAAGAGAGTGGTTTCTTTCCTCTTGCTCTCCCCCTTTCTCTAAATTCCCCGGGATTCAGGCAATAGCACTGAAGTCGAATGCCATTAGGATTTCTCACTAAACTTCAAAGCTTAATTTAGTCTCTGTTGGAATAAAGAGAGGCGTAAAACAGGCACAGTGGAATCCATTTAAATGAGTGACTGTGGAAAAAAGTGTGTTTCTAAGAAAACAAATGTTCTGCACATTCTTTTAAGAGAAATCCTCCACCAGAGCACAGTGGCTCAGGTGCAGCTGTGCCGTCCCCTGGGGTGGTGGGTGCTGTCCCAGCTCTGCCCTCCCTGCTGCAGGGGGGAGCCCCAGCCCTGTGCCCCCCAAGGCAGGGCAGAGGCCCCAGGCAGGGACAGACCTCCTGGTCCCTGCGTGGGGAATGTGGGACCAGCTGCCCATGCAAACACACACACACACCTGTTTGTGTGTGTTTGACAATTTTCCAGAACATCATTGTAATAGGGTAAGTCAGCATGGAAGATTTGGTTTATTTTCCAGCATATTTGATGCTTCATGAAAGATGCAGTTGTACTGCAGACTGCTCCTTTATAACCTCACTCATCAAAGAAATGTTCTTGTCATTAGTAAGGTGTTGCCTTTAAATCACTTCTCTCTGTGTTTTTCATTTATTGTGACTTGAATTTTCCCTATGAAATGAGCTGTATAATTTTGCTAGGGTCGTACTAAGTGCTTTATTTCAGAAGTATTGTAGGTTAATGCAGCTTCTGACATATCTAAAATCCAAGGTCTGTGATCGTCTGCTTTGCCTTCAGGATAAGCGCTAATAATCCAGTCACTGTGTGACTGCAGCAACTGCTCCAGATAATGCAGTTTGCTTCCAACCCACCCCACCCATGCAGAATGGACCTGGATGGACCTGGAAAGGTCTCTCCACTGTGGTTCATAGGAGGAAATTATTTTTGTTATCAGTACTTTTAAGAGCTTGTGATTCCGTAGCCTCTCCTGCCCGCACACCTTGGAGCTCTCCATTGGGCACACTGAAAGGCAACAGCAGCAAGAGCATGTGGGCAGCTGGGTGCTGATCCTGCACTGGGGCAGCACCTGAAGGAGTCTAGCCAAGGCTTTGGTGAGCCTTGAACTGCAGAAAAAACCCACCTGGTGTCTCCAGGGTGGGCAGGAGGCAAATTGGTACCTGCAGACCACCCTCCTGCAGGCAGGGGTGTGACAAGCAGGCTCCAAGAGCAGGGGCAGCACACAACTCTGCAGTAAGAGGGCAGGGAGAGACTGCATTGATGAGATCACATTTACTCAGTCAGAGCTGATTTAATTTAAAAATCTTTGGGCCTTTCCCATCATCTTAACTATTGCATAAAACATTTAATAATGCACTTCAATAGTATTCGTCTTCATCTGAGGGTTTGACACTGATTCATGTGATTAAGAGAAGCCATTCTCCTCTTTGCTGCTCTTTCAGGTAGCTTGGTCAAAACCATGCAGCCATTAGTGGTGATCATGCCCCATGTCTAGAAATGATACACTTCCTGATAAGATTTTAACATTTTCTGTGAATTGCTCTGTTTGTATGCATGATGGTATATGATGGTGCCCATAGTCTGAAGAACCAGGGTGTGTGGATGGTGAGTGGAGTCCTGTGATGGGAAAAGCTGCTGGTCTGGGAGCCAGCAACTGAAGATAAATCAGTGCTATGTAGAAGGAGCTGAGAGATGGATGTGTTTGCTGGTCTGAGTGCGCAGGAGGCTAAAAAATGCATCATGGTTCAAAGGGAAAGAGCTTATTTACAGTCCATTGTAATTGTACATCAGGAAATTTGTTAGACTAATTAAATGCTAATACTAAAAGGAGATTCAAAGGGATAGCTTCCTTAAAGATTGCTCTCAACCATCCAAGGTCAAAAGTAAGGTGTAAGTAATGCAGTTGGGAATTTGGGTCTTTCTGACTGAAGAAATGTCACAACTGACAAAAGCAGTAACTCAACATTTTATATTTGAACATCTCATTATATTGCAGGCCATTGGAAGACACATTAGGTTCCAAAAAGGTGTCATGTAAGGTCTCATGCTGATAATCCATCCTTTAATTATTTCATAGAGGTTAATATTGCTGCAGTGGTATTGTAGCTTGGTCTTAGCAGTGAGTAATGGATTTTAAAAGAAATGGGTTTAAAGGAAAATTCATAAAGCAGTGCCGAAAGACAGAACTGCTGGTGATGACATTTGTGATTTTTTTTAGGATTGCTTTAATGGCTTTATTTTGTAGTTGGTTTCCAGGAAGAAAAACCACTTTCTCTCCCATTATGCCCTCTCTTCTAATATGGTTTACCCACTTTTTAGCTGCAGTTCAATAGAGAATCTAGATTCCACCTTGTATAGTGTGGCTGTTGCTCACTTTACCAATCTCAAGTGTTAAGCTCTTCTTTTTCAAATGTAGCATCTCTGTTTTGTTCTGGTTGCCTGCTTATGACTCATGACTTCCTGAGGAAAACTAAAAGCTTGAGGGAATTGTAAGCATATTTCTTCCATTTCTAATATTTTGAATAGAAAATAAGAAGGCAAGTCTACGTGGAGTGAACATCAACATGGCTTTCAGTGGCATGGTTGAAGCCCTTTTTTTTTTTTTTTTTTTTTTTTTTTAAACTAAGACATTCTGGTTAATTAAAGCTAAGGGCAATAAGCACAGAGATGATTGAGAGGAAAATCTGCCTTGCAGGGGAATTGGGTAAGTGTCACAAATTATTTGCCCTGGCAAGATGGAGCTTGAGAGAGGATGTGATCAGTATCTGTGAACACTGATGAAGAGCTGTTTCAGCTAAAACATAATACTGACCAAAAAAGATGTGGCAGGGAAGGACAGTGTAAACTATGCTCTGTCCAGGCCATTGGTGTGGATCATATACAATGACCCATGAAGTCCTTCACTATTCCTATGATCACAAAAGAGCCCTGGCAGAGCATGCAAGTGATACATTCATGTGTCTGTACATACAGATGTATAATGTGTAAACCGTGTATACATGTTTTGTACAAAATGTATAAAAATAAAGAGGCAGCCCCTGTATCTCAGCTGTTAAGAAATGGCTGGCTACAATTTCTTTTTTTTTTTTAAACGAGCTGATTTTTGGCATTACAGAGCTAATGCATATTCATAATTTTTGCCAGCTTTAATTTTAGCCACCTAGAGTCTTCATTACAGGACATATGTGTAATTAAATTGCCTTCTTGAGAGTTTACAGCCAGTCATTGCTCACCATTTGCAGGTTTGAAATGATCAAAATGTTTTTTAAATGATTCTGTAATGCTAGACAAGATTGGAAAGGCAATATAATAAAATGTCATTCTCATAATCTTCATGTTTTGTGGTGGGCCCAAATCCTGGTTTGCGGTCTCAGGCAAATGTTATTCAGTGAGGCTAAGAGCAATTTCTTTCTGTGAAGCATCTGTGCTCCTTCCATAGGCTGGGCTCAAACTTTGTGGGATGTGACCACATCCATCGACAGCAACTGCTACCCAAATGAAACTTGGAAGACCGTAATTTCCAAAATAATCAGTTCTTTACTAAGTCAGAGTGGAGATGGTGATAGTCCTGTTCTGTAGCATCCTTATTTTTCTGCTTTATGGGAAAGTTTCCGTACCTGGGTGTTTCTGTCTGTGGTGTTTGGTACTGGCACAGCATTATTTGGGTTTTCTCCTTGGTGTGCAGGTGTGTGTGAGCTGTGTTCCTGTGAGGGGCTGAGTGGTGTCCCAGGGAGGGCTGTGCCACCCTGCACAGGCACCTCAGGGTCTCACCACTTGTCTTTATCTGGGCTTGCAGCACCCAAACTGAGTTGCGTTTTTGAGCTGTACCCCTTGCATAAACAAAAGAATTTCTGTTTTCCTTGTGAACCAGCTCAGTCCACTGCAATCCCTCACACCTTTGTGACCCTTGAGACCTTTACTGCCAAGGAAGGCAATGAGTGTTAGGGATGGGGATGTGACAACCCCACAAGCCCCATACCAGGCAGGTGGCACAGAGATGAGCCACATGTGGGGTGTAAACAGGGAGAGATTTGGGTTGAAGGGTACTCATGTCCTGTATTGTTTTTAAGGTACCAGTGATACACAGGCAGAGGAAGTTCAGCTCCCTTTATATAAACTTGTTTTATTAAAATTAGTATTTTCACTCAAATTTTTAAGAAATCCTTTACTTCACGTGAACAGAAGCATCTTGCAGCAGGGCAGCCCCTTTGGCCACTGGGATTAACCACCTCCAAGCTGCCCAGTGGCCCAGGATCATGGGGCCAGCTGCCCTGCCAGCCCTGGGTGCCCCTGTTCTCTCCCCACTGCACACAGGCCCCCTGCAGGGTCAAACACACCCAAGGTGACTGCAGGAGTTAAAAATCAAACCTGCATGGCTGCTGGAGGGGGCTCCAGAGGGCAGCTCTAAGTAGCTGTGGTTTTCCAGGTTGGACTGCCTTGGAATTCCTCCACATGTTCAGGGATGAGGTAGGAGGTGTGATCCTACCCCTGCTGGGGCCAGAAAGACTGGGGTTCACCTCCTTTGCCCCTATTCTCCAGGTCTTCCCAGCTGACCATTTCTAGAACCAAGAGCTGTGGTGACATTTGGCCCTGGTGTCCCCCCAGACCCAACATGACTCTCCAGATGAAGAGATGGAGGTGCAGAAACCTGTGTCAAGCCCCTAGCACAGGTGGCACTCCCTTCTCTGCCACTCCTCTGGGGTCTCCTCTATGCCCCTGGAGACAGGTTTGGCGCTGTTGGGGCTGACAAAACCCAGCATTCCCAAGTGCTGCACTGCTCAGCAGCCTCCACAAATATCTTTGCCATAACTACTAAAGAGATCTGGTCTTCTTTTTTTTCTTTTTTTTTTTCTTTTTTTTTTTTTCCTTTTCTTCTCATAGGAGAAACTTCAGTGTTTTTTTTTTTTTTTTTTTTTTTTTTTTTTTTTTTTTTTTTTTTTTTTTTTTTTTTTTTTTTTAAGGAAAAAAACCAACAACTTCCTTTTTAACCACAGCAGTGTGATACCAGCCTATCATCTTGGCACATATTCTCTGGGCAGCCCTGAGAAGTTTCTTCCCCTTAGGGCTTCATCCACTGTCAGGATGTATCTGTTGATAAGATCTTTCATTTCCTGGGTGAATGGCTCAAAATTCTTTTGCTTAGCACCAGACCGCTTGAAATTCCCGTCCCTGTTGTTCTCCACACAGAGCAACCGGTCCTCTGTCACTGTCACGTTCAGAAACTCCACCATCTCCTTCAGCTTGGGGATGAGGCTCTGCTTCAGGTCCTCATAATGGACAACGAGCAGGCGCTTCCCATACTTCAGCCACTCCAGGACATGGGAGGCCCACCAGGAGGCATAGCTGTTCACAAAATCCGGCCACTCTGGATGACCAGGAAACCAGAAAATGAGACACTGTTAGCCATGCTGCATTTCAGTAATTTTCCTTTGCTTTAGACATTAATGATACCTTGATCTCTATTTGCTCTCTGATAATTTAATTTCCTGAAGTCAAGACAGTCCTAGTGAAAGCTTTTGGGCTGGACAAAGAGCATTTGTGGCTGAAATGTAACAATTTGCAGTTTGCAGTATGGGAAAGCCATCCCCAGCAGACTTGCTTTTTTTCTGGGGGCTATTTTGTCAGTTTTTGATGAATAGGTCTTGAGTTGTGACTGATGAAAGGTGATACATCAGCTTGGGAAAGAAATGTGCTGTGACACTGGACACTTTTCCCCCCAGCCCTCTGCCAAGCCACAGCTGTAATGCCTAAAATATGTACAAGGAGAAATGGAAGCCAAATGGTTTTTCTGCTGCAGAGTCTGAATGCAGCAGTGTATGCAGTGGGGAAATTGCAGTCAGCAGCCAGTTGCCAGTCAAACACGTGAAGTGTGGCAGGCAGGTTCTGAAGCCTTTTCATGTGTTCAGGGGACACTGAATTTCAGGTCCACTTATTGCTGTTAGCCTTATTTTTCTGCAATGAAGTAGCACCTGTGCGATGCTGTAAAATATCCATCATGAAATGTCACGCTCCATTGGATCCTCCAGATCTTAAGTTAGTTTTCTCATGGTTATTACATGCTGTAGGGGCAAATTTTCTTCACCTCAGCCTAGCAAATGGGCTGTGCAGAGGAGCCTTGTACATGGACATGTTTTCTATGCCCAGCAGTGCAGTGATGCTCCTGTGGCATTTCTGCTGCTCTCCCCTCCCCTCCCCTCCCCTCTGGGGTGGACATACAGCAAGACCACAACTGCTCCCACTGTGCAGGTGTCAGAGGTTTTAGGATTGATCTCAGCTGTGGCAGGACTAAAGTCCCACTGAATTTGTTAGCAGCACCCACTCAGGTCCTAGTGTGTCCCCCGTTCCCAGCACACTGAGGAGATGGGTTTCAAACCAGCCTGTGCTGGGGTAATGCTCACCTTTGCTCTTCCAGTTGCGGTCAGTGGCATAGCCCAGGTGCCCAGCGTATTTTCTGTTGAACTCTGCCATCAGTGATTTGTACGGGTTCCTTATCAACAGGATCGCCGAGTCAAACATTTCAATCTCTGTCTTGCCACTTTCATGTGTCTTCACACAGATGGTCCTTCTACTTCTCCAGTGGTCTTTTTCTCCTTTAAAACCTGTTTTACAAGACAGGATTGTTGGCTTTTTTGCCTGAGTATATGTCTGTGCCTTTTCCCACTAAATCATTCCCTACAGTGGTGTAAAGCTGGTGTGACAGTACCAATCAGCTGACCCATGGCTGGAGCCCCAGCCACCACACTGGGCACGTGCTGGCAGCCAGGCTATCCCTCTGCTGGGGGAGGCATCCTCAGCCCCACACTGCAATGAAGCAACTTTTCACAGGGCCAGTGCTTGGTGCTTGCTGAACCTCTGCCGCCTCAGGATACCTCTCTCCCAGAGTAATTAGTAATGTTTGAAAATTTAACCTACATGTTTGCTGAAGGGTCTTGCCCACGGTGCTTAGGTAACTGCTCTTTTGGAGCAGCCTGTCAGGTGGGAGCAGCACATCTGTGTGTGCACGGGGCAACAGTGCAGGCAGTGTGCCCGTTCGCAAATGGAGAGCCTGGCTGCTGTCTGTAAGGGCAGCTGCCTGTCAGAGCAGCGTGCTGCTGGAGCTGTCCCTGCTGCCATCTGCACTGTGGGAGGCTGCTCGGGCCAGGCGTGTTTCAATTGTACCAAATGTGCTGACAGCAACAGCCATTGCTGGCTCGAGCAGAAGGATGACAAGGCAATAAGTAAAGCTGTGTGCTTTTGGAGGGCTGCCTGTGTTCCATCTCCTGGGCCCCGATACCTTTGTTGTAGAGGGCTCCATCAAAGTAATAACTTCCTGTGTAGTATCCTGTGGCGTGCTCTATCAGATGGCGTGCCCACGTATTCCCAGCCCCAGGAAAGCTCGACAAAGCAACAAACACTTTGGATTTGGTGGTTAAGAATTTCCTGTCCGTGCAGCGGGTGTCTGTGAGGAGAGAAGATACTTCATTTTTAGTATTGTGGCTTTTTAATAATTCCACAGACAGCTCTTGATTACAGTTTATTCCTTCTTCCTTCTCTCTCTTAGTAGTATAGCATATCAATTTGGTCTGGTTGTGAGTCAGCTACTTCCTAAAATTAATTCAGCTGTATGAGGCCAAAGAGATTTTCCTCAAAGAGGTTTCTGCTGGTTTTGTGTAAGACAATGCTTTTTTGATAAAGCTGCAACAAACCATTCTACTTGCCAGCAAGTTGTTTTAAAAGGTGTTGCGTAATGAGAGAATGGAAAGATGCATCTTCACGAGCATGATTGCAAGAGGGGAATTTAGAGAAAGACTGTTTCCTAAATTGCTGCCCGTATGGCGATACCCACTACTGTGGCTCAGACTGCTGCAAATGAGATCACTTTTACCCACTGCAGAAGGGGCACGGGGACTGTTTGCAGCAGCGGTGGCCCTGGCAGAGTGCAGCTGGAGCTGGTACCTTGCACAGGTGTCTGATAGACCAGGCAGTACTCTCCCCCAGCAGCGCTGCTGGCGTTGCGGCTCCCGCTGCAGCGCTGCCCGTCCATGCCCTCGCGCAGCGGGAAGCGCCTGGTGGGGTACCCACAGTAGCACTCCTGCCCTCGGATCACTGCCAACGGGAACTCCTGCAAAAGGGGAAAGTAGATCAGAGCGCACATGCCATGGCATCAGCAGCCTGCAGGGAATGCTGCTGCCATGCAAAGAAAATAAATCTTCACAACGCCAAGATAAAGATTCACTGTCAAGATCAAAGCATTGTCATTCTAAAGCTCACGCTACTTTCCTGTTACTGTCTTCGTGTTTGTAAAGTTTGAAATTCACCTTGCTTCTAGATAGGAAGCCCACTAAGGTGTGCAATCACGAGGAAGTTAGTGTTGTTTGCAAGGAGTAAATTCCTAAGGAAAATTCTTGTCTGTAAGAAGTGTTTTTTAATGGATTTGATGCAGAGTAAGTCAGGTTTTGGTGTACCAATATTACCAAGGCTGCAAAGCTGTGTAGTGGTGGGGTACTGAACCCCAGCTGCTGGCCTAATAATGGTAAAAATTAAAACAAGTTTGAGGGAAATGTGCTAAATATTTGCTGAAGAAATTAGCAGTTGCCTACTGGCCCTAAAATTCAGATTTTCTACTGTTTACCAGAAAGATCTGGGTTGCCTTAGAGTCCCCCGTGGGCTCTCTTGGTGGCACAGGGCTGCGTGGGCGGGCTGAAGGAAGTTCAGGGAGTATTTGAGTGCAGAATGTTCCAGTCCATCTATTCCATATCAACACTTTTTGCCTTTTAAAAGTCTTTTGGAGACTGGGAGCATGTGACAGGACTGCTGAGCAGCTTATCTCTTGCTTTTCCCATGCATTCATCCTCTGATAAGGAGTCGAATGCAACTCATGTGCTGTGTGTGCCCAACAGCCAACATTTACTTAGCGAATGAGATATGACATTGTCAAAAACTATTTACAGATTTGATCCAAGGGCAAAACAGTTCTGGGTTTGCCTGCAAACAGAATTTTTTCCTTTAAAATGAAGCAGTGTTTCTGAGTTTGAGAAATTAGTAAGTATCCCTGCCCTCAAACACAGCCTAGAATAAGAGTGTTCCTTGTACCTCATGCCAAGTGGCCTCTGCAAGTGATGAATTTTTCTGGAAGGCTGGAGGTTCTGTGAGGCAACAGAATAACTGCTCCTCTGTCCTCCTGCATCTCCAGAAGGTGGTCATGCAGGGTGCCAGTGGTGCAGTATCTGTCCCCAGGGCAGGCTGACCCTCACCTGCACAACCTTCCCACAGCTTGGGCAGCACATGAGTGAGGAAGGAGAAAATCTGGAGTGGGTTTTGCATGAGAAATCTCAAAATTTTTCTAATATCCAATCGAAACCTCCCCTGGTGCAACTTGAGGCTATTTGCCTATTTTGTGGGAGAGGAGATTGCAGTCAGGCCATGGGTCCTGTTCAAAGCACTGTAATCAGCCAGCTAATAGTTTTAATCAATTTTGTGATGTTGCAAAAAGTAATTGAATGTTGAGTTCAGTGCATGAGGCTGAATGTGGCTGCAGGCAAAATCTGACCATTTAGTGAACCCCATGTAGAGACACCCAGCCCCATTAGAGTGGGGAGGAAGGGAAGGGAACCAACAGCCACTAAGGCAGAGGCTGCGCTGGTGCTCTGTGTATGGCTCCCTGAGTGGAGCCGGCTCCCTTGGAGGGCACTGGAGCCCCGTTTGGGATGCTGCCAGCCCACATCCACCCTCTGGCTGCATGTCTCCCCCTGAGCTGCAGCGGGGGCAGATGTGGCTCAGGGCTTGATTGGAATGTGACACGGAAACGGTATCGATTTCCTCTTGGTCGATACTCATTACTTAGAGCAGCTCGCCTGTGTATCATGTCTCGTGGCACCACTCTGATGACTTTCCCTCCCGCCATCCCCACTCCAGCAGTTGGACCAGATGCATCACTGGGTATTTACTCTGATGAGTTTTGTCCTTTAGAAACTCATTTGCAAATTCAAAGCTCTAAGGCACTAATCTCTGTCCTCCCCTCAGCAGATTAGAATTTAAAATAACAATAAAAGAAAGGATGTGAAATGAGAACTGTTCTTACTTTCTTGGAGCAAAATTCAGAGCACATCTCCACCGTCAAATTGGGCTGTATCAAAGAGGCTGGAAAGGTGTCTGTTAAATTTTCTGGAGCTCTAAAACATCCTCGATAGATAACATTCCTCCCTGCGGGGATATGAAATAGGTTTCTCTTAAGAAAACGACATCCGTAGTATCCCGCCTCTTTCACAAAGAATAATATTAGTTCAGAAGCCAAAAATAATAAAATAAATTTTATATTACAAAGGCTGCAGAAATAAGAGAAACTGTAATGTATGCTACAAAAATGTGTTGCAAATTGTGTGGTATTGAAAGGAGCACATGCCTTTATCTTTGTACTAACCACGGGAAGCAGCGCTCACTGCAGCACCGAGTTTGAAGGAAATTCCACCAGTGGAGGGCATTGCTATTGTTTGCAGGTCCCAGTTTCCTCTGAAGACCTGCTTTCCCCACAATGAGTTAAAAGCCCTAATAAAAATCTACAAAGCTTCTGCATCAGAATGACTCCTGAAAACCCCGCCATCAGACCCACCTTCCTCTTCAGCTGCCCTCTGCTCCTACGCCTTTTCGGGCCAAGGGAGTAGGCTGCAGCCCTTCAGACTCTAACCCTGGCTTTTGTCAGCTGCTCAGGGAGATCAGCTTCCTCTGTGTCTTCAGCACCAGCCTCTGATTTCACCTGCTTCTGTAGAAACACCACAGAGCCTGGCACTATTGCTCCCTTAAATGGTATTGCCAGAACTGATGTGGGAAGTGAGTTGAATGACAGGAGAGACGTGGTGCAGTTACAAAAAAAAAAATTTGGTTCTGCATTAATTTCTTGGCAGAAAAGCCCAGACTCTCTAGCAAGAGCCTAGAGCAATCTAAGGAGAAGCTGCTTAAATTTTGTTCCTGTAACTATTCAGATCATTTACTAGAAGCAGAGCTGGATCTCTGGGATGACTCAGGTGATGTGAAAATAAAATAACTCCACCCAAGCTGAAAGAAACAGTAGTCTACTTAGGACCAGGTCCCTTTGAGCATGGCACCAAAGAATAAAAGGAGTGTTGGGACTTCTCAGGATGTTCTTGAAAGGTCTTATACTAAATCTCACACTGATATAATTCCTGAAACAAAATGTTTGCAAACATGTTTAGAGTTTTCTCAGCAGTCAGGAAGAAAGCTTGACCTGCCTACACCAGCATCAGGAGGGAGCAGGATGTATCTGTGGATTACACCAGAAACAGCTGGGTCTGTGTGGTCTGCCCACTTTTTGGGGGGAAGGACACCCTGAGGCATGCCACCTGAGGACTCTGCCACATCCACCCTGGCTGCCACAGCTGCACACTCTGGGCTTCCTTACCATGACATGGGGGAACCATGTCCCTCAGGAATCTGGGGAACCACAGTGGGGAGAGGGGAGAGAGCAAACCTGTCTGGGAAGGTTTAAGTGGAGATGCCACTGAATCTGCTCCACGTAAAAGACTTATATGAGGTCTGTGCTCTACAGTACACAGCGTAAATCACGGGGGCCTTTACAGTCTCAGAGTTACTTTCTAACATACTTGTTCGTTGTGATTAATACTTCTGTTGGCCCCTCAGCTGGTTTGTGTCAGGGGGATTCTTCAAACAGACAACTATCAGGTATTACTAAGGGCAAGAAAATTACAACTCTAGCTTCAGGCTAGACTAATTTGAGGAGTAATTCATTAATACTTAAAAAAAATTAAATGCTGTCTTTTCCTGAGAAATATGTATACATATTTCATACTGGGGGTTTAAACAGCAATGCATGTCCTGGGAAACCTGCCAACATGCCTGTCAGCCTGACAGTAGCAATTTAGGTCTGTGTACCTTTGATATATAATTTATATGTAGCTGGTTGGATTATTGTACAAACCTTGACTTGTCTTTAAGAAGAAATGAAGGACCATCAATACTGGCACAACCTAAGGTCTTGGTGTTTCTTCTCAGCAAATAACATCCATAAGGTCTTGTGAGCTTGCCAATTGCAAAGAGTGATCAACAGTTTAGATCTCTTATGTGCTTTGTGCTTGCCTAAAGGTTTATCCATAGAGTCCCCCATGGCAGCTAACTGAACGATGGGGTAACGATGGACTATCTAAAGATGGAACAAAATTCCCAACTCCTGCTGGAACAGAACTCCATGGAAAAGCAAAACTCTGGTCTCATTTCTCTCAGAAAAGGGATTGATACGGCTCTTTCTGGCCTCCATTTATTCCTCGCAGTCACAGATTACTCATTTTGGTTAGGATCATCTGAGCATAGGGTGGCCTTGATCTGAGTCCTTTTCTGCCCTCCTGTTACAGGGCACCTCTTCCAAGGCTATTTCTTAAACACACGTGGGTTTATACCCCTTCAGTAGGTACCAGAGGGAGTGTTTTTTCAGCTGAAATTGCGCTCCTGTTGCAGTCACTCTGCACTGCGTTGAGTTTCCTCCCTGGTGACAGGAACCTCAGCCCCGAGGCAGCGTGCCAGGCACATGTCCCTGCTCTGGGGTGGTGAGCAGCACTGCTATTCTGGGGAGGAGCCAGGGACCAGACCAGCAGCAAATGGACATTGTGCCCTTCAGGCACCTTTGTCCTTTGCTGCTTCAAACTCTGGTGGCAAACGGAGCGAGACAAGCATAAGGGACAGCCCCGGTGCTCTGCCTGTGGCCTCGTGTGCCCGGTCACACCCCACTTACGTGTCCTGGCTGCTGCCCGCAGCTGCTCCAGGCTGTAGACCGAGAGCCGGTGCAGCCCCCCGCACACGGAGCCCCTCTGCCCCCTGCACTCGCTGTTGCACTCCTGGGGCTGGGCGGCCGCGGCCGGCAGCGAGTTCCCGCAGTAGCACTCTGCTCCGGAGGCCAGGCCCGCGTAGCTGTAAGCCCTGCAAGCAGAAATGCAGCACTGTCAGACAGGCCCATCTGCTGCCCAGCTTGTACCTGAGATAGGGACGAGCCGGTCCCCATGTCCCCGTGCTCCTGCTGCCTTGCTCTGGAGCTGAGTCCATCCTGGAGACAGCATGGCCTCCTCAGCAGGGGCAGCCCCTCAACAAGATATGGGCTAGAGACCAATGTCTATCAAAAGATAGATATCTTACAAAGACTATTTAACCTAACAGTCATTTTTGTCCAGGACAATAGAGAATATAATGTAAGTAGCCATGGTGCCATAGAGAATAGACAGCAGTGCATCAGTCCGCTTCAAGCAGAGCTATGCTGTGCCTGAAGGTATGAGATAATCACTGTTTTCATAGATGCTGTATGTTTAACATAGGAATGCTCTTCCCATTTCAAATTCAGTTCCACTTATTGTCAAAAAAGAGAAAAATTGCAGTGAAAAAACACCACTCACCTCTCAGCACAAGCTTCCTGACAGTGAGCTACTGTCATTTTTCTTAAGTCATAAAAGACAGCTCCCTTCAGAGTCCTCTCCCTCGAATCATGAGTGAAGCAGCCCATGTAGGTGCCTGTGTGCATGCAAGACCAGGGTTAGGCAATGTACCTGGCACAGAAGGGAAAAATCCATCCCAGGCTTATCCAGTGCCTCACGCTGCAAGCAGGGCTGCGTTTGGTCAAGTCCCAACCTGTCTGGGGTCCCACCCCTGTCCCGTGGAAATGGGAAAAAAGGAAACGAGACTTTCCCTTCCACGCCCATTGCATACCCAGAGTCCACAACCCACCAGGACTGCAGCTCCTGCACGCAGCTGCTGTCTGCTCAACTCCCTCCTCTGGGTGACAAAACACGGCACTTCTCTAAAGTACAGGAGAATGGAGCCTTCAAATGCCAAAAACTTCCAGAAATCCTGTTGGATTTCTCCCAAGTGTTCTTTAAAATCTCTAGTTGATAATGAGATGGTGCAAGAGAAATATTAAGAAAATCAATTTTCTTTGGATATAGAGAGTTACATTAAAGCTGTAATGGAAAGATAAATTCACTTTTAACTAGGCAGCACAATGTAGCCATCACACTGAGCTATCTCCTCTCTGGTGCAAAGGAATCTCTTCAAATATGTCTCGCTTTACTTAGCATAGGAAAGATAAATGTTTCTCTTAGACTGCATTCAGTGCTCAGCCTAATTTTTGTTGTCATGAACAAAATACTCTAAAAATCCAGCCCATTTTTTAATATACAATTGGAACGATGATGTGGAGTCCCACTATTATACAGCAATTGTATGTCTGTAAGTACATTTTATCATCAAAATATGAAGGAAAAAAGGAAATTTTATTTTAGAAATAACAACACTGAGATGATAACACAGGGAAATTAAATAATGTAATCACACATTAAATAATGTGGATAGGAAAAATTAAAATAAAAAGCATTATATTAACTAATTCACAAGAAAAAGGAAGTTTGAGTTGCTCCATCAGGGATTTTTGAGCCAGGAATAATAACTCAAACATTTAAATATCACAAACACAACAGTAGATTCAAAGACCTGCACACAGTAATTTGCCAATGTGTAATTAGAAAATTCACAAGCTGTGAATACCCACCCCCAGCACACCATTAACGACGTGAGAGTCACGCACTTGCAACAAAGATGCTCCACATTTTACTGGAGACTTTTGATTTGGGTACTTTGGCTCAAACCTGTAGCAGCAGAAAACTGAGGACGTGGGGCCAAAGAGCCTGGGGGGTGCTGGGCAGGCCAGCCACCGTGTGCTCTCCTCCCCGTGTCCCTCCCAAGCCACCACCAGCCTGGCAGCAGCTTCTCATTCACATCCTGCCATGACTGAGTTACAGAGATGCCACAGTCTCAGAGCAGCATGTCAGCCACACAGTCCCTGTCACCTCTGCATCGTGCTCAACAGCAGAACCAGGCATGGGGAACTGGAAAACTCCATCCACTGGGAGCAATCAGAATAGAAAACTCTCACAGTTGTACTAACAGTATTTCTCAGTGTCTCTGTCAGGAAAATTGTGGTCCCTATCCTGAGCCACTTGCAATGTCAGCAGGTGAGATAGCCTGACCTGGAGAAAAAAAGGACTTGGATTTTCTCACCAAAGGCCAGGTGCTCCTGGGTGGAGACAGAGCGAGGCAAAGTGATCTGGGATGTTCACAACAGGCTGGGGACATGTCATCATTTGTGGCTTGGGTTAAGGGTGCTTGGCTAGCAGCCCCTGGGGCAGAGCTGTACTGCCTGGGAGCCACAGCCTTTGAGGGTGACACCCATGAGGGGTGCACAGCCCAGCCTCCATGGCCACACAACGCTGCTCTACTAAGCAGGAGCCACAGGGCTTCACTGAAACATCATTAAGCATTATAAGCACAGAGGAGTTCATTAGGTCTTGAAAGGGATCCATAATGAAATAACAAGCCTCTAAGTTTACTAGAAATGAATTGGAGAAGATAACATGCTCTACGTAGGTAGTTAAGTTTTAATTAATTACCTTCAAAGGCATTCCAATGCTTGTTAACAATATTGTTATTAATAATGTTCTTTCATGTTCAATCAGATATTCAAATGATGTGTATTTGAATCTACAGTTCAATATGGTGAGATGTACAAATAAATAGTTCTTCTGGCCCCTCTCATCAGTAGCTAGAACCTCAGCAAGGCCCTGGCTGAGCAGTTCTCAGTCTCTCCTCTGCCACCAAAATCTGCCACCAGCAGGGTGTTCTGAAGCATCTGTGGAGCAGCTCCACCTTGGAGCTTCAGGTAGCTCCAGCAGTTCAGTTTGCCTGACTCACACTGTATGACTCATCTCCCACCACTATCACCTTCTCTTTCCCATTTCTGACAATTCCCTCAGTAAGTAGCACGATGTGCACCCATTTTGTGGGATTTTGTGCCCTTTTGTTTAGGCAAATTTATTCAACAAACTAAAACACAGTTCTGAAATGTGGTGTCTAGTCATCCAGATCCCATTCCTGTTTTATTATCAGTGAAACATCTCTAAGAGCAACAAGTTCTTCTAAAAGGCAAAGCATCAAAGATTACAGCTCATACTTTGCTGCTGCAGTGAGGACACAGCAGTCACCCAGCATGGATCCTTTCTACTTTGGCCTGGGCATATGCTAAGAACTGTTTTGAAAGTGGTGATGAGCAAGGAGGAAGGCAGAGCTGCTGGTGCTCGCCTGCGTCAGCTTGGGATCAGCAAAGTGCAGCCCATGCGTGTGCCAGAAAACGGGCAGGGTCCGTCCCTTACCTTTGTGTTCAGCAGTGCGCTTCGTTGCTTTAAATCCTGCTGTCTGCAGGGGCTCCTGGTCGCTGCTGAGCCTGTGGAACCACCTTCTCCTCAGCTGCCTGAGCTCCGAGTTGCGGGACGTGAGCCAGTGCGGGCCGTGCTGCTGGTGCAGGGCCGGCTCCTGCAGCGCATCCATGCCCACCAACAGCCTGGGGCCGGGCCGGGGGCTCTGCAGGCTCCTGGGCTCAGTGACCCCCTCCCTGCTCACCTCCTCAGGCACCGGCAGGGCCTGGTTACTGGGGGTCCCACGCGAACCTTGCTGGAGAACCAAGCGGGTCCGCTGCAGTAGCAAGAGGCTGCCAGCCATCAGGTAAGCTGCTGTGAGGAAGAAGAGCAGAAACTGGATCCGACGGAGAAACTTCTGTAGCCTGAAGAAAGCTTTGGCCATGCCCTTACTGAAACTGGCCCTTCACGCTTCCCAACAGGCCTCCAAATCTTCGCCTGGCCAGACACTCATTCCTCCCATAAGTTCAGCCCATCACTTCGGTGCCTGCTCCTGAATAAAAGCTTCTCCCAGCTGGCTGCAGCAGAGACCAGGCTGGTGTGGCACTGCTGCCAGCCTCAGGCGCCCAGCTGGCCCAGGGGCTCCGTGGGCTCCTGGGCTGATGCCTTCATCGTGCCCTGCCGAGCTGCCGATGCTGAAACCTGAAAGACCAAGGGGTGTAAGGCTGGTTCACATCCAGATTGAAAACATCCACCATCAGGGTGACTTTCCCCCACCCACCCTTTTTGGCTTTATCTGAGCATTTCTCCATCTGTTGTTTATAATTATGCACGTTAAGAACTATAGTCAAATGAGAACGATTGATTGAGCTCAAGCGAGTTTCAGATCTTCAGACTTTTTCGTTTCTTTCTTTTAACTTGGAATGCACAAGAAATACCTTAATGATGAGGTTATTTCTCTTGGGATGTTTGGAAAATAAGTTCTTTATTTTCTTTTATCAATAGCCAACATCTCCATCCTTTGTCACTGGATGAACAGGCATCTTTTTAGGGAGGTATTACCAAATTCCTCCCTTTCAGCTAAACAGTAGCTCAGCTACAAATGAAGATCAGAAGGAAACAGAAGTGTGGGTGTGTGGGAGGAAAAAAGAAATTGCATCAACTCACAATAGATAAGATAATAATTATTAATCTCTGTGCAGCACAAAGAAGTTGGGCTTTATGTTGGAAGGATATTTGGAGGTTCTGTGTGTGTTGCTTTAACAGAAACCAGAGATCCCACTATATTTTTTTTTTAGTGAATTCATATTGCCAGGTGTTGATGTGGGAATGTGTGTGGAGAAAAACTAGTGAATATTTGAAAAAAAATTCAGCTCAAGTTCAGCAGATCTCTCTTGACTGTTGCTGAGCTTTGTAGCTTTAGTTGTGCTGATGTGTACCACGATGGGATTGTCTGGGCAAGAAAAGCTCCTTTGTACTCTGGGGAACCTTTAACCTCCCGTGGAAAATAAAAGCTGGCATCTCCACATAAATTCCTGTTTTCCCAGTCTATCCTTTCTCTGTGGAGCCAGGCAAGTGTTGAGAAAAGATGCAGTGTTTTCCAGAAAAGAAAATATTATGACTTTTGCTTAGCTTGCAGTTGGGGCACACTCCTGAAATCCACAGTCCTGGCGACGAACATCTGCTCACTGTTTCTTGTTTCAGTTGTTGATTTAAAGTTTTGTCGATGCTCATTTATGCTGCTTTATTAAAGAAATGTTACCAATTTAGTCTTCACCAATTCTCCTTTTCATTTGGTTATGCAAATTCTTTCTGTCTTAGATAGCAACCAAACCAAAGATCCAAAACTTCAAGGACAAAATTAAATTAAGGCTCAGTTAAATCTTTTGTCAGTTCAGCCTGAATTCCTTCTGTGTGACCTTTTAGCCTTAATTCCTAAATGAGGCTGTCACAAGCCAGGAGTCTCTGTCTTTAATCTTACAATCCAGGTGATCTTGAAGACCTGATTTATGTACTTTTATTACTGGTATTTTTTTTAAGTACAAGTATGCTGATTTTAATTGTAGAGGACTGAGTAATATCCAGAAGTATTCAATGTGCTGATTGCTACTCTTTCTCCAAGGGCTGGTGAGCACAAGCAGGTGCAAAGCACTGCCAGGCTGCAGCATCTTCAGTGAATTCTGACTGCTCTCTCTGCAGCAGAAGTTACACACTTCCCTTCGGATCAGCTCCAAAGCCAAAGAAAATGCATTGATTTACACCAGCTAAAGAGCTGACCCTTAGAGTTAAATCTCTGATCAATGTTGTGAGTGCTCAAGAATCGCAGTAAAAGGGTCAGATGTACTGAGACAAATGAATGGAAAATTAGCCATAATTAGATCCTGCAGGATGTTACTGCACTAATTCATCCGAAGAAATACTGTCTATGAGCACAGGTGGGATTTCATTCACTAGTTGTTCCTGCCATGGGGCCACCGTAAACTTGAGCTGTTCCCAGTGGAGGCTGTGTGAGCTGAAAGCAAGCATTGTGCAGGCATCAGCCAGCTGAGGTTCAGGCTGGGGGTGCCCGTGCTCCGTGCAGAACCTCGAGGTGAGGCTGGCTCAGCAGGGAAGGTGCCCGTGTGGCTCAGCTCTCCACGCTGCCCCAGGCAGCCCTGCCCAGGGAAGCTACAGCAAACCCTCAGTGTGAGATGGCAATGGCTGCAGTCACACACCCGTGCAAAAGGTTTAAGATTTCCCCCCGCAGCAGAAAGATAAGACTAGATAAATATATCAGATTTGCAGTCATTTCCTCCCATCTGTAATTCAGGATTTCACAGCTCTTTTGGTTTATTCACCGAGAGAGATGCTTCAGCCCCAAGTTCTCAGATGAGTCCTTGTTGCTGGTGTTGGAGAGGCCATGCTGGGACAGCTGGAGCTCCCTGGCTGGAGAAGGGCTATCAAGACCATGCATGTTATGCTTGAAACTGCATCATGGGCCAAATTCAGTCCCTTTTAACACCAATTGTGTGGCTGGTCAGTGGATTTTGATAGAGTTTCTCTGTGCTTGCAGTGATGTAAAATGGAACACCTGGAGACCACATCAATGCCAGGGTGAGAGGATCTGGCATTTGCCTGGGCAGCACGTGGCAACGCCTCCTGGAACCAAGAGAGACCAGTCTGGCCAAGGCCTGCCCAAACAGCACCTGGGCAGGGCAGAATGTTCTGCCTCCCCATGAACACGATGGAAAGCTTTCTGTGCATCAGCAGAACTGGTGAAAACACCCAAGGTATTGGACCTAAATTAACTGTGCAGCAGACTCTGCAACCAAACATCAAGAAATATTTGGCATTGCTCCTGGTGCTATGCCAAGTTTGTTTATGTATTTGTCTGTTTAGTAAGGAGAAGCTGCTTCGGAGTCTCAAAGGGGTAACTTTGCCCTTGCCCAGTGGCTGAGAAAGTTTAAATGGTACAAGGCAATTTTGCTGCATTCAACATGATGTGTACGAATTACCTCCAGATGCACTCACCCTTAGAGCAGTTGCCATGACAGTACATTCTAGTAAAACCCAACCAAATAAATAAGCAGACTCTCCGCCCACAACCACTGCTGCAAACGTGCAACTCAAAAATTAAATGTTGCTTTTTAGTGGGGAAATAGCAAAGTGCTGCTGGAATAAAAACTGTCATTTGATTTATCCATAAACTGCATATTGCAATATCATCAAAGTATGCCTAAAAGAGCTGAAGTGCATCACTTCTGATGATGATATTTAAAAGGAAAGACTAAGGAGGAAATAACTAGTATCTGTAATAGAAAATGCGGCATTTGTCTTTTTCATGCATATTTCACCTAAAATGAATGAAGCTAAATGGAAGAAAACAAGTCTTCTATCCTTCTTTATCAGCTCTCACAGCCAAAGGGGGCTTAGGACCATAAGAATTGGAAGTTGTTAGTAAAATCATAAAATTATTATTGAAAGGACAATGATGGGTAATTGATGGGCAGTGAGAACTGTTAAATGGCAGAGGAGACCTCTAGGTGAAGAGGGCAATGAAAGGGTTAACACTGCACTGAAAAAAGGGCAACAATTAGCACTGGAAATTATCAGCTTTGGAAATGGTGAGTGGAAGCACAGATCTACAGGGTGCTGGGACTTCAGCAGGGAAAGGATCTCTTGCCACCAAAACAGTTGCTATAAGGAAAAGCAGATCAGTACCTTGCTTCCGAAATGAACTCGCAAAATGTGACAGAGGATATCACACTAGGCAGCTGCATTAATGTATTTGCAGAGAGAAATAAAAGAAACATGATAAAGTTCTCAGCAATTCTACTCTCCTAGCTGAAGGAGCATTTACAGAATTTTTAAGGGAAGACTGAATATTTTCAGTGATGCCATGAATGCTGGTAAAGCTGAAGACACTAAAAAACAGCCCCAGACTCGCAGGTGAAGGGCTGCTTAACTGGGGACTGTCCCTTGATGTGTGCTCAGTGCAGAAGCTCGGGTCAGTGCTGCTCTGACAGCTGCAGGTCATCAAGAGTTGGTCCTTGTCTAAAGACTAGCAGGATTTTGCAAATTCAGAGTTGTTGGCAAGGAAGCAAGATGATGTTTCCTGTTGTAAACTGAAGGGAATTGGACTCATGATTACTATTTTTAGAAAAATCCATCCCTCTTCCATGTCTCTCCTTTCTTTTGTCAGCTTTCTTTGAAGACAAATGCAGTCAGGCCTCAGCTAAAGGATTCTGTCTTGCAGCCTTTTCCTTGGATATACACTGCCATTTTCTCAGTGTTTTGGGAAGTCAAGACAAATATCAAATTGTGTGAATGCACACAGGAAGTAAAACTCTTACAAAGCCACAGATTTGATGTTGGGACTCTGTCAACTATTTGCAGTTCCCTTTATTCCAATCATTCCGAGAAACTTCAAGCACTTCTTACAACTTACAAAGTTTTCCTTGCTAGAGGATGTGTCTGTGCTGACCCCACACCTCTCCCAGCAAGGGAGGTCTGCCAACAAGCTGGAAATTAGGTAGAAGCACGCAAATTTCTCCACATGATGTGGTGACAAGTCTTGCAGCTTGAGAGGGCTCTCCAGTGAGTTTGCCACTGCTTGCTACAAGATGTAATCAGATTGCAAAATTATCTTTGATGGTGAGATTGTGTTAAAACCTTTAAATAACACTGAACTGTGATAAATAAGAAAAAATCTTTATGTGGAGCTAGCAGAAAGATGAAGCAAAACTCTATAGTCCATTTACCCAAATCAAGCTGAAAGTAACACAAATTTAAAATATATATTATACTCTGTTTATTCAATAGAGGAGGCATTTTACAGAGACAGATAATTCAGCTTCGGAAGGGAAAGGCAATGCCACAGAGCAGAGCTGCAGCCTGAGGCTGGAGAAGTTGGCACTAACTTGTGCAAATCCTGTCCCAGTGGCTCTTTCACCAGATATTTGGCTTTTTAAGACCAATTTTTTAGCATACATAGGTATAAATCCAGACAATAATGTTGAGCCTGAGGTGAGGGATGCAGAGAAGCCTGTGGGAGGCAGATGGTCCTGCAAGGCTTATTGTGAGAGTGCTGACTTGGAAAGTGCTCAGGGACAGCTTGAGCAGAGATCACACCATGGTATTTCTCCATTAATCCCACACTTTTTACCTAGCTCAAGTCATAATGCAGTAATCAGCAGGACTAATTCCATGCCAGAATGGAAGAGATGCATGCAGACACATGCATACCCACTTTCCAGGTGTACATGTGTATCCACATCCATGTGTGTGCACCCTGTAAACAGTGATGTGTGCTCCAGAGGTAATATACAGTCTGCTGTCACCATTCTCTGATACATGGAAAGCTTTCAGCAAACTATTACTGTATCTCAAAAGTATTTAATTAGCAATAATTCATGCATGATGTACTTTCTTAGGTATTAAGAGATCAACCACCCAGCAAATGATGCTCTATCTGCAGTTTCCAAAAGCTCCTATGTGGTCTGTGGCTGAAGTTTTGCACAAGAATGTTGTAACAAGTGTACCATATATTTACGTTTGCTTTAGCCCACAGGATCTACAGATGAGATCTTTCCCTGTGTGCAAGAAAATCTACTAGAATTAAAATAACACACAGCTCTGTAACTTAATCGTAGGTGTTGTAGAAGTGTCTTTAATAAACCCTTCAATATCTGAATTCTGCAACATTCACCTACTAAACATTGATAGAGTCTATTTATTCAGCAGTGATACTCCAGAAACTGATGGGAGAAGCTGAGCATTCCAGCCTGCCTCACTAGGCTGTAACACACACACACTTGCAGTATCCATTGCTGACTTTTCAAGTATAATGTTCCATAGATGCTTGGGGAAGGGCATCTCGAGAGCAACCTGCAGTCTTTGTAAATAATGCCGCTCAACCCCTTTACTTAGATGCTGTGGATTAATTTAGTAAAGCAAATGGTCATTGAGACTGCAATGAATGCTGATACCTCAGTCTCGAAAAAGTTGTCTGGTTATTGCTCGTGCCCAGGCCAGCTGGCACCCGGCTCGCAGAGGCAGATACCGAACGGTGTAAGAAAAAGAGGAAAAACCTCACCTTTCTTTTGTGGCTGAGGAGCCCCTGGGGTAGCCAGGCAAAGTCCTGTACAATCCAGTGAAACGTTACAAAAGGCCGTAATGCATATCCGAAAAGCTGATCAACCCTGCTCCCTCTGCCCTTCCCTGCTAATGCTGCCGCTGCCTCCGCTGGCAGCGCGCAGAGCGGTGATCGCGGAACGCGCGGAGCCGTGCGGGCTCTGCGGCTCCGCTGCCCCCGCGCCCCGCTCCGCGCCCCGCTCCGCTCACCGCTCCGCGCCCCGCTCCGCGCTCCGAGCCCCGCTCCGCTCACCGCTCCCCGCGCCCCGCTCACTGCTCACCGCGGCCGCCGCGTCCCTCCGGGGCTCCTGCGGCTCTCGGGGCTCCTGCGGCTCTCGGGGCTCCCTGCGGCTCAGCGGGCCGGGGCGCCGGGGTGCTGCGCCCTGCGGGGGCCGGCCGGAGGGAGCCGCTCCATGGCCTCCTGCGCCACCAGGCAGGATGGGAGCAGCGTCCGCGCCGCGCTGCCAAAATCCTCAGGCACAGCCAGAGCGCTCGTGTTTCATAACGCTGCCCTGCCCGGGGAAGCAGCCTCTCCTCTAAGGCAGCTTCACGGCAGAGCTCTGCAGCCTTCTGCAGCTGCCGACGTTTCCAGACCTACCCATTCCCCCTGCCTGGGTGTTTGTCCAAACGCACGGATGGCTGCATCGGCAGAGAGCTGAGTGGCAGCAGCAGCAGCGAGAAGCCCTAATGCGATCAGCTGAACGGATGCTCCGTGTTTGTTCCTCGTGCCTCTTCCCGCTAGGGGCACATCCCTTCAGAGCTGCCCCTCTGGAGACCCGGACCCCTTCCCAACAGGTCCAGGCGGTCCCGGGAAAGCGAGCCCCTGACGTCCTCCCAGCACCAGCTTGGAGATTTCAGGCAGAAAATTGTTATTCTGGGCACAGGTGGCTGGAAATAAATTATTTATAAATGTGAGAGCTGAAAGGCAGTTGCTGGTGTCCTCAGGATTGCCTGCACTGCCGCCTTCCCTGCAGGTTCCAGCTCCGTCCTGCTGCTGCTTCACATGGAGATGGAGCAACTGATAATTATTCTTAAAGCACATGCATTTAAATGGGGGCTGGCTGCACCCCTGCCTAGGGCTTTGAAATACCCTATGGTGTACACATATTTAATGAAACCTGTGAAGGGAGTCAAAACAGAATGTGGTTATGGGACCGACCCTTGGTTCTTCTCTGTGCCAGAGCGTGGATCAGAAACATCAGACCCAACACCTGCCTGGCTTTCTTGATATGGGAGGAAAGAGGGAGTTGGGATGCCACGTGGGGACTGATCCCGTTTCCCCTCAGTATGCTGCACATTGCTTCATGCTCTGACAGGTCCCATGGACATGAGAGATGCAGGGGTGTGCACCTCTCCATGCACTGCACCCCAAGAGTGGGGTCTGAACCCCACAATGGGATGCTGATACTTCTTAAATGACACTTGGCTTTCCTATCTCCACGTGACATTGGAGAAAAGGAACCTGGTTGTTCAGCTCAACATGAACAACTGAAGTGCTTTTTGCTCATAACCAGTGTTCTCTGTGACCTGATGGACTGATAGGGCTGCAGTCCTAGAGTGATTTGTTGAATTTTGATAAACTGAAAACCCTGAGGCTTAGCAATGTAACATTCAAATTTTAAAATGCTAATGGGTGAAGGTCTATTCTCAACCCCAAGAAGTTGTGCATCTGTTAGATTACAACCCATCCAACCTTCATGTGGGTGTACAGCTTTAAGGCTGTAAAAAACTGAAATTAATTTAGTTTTACTGAAATTACATTAATCAAATGTTAAATGTAATGACATTTTTAAATGTGCTGGGTTGGGGCCTAAATCAATAGAATTGCAGGACTGTGCCCAGGTGAAGCAGTGGCAGAAAATGCAGTCAGCATTCTCAGTGACAAAAGCTGTGCTGAGAAAGTACCAAACTCCTGATGGGCCCCACAGCACGTGCGTGGGCAGCAGAGGTGTGCGTGGCAGGCACGGGCGCTCGGGCCCCTCGCTGCAGGAGGGACACCTGGCAGGTCTGCCCTGAGAGCACCAGGGAGACCTGCTGGGTGAGAGCAGCATCCCGGGGAGCTGCTGTCACTTTGACATATGAGCTGTTTGCACACATTTGACATGAAAACAAGCTATTGTTTGGGGGTCTCATAGCTGCTCTGCCTCCATTTCTAAACACAGGTGAAGCCCAGACAAACTGATGGGCTTTGTAAAACTAGAGCCCCGCTGCACTGAACCCCCTCTAATGCCAGTTTGTTTATTAGCATCCTCAGGTGTCTCAAACAACATTTAACCCCAGTCTTTCTGTTAATGCTTTGAGCCAAGAGGTTTGAACCCAGCCCTCAGCACCAGGCAGCTTAGGACAATTTGGGGGCAGAGGCTGCCGGGAGACCTTTGGGACAGTGTGAGGTTTTGAAGTTTTGGGGCCAGTTCTCTTCCCCAATGGGGGGAAATAAAACATCTCAGCTCTTTGTCTTGGATATACGCTTAGATTTTTTTCCAGCTCAACTCATAACCTAAATTAAGTGCACATTGTGCCTAATTCCCATTTAGAACAGTAATGGATGTAACAAAACAGCTCATGATTAGAACAGTGTAATGACATCCTTGTGTGGATTTAATGGAATGAAAGCTCTAGTGAAGATCTGGACACAGGCAGAGTTGGGGGTTTTTCATCCTGGAAAGTTGGGTCCCAGGGCATCTGTTTCTTCTTTCCACTGTTAGAACCCTGGGCTGTAGAAAATCCTCCAAAGCACTGCACTGTGTCCAATGCATATGAGAACTGTGAATGTTAATTGAGAATTTTGTTTGCTGTTTGTGTTAGTTTTACTAATATACATCAAATTGTGCTTATAGTTGTGCTCACATAAATCCAGAGCTCTTCTGCTGCAGCTACTGGGCTGATTTCAGATTTTCCTCTTCTTGTTCCTCCATCCCCTGTCAGTGCAATGTCTCAATTGTTTTGCCCTCCTCACTTCTTCCCAAGGCCCAGCTGGCTCTGGAGGCCATGCTGGGTGCTGGCTCCACACACCGTGGTGTGCCAGCTGTCCAGGCTGGCACTCGCTGTCCTGGGAGGGCAGAGCCATGGGCTCTGCCTCCCCCGAATTCGGACGCGCTGCTGCCAGCAGAGCAGGTTGCTTGGTAACTGCAGCCACATTTCAAAAATGTACCCTTTTACAGCCAGCTTCCCAAACTAATGTCTTTGAAAGGAAGAGTTGTTCTTTCAGGATCGTTTTAATTTTGTTCTTTCTTTAAAAAAGGGGGAAAAAAAGAGCCTTTCAGCTCCAGATTTGCTTTTCTTCTCTCCTCTTTCCCCACATCTGGTACCACAAAGGGGAGCAGTGTCACATGCCCAGGAGCGAAGCCCTTTCATCCTCCTCTCCTTAGGGTTCAGCCGTTATAATTTCTGACTTTCAGGCTGAATGGAAGGAAACACTGAGCACTTCCCATAACGTCTGCATTTGGCATCTTCTCTTTCCTGAGTGTGGTTTTCCTCTTCTAAGAGTTCTATCTTTCTCTCTCTCCATGGCTGACAGGTCAACATGGAAGGTGGGACTGTGTCATGGGAGTGTTTGGTGTCTGTTCTCAGCTCTTGTGACGGTTTGCTGGATGTCCCTGTTGGACATGTTGTGTGCTTCTCAGGCTTTGCTGTCCCTGTCCATGCGGGGTTGGGGATAGGTCAGGTTCTTCATGCAGATTCAGTGCTGGTGATCTGGAGGCTGCAGGAAGAGCCCACGGTCATTCCTCGTGCACAGGACAGTGCAGGGAGCAGCACTGTGTCAGCAGTGTGAACAGAGATGCATGAGCCCTGTCCAGCAGTACCCCGACCTCTGACCAGACCAGTGGCAGTAGAAGGACAAGTGAGATAATCCCTTGTGTTCTAGAGGTCAGTGCCATGTCGTGGGCTCAGAGGTCAGGTCAGCCATCGTGCCGAAGCCATTTAGTGTCCAAAGAGCTGCTCAATCCGTGCTGGCTCCATCTGCTTGAGAATGGAAACGATGGCGTCATAACAACACTCAGTGCAGGCTGTCACTTTTTATTTCACCACTGCTGCCCCATCACACAGAAACACAAACAACTGCAAAAGAAGTACAACACCCAGAGAAAGAGGCTGCTGACACAATGGGAGTACGGGACACAGCCTGAGAACACGAGCTGGGCCTGCTGGGCACAGAAACAGGAAAGCTGTGGTGATGAACGTGGTGTGAAAACAGAGCTGGCAGAAATCATGAGGAAAGGAGTGAGTGCTGATAAATACTGCATTAATAACAAGAAAGGATGACTCACAGCTCAAGCTGACTGTATGCTCATCTCAGCCTTCCCAGCAAGTTCAGAACCACGCACTCGTTACCAGGCTTTGTTCTGCCTGTTTGCTTTTAATTTCTGATTCTCTGTTCTGGATGGCTGCAGTCATCTGAACCTTTGGATGCATTAATATTTAAACAGGATGGGCAACAGAAGGCTGTGAAATGTCAGATGTGTCTGAAAATCAAGAGGGATTTGGAAGTAGATGATGGGTAGGTGGCTGTCTTAATTCAGCAGTGTAACAGCAGAGCTAACACAGACTCCCTCCTCTCTCTCCTCCCCTCCCACATGCACTCACTGAAAGGAAAATAAAAGACATTTGCGTTTGTTGGCAGCTGGTGATGTGTTCAAAAGGATGCTTATTGAGCAGATAAACAGTCATGTCTCTCTCCCCTTCCCCAAGTTCTGGGTTGATGACTAGTTTCCCTTTTTTTTCTTAGATGGATAAGGCTCTTCAAAAAAAAAGCTTTGATGTAATAAGTCAGAGAAAAGAAAAAAGTGCACACTCATACTTCTGTATCTCATGGCTTGCTCAGGGCACGAAGAGCTGAAGTCAAACAGCAGCTGCTCAGAGCTGGCATTTTCAGAAAGCTGGAGTCAGACCTTCCAAGTCCACTGTTAGTGTCCTTTTAAGAGCTGTTCATTTATCAGGGTATTTCATATAATCTGACAGGAAATTATATTTACGATGCTTTTAGCTCCATTTGGGACATTTTTTTAACACTACTTCTGGGATGTAAATTATTTAAAAATCATCAATTTAGTTCTTCACATGAAGAGATGAAAGCTTAACTAAAAAGCTTTCCTGTTCATGGCAGTCTTAAATTCTCCAGCAGATCTCTGGATTTTTGCTTAATTGAACACCTAAAGAATAAAAAGACCTTGGCCTCATAACACTTTTAGTAGAAGTAAATTTTAGATTTATTTAGCCCCATTGACTTTTGAAATACAACCACTAACAGCATCTGTTTAAGCACCGTCCTTTGGAATGGGTAAAGCTTTTTATCACCAGGCATTAAATTCACTGATAGAGCATTTTATGTACCCCTCTGCCCCTTGCACAGCTCTCCTGGCCACTCCAGCCCTGTATTCCCAAGGGATGGGTAAAGCTGTGGAGGTGGCTGTGGCTGCTCTGGCGCAGTGAGGGGGTGGCTCCCACGCCCTGTCCCAGCCAGCTGGGCACACCAAGCCCACATGTCCCCAGCTCTGTCTCTGGCTGTAGCCCAGGGCAGTGCTTTGTGCCAGTCCCCAGCAGCCAGGCTGCTCAGGATGCCAGCAGGGCTTGTCCTCTGGCCTAACCTGCTGCTCACACATCCTCCTCAGGTGACACTTTTGGTTGTGTGTGATTCCTTTTGTCTTGACAATCCTTTCAAAGAACTAATGTGAGCAATGACTAGGAAATACTTGAACTCCTGGCAGATATATTTCAGCTGTAGACAATCTCAAAGCCCAAATATAAATGTAATTGAAATGAAAATTGAAAGTAAAAATGTCTGTATGGATGCCATTTTCCTCCCTGAAAAAGTTCCAGTTAATAGAGTTCAACCCCAAACCAATCCGCAGGAAGATGCAGGATGAAGCCACAAACCAACTGCTCCCAGAAAAGGGGCCACTCTAATCTCACAAGGGAGCTGCAGTGAATGGCTTTGACATTCTTTTAAAACCAAAATACATCTGTCATGCATAGGAGTGTGGAAACTTGCTAAATATTCATGAATCTGTGATTTCCTTTGTTCCAGTTGTGCCTGGGGAGTATGGGATGTTTCCCCCCTGCCAATTACTGGCTGTTTGATCCCTGTCAGTGCAAATCTGAGGGCAGAGGGACACACTTCACATCAAGGTGTTGTGCCTGATGCTAACCTTAAAATCAATATGTGAGCAGTTGGTGGTTGCAGGTGAGTGACACTGCAGATGCAATGGAGACACTGGGATTCCCTGTCGTAATTAGCATTGATTCCCCTCTGGTTTGTTGTCTGTGAACTCATTAAATTGTGACCTGCATGTAGGACTTGCATTTCTGCCCTGGAAAAGTCAGTGGATTTGCTATTGGTTATTACACCCCTGAGGCTGCAGTTGTTTAAATGCATGTGATGAGAGGACTGTTGAGAAATATTTCAAGTAAGAACTATAAAAGCAGGTTCCAAGGGTACTTTTTTTACAGCCAGAATCTGTTCTCTTGCCTAAATGTGACATACTCAAAAAGCAGCACTCCGTTTATCAAATCAGTGTGGAATTTCAATGCCTGCACTCATTGTTCCTGATGAATGGAGAGTGGCAGCAGCCCTGGTGGAGGCTGATTTGGCTCAGTTCTTGCTTTCTGTAGGAGGACTTGGCTCTTTTTTTTTTTGTCCTGTTTTGACTTCCAAGTGATGCTGGAAAACCCAGGTCCAGCATGATGTGCAGCACGTCAGTGGGGCTCTACAAGATGCTTTTCCTCATCCTCCAGAAAAGACACAGCCTTTGTGGAAGACTAAGTAATAGTTTCCAAGCATTCCTGGTACACAAAACCTGGGCTGTTTTAGTCTTGAGTTCAAACTCTCAACCACCACTGCTGGTTCAATGCTGAGGCCACTGGAGTTTGCCTGTCCTGCACTGTGGTAGCTCCAGAGCTGGCTGCACGGAGAGCTCTTACCAGACCTGGTGCTCTCAGCTCTCTCCATGTGCTTATGTGCACATCAGTGTCTTTTTCTGAGTTTGGGGGGCTTTTTGTACTGTTGGATTCAAAACAAGTATTTCACACAGTAAGGCAATTTGTTGTCCCCATGCTTAGGCCAATATTCACCAGGGGGCCAATTAAAATATTGCAGTGCTTGTTAATAATAATTCAGAGTGACTTTTCAGTTCAGTTTTGGTTTATTTGGGGATGCATGCTGGGACACAGCCAGCACTCTTCAAAGGACCCAGCACAGCTCAGGATCTCTACTCCTTTAACCATGACTTATCAGGGCAGCTGAAGGTCAGTTTTACTGCTCTCAGTGCAGATATTGATAATTTAAGGAGAAATTAGCACAAAGTTTATATATTGTTTGTGTCCCATGGAGCTCCTGAGCAGTGATGTGGAATTTCAGTTAAAAAGCTGTTCTGGTTCTTTGCAGCTCTGAGGGACAGAGTCTCTATATTGGTGAATACACCACCTATTAAAACCCTGGCATGATTTGCATTTTTTAGTAAGTAAATGGACACCCATCCATAGGTCTCATGAACTAGTGAAGCTCCAGTGACTTTACTCCTACAGTTAATGAGCTGCTGGAATTAATTACAACTTTGGTTGATGATATTCATCTCTATATAGCTCTATTTAAAACCCTCCCCTCCAAACAGTAAGCATGCACTTGCATTACTGCTGCAGAAGGGGATTTGGGGCTGGGTGGCCCTGGGGGCCAGTGGGCAGAGCACAGGGCAGGAACTCTGCCGTGGCAGGCAGAAACACATTTCCAAAACTGGAGTTTGTGACATGTTTGGATGAAGTGTCACTTTCTGCTTCCCTGAAAACACAGCCTCCCTCAGGGCTGTGACCTGCTCCCCTGGGAGCGCTGTGTCCATGAGGTTTATGGACATTTGCTCTGTGAGCTGGTGGAGTTACTCCATAAGGGCTTATCATAAACTCCACCATTTTGGTACACTGATAATTTCCTTTAAAAAGTGTTTGTAAGTGTGAATTTAATCTAGTTATTTTTGATGTCCAGTGAAGCTTTAGACAGCAATTTAATCATTATTATTGGTATTGTACAGCTGCTCCCTGGAGGTGCTCAAACCATGTCAAAAAGGGAACCAACATAATGAATCTGATAGAATTTCAGAGGGAGAGATTAAATTTTGGATAATGAGTTCTGTTGCATTTTTAATGTTATTGTAGCAATTCACACCACTGCATCCTGTTCATCTCTGGATGCAAAACGAAAATGTCAATTGGGAATTAGGCTGTGCAGATCTATTCTTTTTCAATTCTTTTCCTCTTATAAAAATTAAAAACAAGACAAAAGGAGCACTACATCTCTTCTGAGATGGGGTGGAATAAATTCCATCTGTGTAGGAGCTGGAGCAGCCTCTGCTTGTTTCTCTCTCTGAATCAGACACCAACTTACAGATTAACTTGAGCTTTGTGAACTCCACCAGTGGATTTTTAAAGCTCGGTGGTGACAGTCCTGCATGTGCTGGGGGGCAGTGAAAAGTGAAAAGTGTGTGTGAAAAGTGAAAAGTGTGAAAAGTGAAAAGTGTGTGTGGCCCCCAGCAGGAGGCTGGGACAGGGGTGCCTGGGGAGCTGGCTGCTCCCAGAGGAGGAGGCTGCTTCTCTATAGCCAGAGCTCCAAGCAGGGCTTGGGGCTCAGAGGAGCTGCCAAAAGTCGCCTTTCACTGGTGGAGTATTACTTCTGGAATTTTTATCTCTCACCCCTCTCTCCTGACAGGAACAGCATCATTGTTTGGTACTGAGAACAGTAACTCCCTTATCTTGGGAATTGAACAATGTGATATAATTAATAAAAGTAATGACAATTCATTCACTGAATACCAATTAGTGTTCAGCTTTCTAAGGGAATGGAGATTGGGAATGGAAAACAGGTTGGATGATACCAGATAAAAAAATCATTTATTTGATGTAAAGGACATTAAGAAGGCATTTCACTCATGACAGGATGAAAAATGAAGCAAGCTTTGTGGCAACTGTGAATATTTTCATCTGCCAGTGTGCATGCTTTGATGACATGAGCACAGTCCCACACAAGCCCACAGTGCCCACAGCTTCCCTCCTGGGGGCTCTGCTCTGGGGCTGCCATCGCTGGAACTGGATTTCTTCTGTTGGAGCTGCACTGGTGAGAATGCTCAACACAGCTAATGGTTGCTTAATCTCTTGTGTACTTTTTTATGGTGTGCTGAAATGCCAGGGTGGAATCTGGAATGCCTCATTTATTAGCTCAGTATTAGGAAGAATAAGGATGCAATTAGGGTTTGAAAAAATTAGGTTAAATACCCATTTCCTGATACAGAGAGAGATTAGGACTCCTCCTGTTTCATATTAGGAGGGCAGGCTGGACAACAGCCCTGTAATTGGTGTAAATGGCACAGGACATGCTTGGAAGCACCTCTAGAATCCAGCTTCAGCTCATCTGCTTCCTGGAGAGCTGCAGTTGCACATCCTCATGCTTTCACTGCATTCTGGATTGCTTTTGTCCTCTCTTCTCCTGTTTGGCTCAGTGTCATTTGCAATTCAGGTCTCTCCAGCTTCTTGACAAAAGGGTTCTTGACAAATCTCAATTGCTGCCTGTCCTGCTTCTCTGATTCTTCTCCATCTCTTTTCCCAGACTCTCCTGTATCCCTCAGAACTGTTCCAGTTTGTTCTCTGATGCTCTGGCACATTAAATGAACTCAGTGCTGTTGTGAGAGGGGGCATGCTGCCCCTCTGCAGAACCTTGAAATGGGTTCCAGGAGTCAGCAGCCATCACTTTGCAACAAAAAACCATCCTCTGTGAATATCCATCATATTTCCTCCAAAATACTGATGAGTTGGCACAGTGCTCTTGCACTGATGAAGTTTTGCAGTTATATTATCCCCAGATAATTGGACTTCACAGTAAGACAAAACCTTTGTCCCAGAAAGCACTTTTAGAAAATACTTTTTCTTGAAATTACAATTATAAAAATATCCCTACTTTTCACTGTGTCCCCTGACAAATGGAGCATGATATTTAAATGCTCTTTGAAAAATATTCCTGAGATAAGATCATTAGTATATGAAAATGCTTTCTTAACAGAGGAAGCTTTTGTTGAAAACCTTTATTGGTGGTGGATTGGGAGTAATTAAGTGAAGTGTAATGACTCAAAATAACAAACAAGCTCTGCACAGCTATTTATGAACACCCAGTTCTCCTGGGGAAACCTAACCTGACATGAGCACAGAGTGTGAGGTGTGCTCGTGGTCATGGCAGGCAGGAGGGACATTTCTGAGCTGCAGAGTTGTGTCAGTGGCTGCAGAACAGGTTCTGTACCCCACAGCAAACCCGTGCCAGGCTGGCAGCTCCTGCAGGGAGTCTGGGAGTTCACTGGTCCCACGTGCTCAGTATCTATCTATATCATCTATACCTATATCTATATCTATATCTATATCTATATCTATATCTATATCTATCTATATGTCTATATCTATATCTATCTATTCCTGTTCTACCTATATCTCCTCTCTGGGTACCTCCCAATCCATTAGGTTCTGCTGAATGCAAGTGGTGGAGGTTCCACAACGAAGTGGGAAAGCCAAATGAGAATGAGAAATAGCCTTTCCAGTGATTTACACTCAAAGTGAGTCTCCAGGGTGTGTGTGTTTGCCTCACCCTGTGCAGGGGTGTCCCAGGGACAGGCAGTCCTGGAATGTTTTTTAAAACCTCTTAAAAACTCACAAAGATCAGAAGTTAATTTTCATGTCTCTTCTATGGCTGCTGTATAATTAATTTCTCTGAACCAGTTTGTTTTTCTGCTGCCAAACACTTCAATGCTTATATGTAAATTATCAACATCTGAAGCCGTCTTTCCTTAGAAAGAATACAAGGCAATCATCAGATAAAAGTCATTACACATTCACAGCTATTCTGCTCCACTGATAATAAAATATTCTTAGGCAAAGGTGACCTTTTTACAATAGATTTATTAATGTCAGGACTTCAGAATTGTCTTTTCTTGTTACAAGTCTTACCAAAAACATTAAGAAGAGTGAAGTTTATGGTCTTAAAGATGTGTCAACACACAGCCATTAAGGACATTTTCACAGAATGTTATTTATATAACCCATTTTTTTGTATTTTATGTGCAAAATATTGAGATAATACAAACATCCTTGACAGGACTCTGTATTAATGACTTCTTTTGATTTCTGATCATATTCTAGAGAATCTAGATAAGATTTCTAGCCCTCACATTTATGGCCTTGGAAATCTCCCTGGATCCAAGAAAAAGTTTTTCCCATACACATGAGAACATTAGCTCCTTCAAATGCAGAAACATTTTTATGTTGTCCTGAGTTTGTGCCCCCAGTGGAGGGCAGATCCCTTAAAATCCAAATTATCCCAGAATTTCCATCTTCTTTTCCCAGTCTCCATCCCACCCAGCAGAGCTGGTGATGCTCATCCTCGAGCTGCTGTGCCAGCAGGATCCAGTCCCATGTGCCTCCACTTTGGTATCTCTCCAAAATCAATATTTTAAAGAAACTTAAATTATTCCTCCTACAGGAGTCATGATTCATGCAATGATAGCATCAATATTAATACAATAATCGAACTTTAAAGTCAGCTGCTAAGCAACCTGTCATGCCCACAGAGCAAACTGGACTCAGACCAGAACAACTGGAACTGGAGAAAACTTAATGGGAAACAGAAAAGACTAAAGGAGGGAAGATGTTAGTCAAGTACTGGATTTTGCAGAGCCACCTCTGGGCACGGGGAGCTGCGTTTTTGGGATGTTCCCAGCCCACGTTTTTGGGATGTTCCTGGCCCATGTTTTTGGGATGTTCCCAGCCCACATTTTTGGGATGTTCCACCCTGTCTGGTCCAGCTGCAGCTCAGCCCCTTTGCTGCTGGCTCTGAGCTGGCCCCACTCCCCAGGCTCTGCCCTGCTCCAGGCACATCCACTCTGCTCACCTTCTGTGGAAATAAAGAATCAAGGGGAAATAGGCACAGGACAAAATGTTATTCTCTTGTCTTTTTTCTTCCTGCACACTTCTGAAGGCCCATTCAGTGTTTCCCTTCCAGCAAACTATTTAGTCAGAGCAATTGCAGGGAGCTCTGTTTCTGCCCTCTGAAGGTTATCTAATGGCTTTCAGTATGGCCAGTTTAGGATGTGTCTTGATGTGCAGGGAGCTGAGATTAATAGAATAGAGGGAAATTACTTATTCCAATAGCTTTTTAAATAAAAAAAGCAAGTTGGTTTAAAAGAGGAAAGGCCATGCCAAGTATTTCCATTATACTGGTTTTTTCATTATCTTGAGGAGCCTGAAGAAGTCTCTGGGAAATGAGATTCTGTTTGGTAGAAGATGCAAGTGCAGGTTGGGAAAGGGTATCGGAGCCAGCTGGTGCAGAAGGAAAAGAGAAAAGAGGTCATTCATTATGATTTTTTCCTCATGGTTGCCAGCAAAACAGAGGAAGAAACATGTCCTCTGGGATATCCCAGCTGGCAAGAACATCCTTAAAGGCTGAATTCCAGCCACACCAGCAACAGAAAAAAATAATTTAGCAAACCCTGGAGACCTACATTTTTGTGGATTCACCAGAGTATTGGCGAGCACCCTGGTTGTTTTAATCTCCAGAGCTGCATGGTGGTGTATAAAGTAGAAGAAAAATAGGATCTCAACTCTAGGAACAGACCCAAATTGCTGTTGTTTTTGTGTTTCAAGCCTCAGCAGTGTTTCTTTGCCTTTTCTCTCTCCTTTGCTGTGCTTTTATCCTCCTAAAAAACACTTCTGCCTGTTGGCCCTGCACGGCCCCTGCACTGAGCACAGCCTGGCTGTGGAGGGACACCTGGCAGGTCTGGCATGGGCAGCAGGATGTCTTTTTCCTTTCTCAAACATCATCTACCTCACTTTCCACTGACTGTAACTCCCTTCTTGTCTTTTTAATTAGCTCACCTAACACATTGGCTGTAAAGAGCGACCCAGGCTGCTCTTCCTTTTTTTTACATATTGATACATCATCCGCTGTGACTGATAATTTATGCAGCCCCAGCTGCCCCCCTCCCTTGCCTTTCCACTCCCTCCCCGAGGTTTGGAGCTGCTGGATGGAAGCTGCCTGGCAGCAGGGCTGTCAGCTCGTGCTCAGCACCGAACACACACTGAGCTGGACCCCAACCTGTGCAAGTCCATTCCTGGGTCAATAGCTGTAAGAGCTCTCTCTGGCATCTGTTTGCACAAAAGGCAGTTCAGGCACCTTTGTCACTCTTGTGAGTCTGCTGGTGCTCCTGTTCCAAAAAATAAAGACAGCACAAGAGTAAGCCAGGGACTTTTAATTGTAGAGAGTCTTGACATAGTCTTCTGAACACTGAGGGCAAATTATCCATGGGAAATAACTTTGACTGTTGCCTCCGTTATTTATCCTTAATCCTAACTCAGTACCTTCAGACAGGTATAAAACTCTGCCTTTGCAAACAAATGATACTTCTTTTCAGCCCTCCCTGCTGAGGGTTTGGGTTGTTCTTGCCCAATCAATATGATTTTTGGAAGTGGTCTTCTGCGCCTTTTCTGTCAAACACTGCATTTTTCATGGTTCAAGTTTTCTGCAGCTATTTAGTTTTTCTTTGATGGAAGTAGAAATAATACCTAAATAATCACTTTGATTTTTATTTGAGGCAGCTGTGCTGGGACAGAACCTATTGTTCAGATCCCTTACCTTTTACACAACAGAGATAAATTAATTACAGGGCTTTCCCCTGACATCCAGGCTCTTGCCTGCAAATGTTCACATAAAAGATGAATGACAATGAGGTTCTCATTACAGCTTGATGAATTAGCCTTTTCACTTCAGTTCCAGGAAAGTCTACTTCATGGTCAACACTCTTGTTTAGGCCCTGCTGTGTTTTTTCTCTCATTGAATTCAAATCGTGCAGCTGCTGTCAAACCACCTTTGTTGGAGCAATCCATTATTTTGAACTGCCCTTTAGAATTCTTCTCTTTTCCAGGGAATTTGCCACAGTGGTTTGCCAGCTAGTCAGCAACAGCATCTTCCTAATTTTCCTTTGTGCACATCACACACCTGGGGCTGCAGGAAGAAGTGGCAGCCTTGTGTAAAACAGCAAAAGGACCAGGAGAGCATCCCCTCCTCAGTTCAGGGCATGAGCCCTGTGTTCAGGGTAAGCCAAGCTGCACAGTCTGATGTTCTCAGCCTACTGCCACCTTTTTTTGTGTGTCCACACAACGATCCTGTTGGCATGTAAGGCACAGTTTAGTTAAACCTATATATATGGGGCAGGAGGGAAATGTGCAGAGGTGTTTGGACACAGGTAGATTAATTTCCAGTTTGTGAGAGGGTGGGACAAATGATGATGGACCTCCCTTGTGTCCCCCACATCTTGCCCAGAGCAGGGACACCCTGTGTGCAAGGGCACGAGGGCCATCTTGCCCAGCCATTCTGCTCTGAGGGGCCAAATGGAATACCTGGCTAATTTGAAAGCTATTGTCTACACAAAACAAAGTCAAAAGACTCACCCCTGCCAGGTGCTTTCACAAAGAAAGAACATTTTGTTTCTTGCTCACAGTTCTTGGCAGTTTATCATGTTCCCTTACTTGTATCTTTAAGTGTCAACACCTTGATCAATTTTATTACACCTGCCTGAGGTCAGAATATTACTAATGGTGGCTCTGGTTGGTGTCTGGGGACAGGAATAAGTCATTTGTAATGACTGTAAGTGAAAACATCAAAATATTGGTAGAAGTATAATTGTAGTAGTGTGAAGCTATCATTGTTGAGGTGGCAATATTTGCTTTTATATCTTTTCCTACAGCTTCCCAGACCACACTGACTTTTCTGGTTTCTCCCAGGTTTAAGAGGTTTGGGTGCCTTTGGAAGTGCTATCCCAATGGGATGCCAAGGCAGAGGGGTGGGCACAGTCAGTGACCTGGCTCTGGGTGGCAGGGCCAGCTCCACTGTGTCACTGCTGCTTGAGCAGGAGGGAGGGGAGTGTCAGCCAGCACGTCTGTGAGGAACTGTCCTCAGCTCCTGCACAGCTCTGTCCTGGCGTGCCACTGCTGCTCCAGAGCCCTCTCATCCACGAGAGCCCAGCAGGGACTCTTCTCCTTGCAGCTTGCTGATAGAACAGGAAAACACCTTGGGAATTTTGTCTGGTCTGCCTGCCAGCTCTTCAAGGAAAACTGATCTCTCCAACCATGAAATAAAATCGAGCAAAATATCACTGAGCCATATGGACACCAAGCAGCATAACACCCCTGTGGAAAGTCCTCCCTGCTGTCTCTGGTGCTGATTATCAACGCAGCTTAGAGCAAAGCTGAGATTTTTAATGCCCCAAGCGTGATGCACTCCCCTGACCTTGGGAATTATTTTTATTGCTGTTTTGGCTGGCTCTGTCCTTGGCAGGTTGCTGGACTATAAGCAGATGCTACAGATATGGTGGAGACAGCTAATTTCAAAGGTACACAGAGTCCTTCCACAGCACAAAGGAAACATGTCTGGAAATCTTCTTGTGGCATGGGTTAAATCTGGAACTGCAAACAGAACAGTAGAAATTCCTTCAGTCATCTGTTCTGACAGAAATTATACTAATGTCTGTATTTACATTGTTCTGTGGTATCCGTGCTCCTGCTGCCTGTGCTTCCCTGGGGATTTTTTCCCCAGCAGCAGTGGTGGACAGAGTGTTTTAGCCAGGGGAGCACACAGCTGGGCTGGGGCTGCTCAGCCTGGCACACTCCCTCCCTGCAGAAGCAAGCAATGCACTTTATTGAAGGTTGCTTTGCCTCCAGGCCCTCATGCTTCTTTATTTCCCCTTAAATGGATGTTTTCCCCAAAGACAATCTTTTTAAAGCAGTTCAAACAGGTTTGCGATTACTTTTCATCACATTAGTCTTCTCTTCTAAAAATCTCAATCTCAACATCAAGTCCATTTCAAGAACTTACGAAAGAGGTTTTTTCTACCTGTTCTATTTTTGTAAGATGAGCATTTTAACAAAGAGCTTTCCTCTCTCCTCTCTCCACTTAGAAAACCTCAGTGAATTGGTGGAAAAGAGGACCAGTCTGTGTGCTCTAATAACAAGATGTTCTTACCTCTCCCAATTCATGCTCTGGATACTTGCTGACAAATGACCTCATGTGAGAGAAGACTCAAATATTTTGGGTGAGGAAGACATTTAAATGCAGGAACTTCAGAGAAGTGCCTCACATGGAGCAAGTCTTTAACCCGTGCTTATGCCAAGTTGTATCCCAGACAACATTTAAGCAGGTTTTCTGAAATCAAGGCTCACAGAGCAGGTATGGCCCAGAGCTGTGTTAACACTTGGGTATCAGCCAGCCTGAGAAGTGGGATACAATAAATTACATCCCAATGTTTTAAATCCTGAAACAATCTAAGAGTAAAACACATTACTGAATAGTTGTTACATTTGGGACTCCAGTGTGGCTGTTTATTTGCAGGTCCTACCGAACTGAGGTTCAGTGGTACCAGTGTTAATTAGAGATCAGTTTTGGCAATTGCTGCAGAAGTGTTTCTCTTCCCATCCAGACATGGAATGAAATCAGCTCCATGTCACTCCAACAGCCCGTCTTGACAAAGTAATCACCATTCTCATGCAGAATATTCAAAGAATTCCCTGAAGTGCAATGTAAGGAAAAAGAAAACAAAATTTAATTATGATTTGCTGTTGGACTTCTCACAGATTGGAATTTGAGCTACCCTTCAAAGCCCTGTTTTTATGGGCAAGCCTTGCCCTCAGGAGGGTGCAGACACAGGCACAGTGCAGCTGCAAGACAGAGGCCACAACCCCTGGGTCAGGAGCTCATTGGGGGTTGCTGGCTGAAGGACACATCCCCTCTGGGTCCTCACCCTGTTTTCTGGAACTTGTTACATGGTTAATATTTGCAAAGCTTCTGATTTCATTGTTTAATGTAATTTCATTCAGTAAAGCTGCCTCATTGCATAAAGGTCTTGGTATTTAATATTTAATAGCATAAATCCCACGTGAGTCTCAGGCAGAGGATAAAAATTACATTTTAAATTAATGTACAGTCAATGCCTGCTGCTCTTTCTGCATTTAAAGGCCAATGACCATTTCAAGCCCAGCAGCATCTTTCAGGGGCAATGCCTGTGTTCTCTGCCAGAATGGCCAGTCCCCAGCACAGCACATGTAGCTTCCCCTGCACAGGTGCTGTCACTTGCCTCCAGCTGGGAGCCCTGTGCTCCTTGGCCATTTCAGGATGGACACCTGGGGTTCATCCTCACAATCCTGTGACACAGGACACGGGAGCAGTGCCCACAGCAGAGCCCCCCGCGTGGCCTCAGGTGTCTGTGGTGCTGACACCAGCACAGCCCTAGGGTTCAAACAACCTGTACCCACATCTGTGGAGGTCACCAGCAGGTCCTGGGCTCTGCAGGAAAGGGATTTGGGCCAGATTTTGCAAGGATTCAGGATGTAGCACATACCTGGAATTCCACATTTTGTTTTCATGTTTGGTTATTTAGGCTGCTGCTTTTGCAGTGATAATTTCTTACTTTTTCTTTGATGACTTTTAGCATTTGATTTTTCCTTCTTCTGGGAGAAGATTTGAGATGGAAATCTGCACCTACATTTTTTGTTCTTGAGACACAGCAGCCAAAAACATGTTCAACTTGTCAGATGGTTTGTAAACCCACCCCACAACCAGCCATACACATTGTCCCTGCGATGTAATGTCCTATCGCCTCAGTGAAATTTATATATATATATATACATACATATATAACATTTCAGATTATGTAATGTCACCATCTGCTACTTTACATAAACAGTATTCAGCTTCCACCTCTGCTGCTTTATGCAATTGTGTCCCCAGCCAAGCCACTGGGGTAGGGGATGGAGGAGGGAAGGTTCTGTTTGCTCTCCTCTGACTGAGCACCCCTCCCTCCACTAGGGCAGAGGTGGGGAGCTGCCAGCCATGAACACCATGCATTGCAGCAATCACTGCCCATTTGCTTTCCACTCACTGTCCTTATTCTTCCATATGCAAACCAGGCAGCTTATGTTTGCTTTGATGGGCAAAGTTGCTGCAGGGTCAAGTGGAAAGAAGAGATTGGCAGGAAAGGAGCAAAGCCTCCTTAAATGAAAGTGTCTGCAATAATTAGCAAATGTTGCAAAAATGAGCTGATAAACAAGCAAAAGGTAAGAAGGGAAAGGTAAGATTCAGGGCAATTAATTAAGATGGTAAATGAAAAGAGACCCAAAATTTTTGCAGGAATTGAATTTAACAGATGGGAGGGTATACTGGGAGCATGGTATTTGTTCAAGCAGTGAGAAAAAGCTGGAAATACAGGGATGCAGAACCATTTTAAAAGGAACTAGTTTGTTTTCCAGGAATAAGCCTCAAGGAAAGCAAGAAAACATTTAATTTCTTTGCCCACATTTGTATTTTTGCTGTTTATGAAGTCCAAAGAAATGGAAGTTCCTTTGCAAAACTGGAGAACCCACATCCAGCTCTGCTCTTCAAGTGCAAGCACCCAACCAGTGTTTCAACTAACCTGCAGTGAAGCAGACCTGAACAGATGGGTTTGGGATGTAGCCTGTATCCTGCTGTGGAGCTGAGCCTCACTGCCTGTGCACCCTCCGGGGGTCCCTTCCCAACCCCTCAGCCCCAGCAGGAGCCAAGGGCTGCTGCCTGACCTCCCTGTGTCCCACAGAAACGTGAGAAGCCCAGCCCTGGAATGGGCTCAGTCATCCTGCACAGCTGGCAGTCAGTGGCTCAGGGGAGGGGAGGGATCAGTGGGTGCATAAATGCAGGGAGGGGACTCCCCCTCTTCCTTTGTCCCTGACTGCCCTGAAGTTCTGGAGCAGGCTGAGACTGCACAAGAGATTTGGGTAACTGGATCTGGCTGGTGGAGGGGGGGCCATCATCATACTAAAGCTCTTCTGAGCATCCTAAAAGACTCAGCTCTACACTCCAGAGTTTTCTTGCTCATAACCCTGGGGGAAGTCATACTTTAATGACTACATCATCAACCCAGTTTGTTTCTTCCATGACTGAAGCATGCTTGACTCTTTGGGGTGGGCAGCTTTTACAGTTAGTGTTAAGGGATTGGGATTGCTCCTTAGAGGCAGGGCTGCATTCTGTATTTCAGTTTTTGGTGGGTTTATTTCTGATGAAGAGCAGGGGAGTGATGTATGTTATGAGGAAGTGATCAATTACCAGGCATGTCTGGGGCACTGAGGATTTCATCACATCAGGATGATGGTGATTGATTTTTTTTTCTTTTTTTTTTTCAGGTCTGCAGCAGAGCAGCAATCTCTGGATGCCTGATTGCGGCTGACAGGTGAGTTGTGGAACCAGCTCACCAGTGACTGTGGCAGGCCTACCTATCTCGTGTCCCCACTTCTTTTCAGAGTGTAATGGCTTGATGAAGACATGCTGTCAGGGTGATAGAGATCCAGAGATTATTAAATGAGGACACCTTCGACTTGCTGAATTACTTTAATCTTGCAGGAGTCTCTATTAGCTCCTATTGGCCCCCCTTTGTAGGGGTTAGAGAAAAAAGCAAAGGGGATGGGCTGCAAAACTGCAGCAGTGTTTGTTCTCCCAAAAAGCAGAGCCCAGGAGGAAAAGTGGGAATTGCACCTGGCTTTGCCTGCCTTGCTGGCACCGTGCTGAGCAGAGGATTGATTTAATTTATCCCAGCAGGTGTTGGGTGCAGAGGGCTGTTATTGGCTTTGGGGGGTTGTGAAGCACACCACATGTGGTGTCTTGCCCCTTGCTGATCCTGGAAAGGATGGAGAAATTATTCTGTGTTAGGCTGCTCTTGGCTGTACCTGGTTGAGTGGTCTCCATCCTGCTCCAAGGGAGGAGAGGGTTGTGCAATGGGGGCTGGAGTTTGTGTCCAAACCTTGAGTATCTGTTTCTCTGGAAATGAGGCTGCAGTTGCAATTTGTATAAAATCACTCTCTGCCAAAAGAAATGATGGAGCTGGTTTGAACTAATTCCAGAGTTGTTCTATTATTATTGCTTGACCATGTGACATGAAATCCTGTGTGCTCCATTTCTGGTCACCTGTAGCATGAAGAGGGAGAGAGGCAGGAAATAGTGAAAGGAGCCCAAATGAGGCAGGAAGGCCCAGAAAAGGGAATGAAGCCAAAGAGAAGGGGAAAGGTCTGTTGGTTGGATGTCATGCAGAAAGGGTGGCAGTCAGAGCTGTGGTTGGATTGTGGATGTCCAAGACATGGTTGTGCTCTACACTGAAAAATGTGCTGGGGGAGAGGAACTTCTCCTTGCCAGGTAGGACAGGCTGGACAGACTGATCACTCAGAAATGGTCCCAGCTCCAAGGCCTGTGAGTATTTTAGGGTAAATGCTTTCAGGTGAGTAAACTTCTCAGTGTGGGTTAAAAGTAGCAGCTGAGCAGAAAGAAATATTCTATGTGGTCTCATCTCCCTTTCTCTTCCTTAGTATCTATACAATTTCAAAAACCCTAAACAAAACAAAGAAACCAAGCTCAAAATAAAACAAAACAAACGAAGCATCTACTCACTACTGAATAACTTCTGACAAGATTGGAGTTAACAAAGCTGAATTTTTTTAAAGAAGATCTTAGCAATGAAATGAGCTGATTACCAGTAGGAAGAAACTTAGTTTATTATCTGATTTTTAAAAGCTTGAATAATTTTAGCCATTGGCTTTATCATCAGGCAAAATAATTATTTCAATTATTATCTTTAATAACTTTGTAGGAAATCTTTTAAGTTCTTTTCCATGAATCCTACTTCAAATGCACCTGCAGAGATAAAAGCAGCAAAGTTAACCCAATGAATAACTGATAAAGCAGAAATATCACTGCCTTGCCTGGGAACATCACGGCTCTGAGTTCATCCTGTGCATGTAATCAGGGCCTGTGCTCTCCCTGGCCTCTATTGGCGGCGAAGCTCTTTTATGATATTCTGTCATTTATGACAGCTCCTCCAGAGAGTTCATTAGGGTGAGCATTAATGTGGCTGAATCCAGGAAACTGCTTTTCCTGACATAATGCCAACATCTGTTACAATGCTGTGCAGTGCAGGGGGGAGCTTTATGGTTGTTTAATGCGCGTGTGTGTGTTGCAAATGGCATCACTTTTAACTCTCTCCGTAAAGCAGTGTCTGTTTTCTGGATTGCCACCACTATAAATACATGTAATGGGGAGCCTGAGCAGCTGTTGTGTTCAGCAGTTGTCTGTGATGATTATGAATTCATGGTTGTGGTTCCCAGGACTAGAGAGCCACAATTACTCTATACTATGCTTCAGACCATCAACGTGAGTGCTGGTGTTTCCCCTGCTCTATTGGTATTTCTTAGAGTTCCTCATACATAAAATCTGTATTAGGAATTGAGGCAAAGGAAAGCAGCAATGGCAAAGAAATAGCCAGTGGTTTTCCCTTCTTCCATCTATGTGCAAACAGCTGTGTTGTGCAGGAGCAGCTGCTCAGAGCCTGAGGTTGGATCACTTGTTTCCAGCTTAGCCATGGTGGAGTGTGGAGGGCAGGCAGGATGGATGGTGTGGACTCGCTGCTCCCTTGCAGTGCAGACCATGTGTGTGCTTGGTTTTAAAAGAAAAAGAAGAAAAAGCAAAACTAAAACCCCCAAGTCCACAGAAGAAAACAGCCTTTATGACAGCAGGAGAACCATGGGGCTGAGGCTTATCATCCTTGCATGCTCGGCTCAGATGGAGAACACTGTGGCTGTAAACTACCTCATACTTTTCCCACAGCCTTATTCTAATCTTCTTTCTGGGTGAATTCCCAGGTAAGAGAGCTGTGCCATTCCATTTTTAATTGTTTTCAGCTCGGTCTCCTGACTGCCAGTGCAGGGCTGGCAGGGCTGCCAGGACCTGCTGTAACATGTCCTGTACAAGCATCTTATCTGGTCAGAGCTGCCGTGGGCACCTGCTGAGGGTGCTGCAGGGACACAGGCATTCATCTCAGCTGGAATGAGCCACGGCTGCCAGGGCCAGAGGATCCAGACTGGCTCCATCTCTGCTGCCTGCCCCGTGGGCTGGAATGGACAGGTCTGAGTGGAGGTCTTGGCTAAAATGAAGGAGAATTACTTTGGGGAAGGAATTCAGGGCTGGTGAATTGCTGCACTCAGCATGAGATGAGCTTGGGAGTCCCAGTAGCCTTGTGGGAGGCAGGAAACCCCAGGGATGTCCATTTGAGGTTAATTAAGTTCAGATCAAAGAAGCAGCACATCAGGAACTGCTGAAGGCTGCTGAGGAACTGGGGTCCTGATACTTGTGTGGGAGTAGCAGACCGAGCACAGCAAATCCCGTGGGATTGCCCAAGAGATGGGGCTGGGATGTGGGACTGGGAGAGAAAACCTGGGGATCCTGCTGCAAGGTGTGAACCCAGAGCAGGATGGTTCCTGGCCAGTCCCAGGGAGCACACAGCTTGTGTGGACAACCCCTGCTTTGGAGGGGCTGTGGCTTCAAGGGACACAGAGCAGCTGGGAAGTGGGAATGGTGGCAGATGGGGAGGTGGAATCTCAAGGGAGCATGACAAAGTCCTGTGCCTGTTCCTGCCCCATGCCAGTGCCCAGCACCAAGGCAGCAGGAGCCAGTGTGGCCAGTGCTGCCAATAACTGGGCTGAGGGCACAGCCTGGTGTGTCCCTGTGTTGGACTGGAAAGGAAAACCAAGCTTGGTTTTCTCACTGCCCCCTGCAACACTTCCAATTTCATCAAATGGATTTTATTTCTTCTTTCAAGTCTAATGATGTCAGGAAGAGGCAGCCAGGTTATAGCTCTATTTTTAATAATTAGGCAGATTGGTGCAGGACTGTGGAGAGGTTTCCAATAGCTAGTTATTTCTCTAAATGGTCTGGATTAGTATCCCATATAGCTGATGAATATACTGGAGTGACTGCATTGATTGATAGTAATTTCAGGATGTGACTAGGAATTCAATTATCTCTTAAAAATGATGAAACAAACAACTTAACCAGAGTTGGTTTTGTGGGGCTTCAGCAACCTTGACATTTTGCTTCATCCTGGAAGAAAACAACAAAATCCCCAGATTTACTGGGCTGTTAATATTTTAAATTATTTTGCTTTGCTGCAGAAAAATAATTTCTGTTCAGCTAAATCAGTGCTTCAGTCATTTGTATTTTACATGAAGATTGATATCTGCCCAGCACAGGGGTCTGGCTTGTACCATCTTGTCTTCTCTGGTGGTTTGAGTGCTAACCCATAGCACAACTATCTTCAAAATAAGAAACACTTCAAAGCCAGCCCCAAATCTCCTGTCCAAAACAACCCGATCAGTTAATTGGTGAAATCCTCTTTCTCTGGTTGACTGTATTCATTCTGACAGGAGCCTCTCCTCCTTCCCTGGAGTGCTCTGGCAAGTGAGACTCTTGCAAATAAAGCAAAGGATCTGCTGAATGCACAGCCATGCATAATTTAGCAGTGCTGGAGCCTTCTGCGCATCTCATCACAAAATGGCATTCAGTAAGTGCTAACACAACTCCTTTGTGGATAGACATTTCTGTGAATTTCTTGTTTTTCAGTAAGATTTGGACATCAGACCCCTGCCAGGAATTAAAAATTGACCATCAGGAAGTACCATAGCAGGGCTAACACTTAACTGACACGTTTGTTCATGTGTGCCCACAGTCAAAATAAAGAAATGATTGTGCATTCTTGAGTGGGTTGGCTTCAGAGGATAGTATAAATAAATGATGGAAGACTACATTTTCCTGGAATTCACACTTTTCACCCATAAGTCATAAAAACAAATTTGATGCTAGAGAAAATAGCTGGAAGGGGAGTCAAGGACACCTCTTCCATTCTAAGGGTGTGGAGAGATAGTGTTTTATGTCTCTGGACCAGGTGTGTGAGAGGAAAGAGCTGTAACTCTTTAACTTAGGTGTATCTGTTCCCATCATGTAGATGTTTCATGCAGGGAGAAGGACCAAAGAAATAATTAAGACTAGTGTTGATATTTACTTGGACTAATAGAATGTTGTGTAACATCACCTGAATGAAAATCCAGTTTGTGATTAGTAGGTGGTTCATCCTGTTCTAACAGTGCACAATGATTAATTCTTCTTTTTCGTGCCACAAATAGTAATTAAAGAGAAATATTACATAGCTGCACCTGGTCTTCATTATACAGTTGCAACAGTGTGAAAACCAAATATTTTATTGATGAGAACAGCCATAAGTTTGAAAACTGAGTGAAGAGCATGAAAACCCCTCTGAGGCTCCCTAGAGACGTGAAAAATCTGAAATTATTAAAACATATGGTGGCACATACTGATCACTGACAGCTCCTGCTGTGACTGTGAGCCCTCATTCCTCTTTGACTTCCAGCTTTTCTAAGGATTCTCAGCTTGCTTGGTTCTCCCCCTTCCCCTGGTAAATCTGCTGTGACAGGGGAGCCCTGCCCTGGTCAGTGTGACCCAGCTGATGGCCTGTCCTGCTGCAGGGACAGTTTGCTGCTCTCTGTTCAGCAGCATCCCCTAAGCCCCATCCCTGCTGGGTGATGGGCAGTCTAAAATCCCACTTACCTGCATGGCCCCTGAATCACAAGGCTTTATTCTACTGCAGTTTTAAAAACCATTGTTTTGTATCTGATATGAAAGGCGGGTGTTTACACCTGGTATTTGAGCTGCAGAGAGGGAGGGAGTGTATTTGTATATCTGGTTGATATATTTATGCTGTTTGCCAAGTCCCTGTGGGCAAGGACGTTCACCACCCCTCGGTGGCCATCATCTACTGCCATTCTCTCTTTATGTGTGCATATGTATTTACTGATATCGATTCATATTTATTTCTCATGAATAATACATCGCTGTGATTTTGTGTGTGCCACTGCAAACTGCAGGAACACACAGGGTAATGAACGTGGTGGTAAAGCTGCTCCATCCCTGCAGAGCTGCCCCAGGGCCCGGGGGCTGGCTCCTGCTCTCACATCAGCATCCCTGCCCACGAGTTCTGGGCTCCAGCACCGCCAAGCAGCCCCTGCTGGTGGCTGAGCCCTGCTGCTGCTGCCTGCTTTGGGAGGAAAAGCTCTTTCCTCTGCCCCAGCTAGAGCCAGCCAGGAGGGAATGTGGCAGCAGGTCCCTGTATGAGCTGCAGGTGCCCTGTGCCAGGCTCCAGGGCAGCAGGGATGGAGTTGTGTCACTGCACAGGCTGTCACTGAGCTGGCTGCTGCCCTCCTGGTGCCGCTGGTGCCGTGCCCTGCTGGCACTCAGGGACAGAGAGCAGGGCTGGAGGCTCAGTGCTGGCAGCTGTGGCTTCTCTGAGGAACTGAGGTGTTCATGTCAGTACCTTTTTGCCCAGTAAAATGGGCAGATTCTCCCCAGACCTCACAGCCCCATTGTGCCAACCACAGCATGAATAAACAAGATAAAAGCCGAGCCCCTGGGCCCAGGTTCAGTCAGCTCTGACTGAGGGAAGGAGGGAAACAACACTGAGAGGTGAGCACATCAGCAGCTCCTCCGACAGGAAAACTACGTTATTCCAAAGCAACAAACAGGAGAAACATGAAACAAATAAACAAAAGGAAAAGGAGATGGGATTTGGACAGAGGCTGGTTTATGGAATTCCAGCTGGACAGCAACACCAATTCTGGGAGCACTCTGCAGTGCATTTGGCACTGTCCCCCAGTGCTGGGATAGGGACCAGCCCCACTCTCCCCTGTGAGAAGCTATGTGTGCCCAGCTAGGAAATTCTGGAGAAAACTGGTTGTTCCCAATGGGCTTTCAGGGAGCCCATGTCCTTGTGGTCACAGAATCCTGAGTATCCCTGGGAGTCCTCATCTGACTGAATATTTGCCAGCAAACCCCAGTCAGTCAAATCCAGACCAGTCCTCTACCCTGGTGGTTGCTATTGCTGTGCAAACGTTGGTCTTTGTTGGAAAAGAAAAGGCTAATACCAGAATGGTTTGCTTTAGGAAAAAGCATCCCTGATAAACGGGACTGTTCTGCTTTGAGTAACACGGTGGTGCTGGGGTCACAGCTGGAGCCTCTCATCATAGCAGCGAGAAGGCAGACCTTGCTGTAGCATAGCAGCCTTACTGGCAGTTTCTTTTTTTCCTCCCCTTTCCTTTGGTGAGGATACAAAAGGATGGAGGGTTCTGTGCCAAAGCCAGGATGCTGAGCCCTGGGGAGTTCTGGTTTGGCCCGTGCCCTAATCCTACTGATCTGTTCTTCAGCGTGTGCTTTGATGATCAAAAGGCAGTTCAAATACCAAACAGCACTTTGCTACCCCGGGTCTCCAAATGCTTTCTAGAGGACAGGAACATGTGTGATGCTTACAGCATGGGTTCAGGGAGCTGGCTGGTGTGGGAAGTCACTGTGCACAGCTGAGGCAGGATGGGCAGCAGGGGTATCTGTGCTGCAAATGCCTGAGAATGCCTTCTGCACAGCCAGGAATGGGTTTTACAACACACAGTGGCTCTTCCAGGCACAACCTGGCTATTGTTAGTGTGTAGTTATATGCAGGGGACCATATGTCCCTGCTTTTGGAAACTTGTGCAGTCCCTGTTCTTGGAAGCACCTATAAAGTCAATATGTTATTGACTGGTTTGTCACATGGATTTATCTGCCACCCCAATGGGCAGGGAGTTGCTTTTGCAATGATTTTTGGTGCTCCATCAAGGTTTGTAGCTGTGAATCAGTTTGTGTCAGAGTATCATCTTATACAGATGATTTTTAGCAGTGACTGTTTTCTGCAAAACAATAATTTCAATAAAATCCATCAGTTCCTCCCTCCTGGTACTGCTTTGGTCAGCCCCAGAGCTGGGCTAATGCCTCTGTTCCTGACATTTCTGTGGGAATGCCACGGCCAGCACAGCTCAGGGTGGCCTCAGACAAGGATCTTGGTGGGGAGGGAGAAGCTCAGCAAGCCCAGGTTGCCTGCGGGTGTATGGGATCCGATCTCTGCTGTCCCTTTTTTGGACAGAGCACTTACCCCTTCCCACACCACCCAGGCTTTCTCCTGGTCATGGATGATGGAGCCTGGATTTCTACTTAGTTTAGTGCCCACTGGTTTTCTGGATTTGTCCTTGTACATTTATCTTATTTTTACACTTGTCCTTAGTGACCTGACCCAGTTTCTGCTCTCATGTATTTACTCCCTGTGGCAAACCCCAGAGTCCACAAGACATCAAAGATGGTACAAATCCTCTTCCAAATTTGTTGTGATATGATTACCTGAAGGCAAATGGTAATTTCCTAACACTGCAAAAATTGAGAAAAACCCTGTTTCAGATGGCAGCAGCCTCAGCTCTGCAGTAATTGGTGTCTTTGGCCACTCTGCATAAGCTCCCAATGGTTTCTGCTCCCCTTGTTTTTCTGAGCCACTGGTTAATAGTCACAGCTTTGGCAGCCATGTCATGCTCCAGCTTTGTCCCTGCACCATGGCTGTGGAGAGCTGTTCTAGGAGGGCTGGCACAGAGCCCTGGGTGCCTTGCCCAGTGTGAGGGCTGGGTCCAGGGGGCAATGTTAAGAGTCAAACGAGTAAGAGGAAATTTTGCACCAGTGGGAGTCTCTTATGTATCTGATGTTATTTAGGAAAATATGCAGAGAGAGATTTTCTATCTTTAAATAGAGTTGCATATTTTATCTATCAAGGGAGCAAGTCTGGTGTGTCAGAATATGTAAATATGTTGAGTAGCTCTGAGGCTGGCAAAAGAGCCAATATTAAAAAAAAACAGATTTGATTCTCTAGCTGCTTCGTATCCTCTGCTGTAGATGCCTACCTCCTCAGGAAGTAAAAGATATTGTTTAACACACTCTGAGCTGTCACAGCTAAGTTCAATACCTCCAGTGTCTAGTGCTCCTGAATGTAATTGGGATGCTGTACATTTTCCTAGTCATTACTTGGGAATGATGTCTACAAAGTCAAGCTGAAAATCAATTGGAAAGCTGACTTCTTGCAACTTCCATGGCTTCTTTTCTTTTCTTGAGAGTTGAAGTATTTTCCTGCAAGAAAATTGCATTGACTGAATCGCTGTGCTTCCCTGTCATGTCTTGCTTTCTGGGTTTGTAGCTGCTCCATCTTATCAGAGTGGAGATTTCATTAGGGAACTTTTGAGAGTTTTTCTTTTAATTAAAGGAGGTATCATACTTCCTTGGTCAAACTACAGCTGCTAATTCCCAGCTGTCATTGTGGCATTTGTTTAATTAAGAACAAAATTATCTGCATGACTGGAGAACCATGAGACAGATTTTTGAACATTTGCAGGGTAGGAGCTGTTGCTGGGGTAAATCAGCTCCGTTCCAGGTCCATGGAAAAAAAAACAGCCTTCTACTGACTGGGGACAGGTTGGAGTAGCAGGAGAGAGGAAGAACAATGCCACCTCTTCCTTGGCTCTGAGCTGACACTTAGGCAATGCTACCAGTGCAGATACAGATGCCTTCCCACAGACCTCTTCCTGTGCAAATGTGCCCTCCACCTTGCTCCTATTCCTCAAGACAAGACTTTTGAAGGAAGAAATCCCTACAAGACCCCAAACAAACCCCCAGAGGAGGATGGGTGGGTGCTTCTGGGGATGGGGGACAGCCTGGGAGATGGCCCAGGTGTCCCCTGCCTCTGGCAGCTCCTTGTGTTCACAGGATTCTGTGGGGCACAGGCAGGACTGGCAGGCTGAGCTGGATGAATCATGCTAAATGGGAAAATCCTAAGTGACTCGAGGTGATGATTTCTCATAACCTTTGGGGTTTTTTTCTTTTTACTGGATAGACAGAACGGAAAATTGACAGGTGCAAGCCACACTTTTTATCCTGCTCTGAGCAGACTGGTGAATCCACATAGAGTTGATGTATTGAGTTTGCCCAGACCTTCATTCTCTGCTGTCAGTGTGTCTGGTTTGACTTGAAACCATCTCCAATAAATTCAAGGCTGTAAAACTGTAATAGGACCCAACAGCAGCCTCCAGCTCCTTGAATTAAAACATGTTTTCAGAGATTTTTGGATGGTATTGATCTTTAGTGTGCTTAATGATCATCATTAACCTCAGAATTATGTATGGTGAAATGAGAAACATAAGGAAGGAGGGAGAGACAGAATGTTTGCACTGCTGAGCAAGACTGATTGTTGTGGGAAGAGGCTCCTGGTGCTGCTGTCCCAGCCTGCTGTGGGTATGGGCCAGAGGGTGCAGGGACAGTGGCACAGCCACGGGGCTGCTGCTGTGAGAGTCCCCTTGGCTGCTCTTCACTCTCTGAACAATCATCTCCCATGGAGGGGCACAGGAATTCAGGCATAATTCTGCTTTGTGGGAGCCAGTGGGATGAAAACAGCACAGCAGCAAGAGTTGGGGTGCTTGTGGGGCTGTCTCCTCCTCCCTTGAGGAGTTTTTAAAGCCTGGAAAGGTATCAACCTATTAAAAAGCTCATAACAAAAGGTGAAACATTCAGAGAAAATTTGATCTATTAATAAAGGATTTAGATAAACATTTGTGTAAATATTTATACTGCACTATACCATTAGCTTTTCCAGTTAATCTGCTTTCTGTGCTAAGGGCTCTGAGTAAAATATGTTCCCAGAGTAGTTTGCAAAACAAATTAGTGCTGTATCTGGCCTATTCTTCTTCTTCTATAAAAGATTAAAATAGATAGATGCAAAAGTCCATTTCTGAGGGGCCACCGATCATTTTTCTCTCTTATGGAAAATAAAACCACTAAAAGGCAACAGAAAGGACCAGTTTCTGGGAAGTCTGCTTGGTTTGCTTGTCATTTTGCAAGGCAACTGCTATTTGCAAATGGAAAATTCTTAAGAATTTAAAATGTCACTTAGAGCATCTGCAATTGCCCTGTAGAAGAGTTTGTTCACCTGTCAGCCTTTATAAGCATATGAACATGAATTTCTTTTACTCCTGGGAAATCTTGTCCAATTTTAACACTTTTCAGTGTGGTTGGTGAGGGGGTAGCCTGAAGTTAAACACAGGAATATATTATTGCATTTGACACTTTTCCCAAATGTTGTGCTTAGTGTATTCTGAATGCTGAATGTGGAGGACGGGCCCTGCAGCCCAGGGATAGCCCAGTCCATGGCAGGAGTCCAGTTAGCACCAGCAGAGCAGCTTCTGGAGAGGCTGCTGGGGACCAGCCTGGGCTTCTGCCCCACAATAATGAGATGCTGCTTCACTGGCATGAGGAGAGTCGAGCCCTGGCCCCTCTGCTTCTCTGCTGCTCTGAGCTCAGCTTGTAATGCAGACACCCATAAAAAGTGATTGTGGCAATTCCTGTCAAAGGCACCTGTCGTGGGCAAAACCCTCTGTGTCTTTTTCCACCTCTTCTCAAAGTAATGAACAGTCTGTTGAGCCAACAGTGTTGCACTGTGTGTCTGCAGGAATTCTCGCAGCAGATGTGCTGAGGCTTGGAAAACTTATTTTAGATAAGCCAAATACAATATTTTCAATTATCGTTTGCTGAAAATATTGTATTTTTTGTAGGCATTGAAGAGTGTTATGGCATAAAATACCAGCCTAATTATCATTAACTTCTCTATTATGTTTGCTGAAATATTTTTTGGAGTTGTCAAATATGCAGCTATTTTGTTATTTGGGAGGGAGGCTTTAGCAGCTGGATAGTTTATTTCTTGGTTGTGCAATTTGATCTACATATTTCATTTCAAGAAGATGTTATCTAAAAGGATAGCACCAGCAGCTCATATTTATTTGTTAGGATTATTCCACCATGGTGGGAACAGCTTCCTCAGGTGGGCCCTGCAGTTCCCAGGCTGGCAGAGCAGGGGCTGGGGGCCAGGGCAGTGTCCCCCTTCCTGGCAGGCTGCTCCAGGCCCTGGCTGGGCCATGCCACAGGCAGTGTGTGACACAGGGCCAGCTCTGCTGGCAACTAAGCCCAGAGCGAGGGAGCAGGGCTGTGTGCTTGCTTCACAGTGTGTGCACATCTCAGACTCCCTCAGCTCCGGAGCACTGAGCTCCTCGTGCTGAAAAACAGGTTTTTCCCACAAATTTGGTCATGGTGTGCAAGGCTGATGGAAAATCCCTCCAGCTGCTGTTGCAAAACACCATTCCCCTGGAAGGAAGGGAAGTTTTATTGCACCACAGAGCCAGCAGAGGGGATGCATATACAATTCATTCTGGTTCCTCCAGGAAATTCTATTTGGCTCTGACATGTCAGGGCTGTGACTGCTTGGGGGCTACTGAGACCTATGAGAGAGCTACTGCATGTGTGGGTTCAGTCGAGATGGGGGTGAAGCATTGTGCTTCAGGCATTGGTGTAGCCATTTACTTAAATTATCGCTAAGCCTAATGTCACCCCATCTCCTGCACTGCCTGTTATTGAGTGCTCCAGCTGGGTAATCTCATTAGAATTTGTCTCGTTCCCACCTCCGGCAGCAGCCATGTACACAGCCTCACAAAAGGTTATTCACACAATATTGCGTGACCTTGATGAAAGGCTAATTTGATAAGAATTCAATTTAAAATTCCATTTGTACTGACAAACCAGGATTTTATTGATGTCACAAATTTTCAGCAGTAGAAGTGACATTAGGAGCGAGGCTGCCTTGTGTGCAGGCCTGGAGGTGGACAAGGCAGAGGATTTATATCAGAGGGTCAACGTGCCTTGCAGCAGTTTAGTTTAAACGCTTCAGTAAGCTGTTTGTAAGTTTTCTTTCCTTTACTACCCTATTTTTCTTTACTGTTTGCTTAAAAAGCTCTTTGCAGTGGCAGGGATGAAGCAGATGAGGAAGGCTGTTTCCCTGTGCAGTTCAGAGCTCATTTCCGTCTTGCCCTTCCATCCTTCGGTCTCCACCAGGTTGAGCCAGCAGACAGAATAAATAACCAGCCTGATCTGCTCTCTGGGGTGCTCATGCTGTGGGTACAGGGGTCCCTGGCCTGGCAGGAGCAGTGGGGACACACGGGCTGAGCCGGGTGTGGAGCTGGGCCTGGTGTCTGACACGTCCTGAGAGCAGGTGGGCAGTCCAGCCAGGGAGGCAGTGCACCAGCTGCTGCTGTCCACCAGCTTGGTTTGGTGTTCAATGCTTCCCGGGTGTGCTCAGGAGCTGCTGGTGCTGCCACCCCTCCTGTGCCCATCACACTGCCTGCATCCCTCCTCAGCCCTTCTTGGCAGCCCATTGCCGAGGGCGCAGGGAGGACAAGGAGGGGCACAGAGAGGGGAACAGCAGGTGCCAGGGCTGAGGGAGTCCATGTGTGTAGAAGAAAACAGCGACTGAAGTCGCGGCAGCCCGTGACTGTGTTCCAGAGCCAGCAGGGCTCAGCAGTGTGGCAATGTGCTGTTTGTGTGAAATGTGTCAGGCTATGGCAGGGCAGGAAAGCCTGGAAAAGGCAGCTGAAAACAACAGTGCTCCAGTGTGGAGACACTGGAGAGGAGCGTGCTGGCACCTGCAGGGGCTCCCCAGGTGAGTGCAGGCTGCTCACAACAGCCTGGCTGGGCTGTCCTGGGACAGGACATGGCCCCAGGGGCCAGCCTGTGTCCCTGTGCCCAGGTGTGACACAGCCTGTGTCCCTGTGCCCAGGTGTGACACAGCCTATGTCCCTGTGCTGCCCAGGTGTGACACAGCCTGTGTGTGTCCCTGTGCCCAGGTGTGACACCTGAGGCTGCACCAGGTTCTGTGCTGCCGTTGCAGGTGGCAGGAGGTGGCACAGAGCAGGGACTGCCACCCAGGAATGGCAAGTCCTGTCCCCATCTGCCATAAGCTGTGCATCAGCCCGTGCTGCAGTTACAGCATCTGGAGAGTCACAGCTCTCTACAGCAGATCCAGTATTATAATTACTCTGAGTTAGTACCTTGGAAAAATCAAATGTGCTCTGAAAGGAATGATATCCTCAGAAAAAAAAAACCCATGCAAAGTAAAAAAACCAGCCTTATCTGACTTAATTTCCTTTTGCTTTGATAGATTTTGCAATAAATTACTTATTTAATGGATAGCATGAAACATCACACAGTGATATTTCAAACATTCAAATGCCTTGATCATTTAATACTATTTTCCCTTCTTTATTATGCCATAGGCAGAATTTTAATTATAATATTTATGCAAATTATGTTTGTATAATCGTATTTGAAAGACTGTGTGGATCAAATTTTCCAGCCAATTTATCTAAATACAAGCCTTAAACTTTCCCTTTATCACTGTCACAAACACTCTTCCTCCTAATTTGTCATTTTAGGCACTTCCTATTACACTATCACAGACGGCTCAGTGTCATTTGTGGCCTCCAAAAAAACAACTCAGGAATCATAGTCAGAAAACCCAAGCCCATGTTTGTGTACATGGGGGAGTAGAAAATCTTACTTTGTGCCGAAATTACTTCTTTTTGAGCTGCTTGGTTTTCCTTTCCCTGCTGGCTCCCAAAAGCTCACTGCCCCTAACTACGTTGTCTTTCCCCTTCTAAATCTGCTCAATGCTCCCAGGAAATCCTTCTGTGGGTGTTAGGGGGTGACAGTGTTCGTTAGCAAATGACTGTCTAAATGAGAAAAGCAATTAGGCAGATTTGTGAAGGACAAAACTTGTATTGATTAATGTAATGATGACACTTGCAGAGTAATTTTGGACTCAAACAGAAAGTAAAGATCAAAAAGATGGGGAAAAAACAGGTGTCTTCCAATTAGGGCATAAATCAACAATTAGGAGCTTTCTCTGACTGCCTTTTGAAACTCCTGGCATTAATCACTGCTGCTCTGTGCATAATGCTCCAAAGAAAGGAAGCAACCAATATTTTCATGTAATTAAAGGAAATTATATATCCAATACCTTTTAATGTGATTAACAATGATAGGATGAAACTGTTTAAGAGCAGCAGTTAAGAGGAATATTAGCTGCCATTATGGCAGAGCTAAATATTCAAGGTTATATCTACCCAGCTGTGAATTTGGAAGGTTTGCCTGGTAGGTAAGATAAAACTCTTTGCTCAGATAATGAAGCAAGTAGTACCTGGGAAAGATCATAATTGGTGCTGTGAAACAGGGCCACGGTGTGACTTGGTTACCAGCAGTCCCTGGGGTGAGCAGTGAATGTGCACAAAATGTCAGTACATCACAAAGATGCCAATATATAAACCAGACATATTATTCTGCAATAAAAAATAGATCCACTTCTGAATGCATTATGCAAAAGAGACAGATGAATGTCACAGCCCAGCGCTCTGCCCTGGATTCTGAAAGAGCGTGGAATCCACAGAGAAACCAGCCCAGCAAGGGTTTTCCCAGGGCTGTTTTGGGGAGGGGGTGCTGCCCTGGGGAGGCACTCCAGGGCACCCCTGGAAGCCACTGTCAGGGCACGAGGGGCTGCTGGACAGACAGACTGCCTGGAGTGGTGTTCTGCGGGTGCTTGTGCTCCTCTCTCGTGATCTGTGCCTGGGCAAGGAGTGGCCGTGCCCTGGCACCTCTGGGCTCCACAGGCAGCTGTCCTGGGAGGAGAGGGGCTCACCTGTGCCCCGTGGAGCCCACGGGTCTGGAGGAGCCCTGATGAGGGAAGAAGAACAGGGTGCTGTGGGTCCTTGCTGCAGCGGCTGCCAGCAGCTCTCCTCCCTGTGGGGAGCCAGAGCATCACCCTCTGCTCCATGCATGGCCCTGTGCTAAACCCCATCACCCCTGCTGCCCTTGGCAGGCAGGAGACAAAGCATGCCACCGGGTGGACAAAACATTTGTATTTTCTTCCTAACGGTCTGCTTGAAAAGACACATCACAGAGAGGGACAGAGCAGTGATGAGCATGAGAATTTCTGTCAATGTGGAGTGCTCGACAACACACACAGAAATGGGTTTTGTGGTGTTGGTGGGTGTATTAAATGACACAGTTACATCCTGGCACCAGCTCTGTTTTCTGGAGGGATAATTTGTTGTATGGAGGTAAGGACCTGTTAAATTAACCAAGACCCAGTAGATGAAGTATAAATTAAGAACTCTTGTGTGCCCTCCTGTTCTGTCTCTGTGAAGGCACCAGTGATCTCACACAGCAGAGTGCTCCATTAGAGCTCGTGCTTCAGTGAGGCAGGAGGACGAGAGCGCTGGTAAATCCGGGCTGGAAGATAATTGTGTTCCTGTCTCCAGCCTCAGCAGGGTTATCAAAATCCTGGCTAATGAGCTGTTCCCCGAGTGACCAGTGTGGAGAGCACCACAGCTCGGTCCTTGGTGCCCTGGAGGGCTCACTGAGAGGTTCTGTCAGCTTGCAGCAGCACTGGGGAAAGCCACTGAGCCCAGCCCTGGCGGGTGGGCGAGCACCTGGGCTGTGAGCTGGGGACGAGAGAGCAGCAGAGCTGCTTGTGCAGGAATGCCTGCTCATCCTGAATCCTAATGACAGCAGCCTAAATACCAGTGTCTTCAGTTATTTCCTGGTTTAATTAAGCAGAACCAGGCAGCTGATGATTTTTATTTTAATTCAAGCAGAAAGCTTTTCCCCGTGCCTGAATTAATGCCAGCCCAGCGGCCAGCTTCACAGATGCCAGAGTGCTGGTTTGTTTATCCGGACACAAAGCCTCCACAGACTGGGCGTGGATGATTAGTGACTGCAAATCTTCATTTTGAAAAATCTGCTGTGGAGTTTCCTGTTGTCCCCAGAAGTCTGTGAGTCGAGGAGCAGAGCAGACAGCACTCCTGTCCCCTGGCACGATGGGCGCTGAGCTGAGCACTGCCCAGGGGTGAGCAGGGATGCACACACCTCCTCCCAGGTGTGTGCCCTCCAGGGCTGGAGCAGGTGCAGTGTGTCACTGCACAGGGGACACTGCAGTTACAGGCTGCAGCGTGCAGCAATTGGGAACAGCCCTGCAGAGACCTGCTCTGCACCAGGCTGCTGTAGCAGGGCGCCCCAAAGGTCTTCAGGGTCATTGGAAGCCCCTTTCCACCTCTCAGTCCAAAATATCCTGATTGTGTGTCCTTCCGGGAGCCACAATAAAAGGCAGGTGGGGAGGAGCAGGGCTGCCTTAAACCTGGAGGCTTCAAGCACCCCGACTTTTTCTAATGTATTTTAAAATACTTTGTCACCTTAATGATGTTTTGATATGTTCCACTAAATTACCTTTGCAAACCCTGCACTAAAATTTGGCCTAAAAAGATGGAAATCAATTCCTGGATAGTGAAATTTGCCCGGTCCTCTTCTTTTAAGCAGTTAAATGACTGAGTAATAGATCCATAAATGAACATCTTATTAGCCTAATCCTGAATGGAAGAATACACAAATCAGCCATTTGCTTAGTGGATATCACTTAAGCTTGCCATCCATCTTAGTCAAAGGAGGTGCCAAGTTTAATTTATCAGTGGCTGGCCAAGAGCTCCCAGAGAGGGAAGGGGGGAACAGCAGCCTCAAACTGGTGCTCTCCTGCTGTGGATTAGCGTGCCTGTTGTTTAATTGCAGCACACTGAAATGCAGGGGTTCCTTCAGCTGTGAGCTGTCCTGCTTCCACGGGAGGAGCAGTGGGGTAAGCAGAACATCCACTTCTCAAAGCATTGGGCTTGAGCTGTGGGGGCAGCCAGGAAAGAGCAGCAAGCCTTGTTTGAGCAGGCTGAGCACAATGGTGAGTTCTTCAGGTGGCAGAGGAGTGGCACAGGAGCTGCTACAGGTGCTGAGACCCAGCACTGCTTCACCACCTGCTAAGGAGCAGCTCCCCTGGACACTGTGTGTCCTTGACAAAGCCTGAAGCTGAACAAGAGACTTGTACTCTCTTTAAAACTGACTGATTGAGATATCATTTGGATGCGAAATTTGTCATCAGTATTCATGTCCTCAGTCTCAGATAGCTTTTATTGAGCCAAATTTGAAATGATCGGAAATCAGAGCGTGGCAGGTTTTGAGCCAAGACTTAGGAGGTCAGGCTGGACCTTGCAGAGGTCTCTGCCTGAGAGGGCTTGAGCTTGGTCATGCAGAGGAATTGTGGGTTTGTGGGTTTGTATTAAGCTGTGTGCTTAATAAAAAAAGTAGTTGCACAAAAAGGTTGGGACAACCACCTTTGGTTAGTGTTGGTAACTGAGTAAATTGGTGTGCAGTTGTTCTCCAGAATCAGTATTTCATATCTCTGGTGACAAGCCCAGAACTGTGGCATTAAGCACCTCATTGTCCTGTGACTCCAGACCAGTCTGCAACCTCCCTGCACCCTCCAGGCCCACACACTCCTCAGCATGAACACACTGTAAGAGCTGGAGGCTCAGGACACAAGGATGTGCCCGTTCCCCAAACTCACAGCATTCCACAGGGACTCTAAGGAAAACAGAGCTCTGGTGTGGTTTTAAAAACACCTCTGAAGTTGGGCAGGGCTGGTTGGGTTTGTCGCCCAGTTAAAACCCGAGAGGAACCTGACAGCTGTGGTTTGAGGAAGAAAGCACCTACTCGTGTGTGCAGTGTGCTGCTCCCCAGCAGCCAGAGTGGCTTCAGCTGCTTTAAACAGGATGGAATCCTGCCTTGGGCTGCTGTGCTGGGAGCAGAGCCGCGGCCACCGCGCGACTGCCGGGCCCCGCGCCGCTGGGCTGCCCGAGCCCTCCAGTGGCTTCACCAGATATAACTCAAATCATAACACAGCTCCTTAATGTTGCTAACTGTGTGATTTAGGCTTTTGATCAGCAGAATAGAGTGATCCCGAACACTTTTAATGAACTATATATTTATCTGGGGAGTCGTACTGCTTTCATCCTCCACACAGCTAATAACCATAGCTCAAAAGAGCCCGCTGGCTCTGCATCTCATTTCCAATTCGTGCCTTTTTAAAGGAGATAATCATGGAAAGAAAAATGCAGGAGTTCGGGGAAATGGCTGTGCTGTGTCCATTAGTGGGAGGGGTGGGCAGGAGGGGTGAGAGCTGCCTGGATCCTCTGCGAGCCCCACGTGGGTCTCTGCAGCCTCAGAGCGGGAGGGGAAGGTGGAGGGCTGCAGGTGACTGTGTGTGACACTCCACTTGTTCCTGGGCTGTGTGAGCCGTGGAGTTCATCAGCAGGAAAAGGAACACAGAACCAGGGGCAGTTTGTTTCCAGGTCCAAATGCTGCACAGGAACCACCCAAGCTTCATCCTCTCCCTGTTTTCAATACCACAGTTTTCTTTGGACTTTTCCTTTCTCTCTGAAAGATTTTTTAGTGCAACTTAAAAGCTGCTCAAGCTAGGCCAAGAGTTTTAAAACATAATACCGGAATCACAGAGTCATGGAATTACTCTCATTTTTTTCATTCTAATATGTTGTTGTGCCTAAACCCTCTATGGAGTCAGGGTAGTTCTTTGCCTGCATCTGTAACAGAATCATGACTTCATGGCAGCACCACAGGCAGAGTGGGCTGAAATTTCTCCCTGTCCCAGCAATGGTGGCACAGGTGGCTGCTGGCACTGCCCTCCTGCAGCCCCTCTAGTCTTTCAGAAGGGAGCAGGAGGTCCAGAGGTAGGGGAGGCAATTGCTGCCTCAAGACCATGTCACAGAATGCTTCAGGTCTTTATGTATTAAGCTTATTTGAACAATGTGTTTTGTTCATAAATCACTGGTGACAGAAAATGTACAACCGTGTATATCACATGCTACAGAGGGTGATAAACAGGAGGTCTTAAGTATCTGAGGAAATTTCATTCCTCTGGCTGGTCTGGTATTTAGGACCATTTTAAAAATTGTTCTTTGCCAGTAAGAGCTGCAGAGAAATTAACATCAATCTAAAGCATCTGGGGCCTGAGCTCAGGCTGGGGTTAGTGGCTATTTTGCATTATATTGACCTGGTGAAATGCCAGTTGGTTTTTCTGAAATAAAAACAGCAATAGCCAATAATTAATGTTCCCATAGTTAATTAAATTGGTCCAGCTGGTAAAGTGAAGCTATACACTCTGGCCTCAGAGATTTGCTGCTGTGGGTCATGTCCACGTGCATGCCTCCAAGGGCTGTGTGAGTGCACAGGTCATGTGAGGGGTGCCCTGCTCAACCCTTCCCACAGCAGCTCCAGTAACACCAGTGACAGCCCCAAAACCACCCTGGGGACTTGCTGCTTTTCCTTTCTGGAGCAGACTGGAGCAGCTGAGCGTCACTGACCTCTTCTCCTCCTGTGCCAAGTCATCACTCATCTGTGAGTTTATTAGCTGTTTATGAACATGCTCTAATGTTTTAGGGAACAAAGCTGACCTTGGCTATGTGCAATTGCCCTGGCTCAGTGCTGTGTGACAGTGCAGAGGGATGTGTGCACCTCAGGGACATGTCCCCTCCCCTGGGGGGCAGGAGGTCCTGACCAAAAGAGGTGGATGCAATAATGACAGTAAGTTTAATGGGATGTTGCCAATAGTACAGGAGCAGCTCAGCAGTTCCCTTAAAGCCCCTGTTTAAGTGCCATGGGACAATTTCTTTTCTGGCAATGGTCTGGTGCCACTGGATTACAGTTTGGCCCATTTCTGTTCAGGTTTTTGCTTTAAATCTGTTGTGTTTATTTTCTTCTTGCTGCTTAGCAGGGCCATGTTCTTGTGCTGTAAGAACAGGACTTCACAGAGCCACTACAAGGCTTTTGGTTCATCAGTTTTTAATTAAATTTGAATTGAAGATTCTTTTTCCTCTAGGCTAATTTTCAAGTGACAAACAAAATCCCCTTAAGTGCCTTTTCTTTTCTGCCATAAACTGGTAAAGATGCTGTCAAATTCCCTCAGAAAGCCAGCTTCCCCAGCCCCAGAAGAGTGCAGATTATTGTTCTATTATAAACAGAACAGAGCAGTTCTTAGGCAAACAGGTGAAATAAAAGCAATGCCAGACCCCTCAGTGCTTGTGCCAGGTGACATCACTGGACCCCAAGGAGGGGCATCGCTCACCAGGACCATCCTCTCTAACCTGTTTCCTGTGATTAACTTCAATTAGAGAGAACAGGCTTGATTAGACTGAGAGTAACTTCTCAGAAAGCCACTCACTATTCTTTCTGGGGCAAGGGAAAAGTGCAGGGCTTAGTGAAGGAATAACCTCTGCAGAATTAACTTACTGCTCTTCTCAAATGAATTTTCAGGCCTGCTGTGTGGATCCTATAAGAGATAAAAAGGGTGATTTGGACAAAAAATCATGTGTGGTACCTCCTGTACCTCCTACCCAGTGCTGCTCAATGTTACAGCATTGATGCCTCTGGTACAGTTGTGTTAAAATTGCTGATAATTACCTCCATCTCACTGCGTTTCGGCTCTCGATAACAATGTGCAAAGCTCCGTGTCATTTCCTTTCTTCCCTGTACACACCCATCTGCTGGATTCATCTTTCCAGAAGTACAAGCTGAAGATGATAAGGATAATTGATGATTCCCTTCTGGGCCGGGTCATTATTAATAGCTGTGCTCACTTAGGCTGTCAGCTATCTGTGCTGCAGAGGGTTTATCTCGGTGCCCGCGCTCGCTGTGATCGCTGCTGCACTGCACTGAGAGGGGAACGTGCTGGGCACAAATTACATTCCTTCCTAAGCTCCCATTCTGTCCCTCAAATTTGAAATTTTTGCTTCAGCCGGACAAGCCCAAACTCTCAAACTCATCCCACCACCATGGTTCAGCTACTGGCAGTTTCCATGGTAGCTTCTATGGCTGGAGTAACCCATGCTCCCACGGTACCCAGTGCCTCCTGGTCCTTGGTCTGATGTGCTGCCCAGTGCTGGGAGGCAGGGCAGTGCCAGGGGGGTGTGCCCTGGCTGGGCAGGGCTGCTGCTCAAAGCTGTGACACTCGGCTCAGCATCCCCCCGGGTGCAGAGCTGGGGCTGCAGGAGCTGCTCCGGGGCAGGCAGCACCCCTGGGAGGAGAATGCTGGCAGGGAGGGAGGACCTCACAGTGGGAAAACAGGGAATGAGAGTGAAACAAGCAGCTGCCCTTGAAATATCAGTGGGTCAACACTGTTCCCCAGTGACATCTGTTCTTTGGCTTCTGCTAAAATGGAACTCTTTTAGATTTCCTTTCTTTTAATCTGAACGGTTAAAGGAAAAATCTCTTTGTAGGGATTGTTTTGTGGAATTGAAACAAGTGACATTTTTGCATGCTGAGTGTTGATATTTTGTCATAGGTCTTCATCTTTCATCCATTAAAAAGAGTTCCCAAACCCTGCACTGGGGCCAGCATTGTGCCAGGTGATGCTTTGGTCCTTGAACCAATTGTAGGTGCCTGGGGTGGGCTGCACTCGCAGAGAGACCTTGAGTTCTATTCATAGCTGAGGGGCAGCAGTTCCAGATTTTTCACCACCCGCTGTGATAAATCTCCTTCCCTCCCTCCCTCCCCTTGCACCCTCTAGAAGTTGTTCCTTTTATTTGTGAAGTAGAAAAGTGATTTTTAAAAGCTGAAAGAGTATTTCTGACTTTGATAGCATGATTAGCTGGGCTCAGAATATTGTTATGGCTTATCTCGCTCTTCTGTGATAACTCAGAAAAACAATAAATGTCTTCTTACAGCAGACTGACATTCAGTATTGAAATTGGTCTCCTAATCTTTATGTGATTGCTTTCTCTGTGATAGAAATATTGCCTCTTGTAGGGTATTTATTGTCTAGTTCTTTCCAAAGTATTGACTTTATGTAACCATTTGATATACATCAAATCCCTTAGAGATTTAATAAACTCTTCTGGTCAGTCTTCTGTTGTAAACACATTGAGATTTATGGTCATCTTAGTGGAAAGCCCTTTTTCGCTGAAATTCTCTGCTTCCAGATATCAAAAGATACGAATGGGAGCATAGATCACTGTGGGAATCTGAGCTCCCAGCTGCTGCCTGCTGCTCAGGAGCTGCCGAGGGTTGAAGTGTGTGTGTGGGGTGGTGCTGCAGCTGCCAGGGCTGGGCTGGGGGCACAGGACCCTCCTGTGCTCGCTGGGGTCAGCCTGTGGCTGCAGGGCCTGCAGAGCTGGGCTCATCCATCCCTGACACAGCTTGGCTCCAGGAGCATTCCCGTGGAAGAGCAATGGGGAAGGAAACATCTACTGTCATTCAGTTATGCATAAAGTCAATGTATTGGTGCTGTGCTGCAGCACCTGGGCTAGAGAGAAATGGAAAACTGGGAAAAGCCTCACGAGCAGCCACATGTGTGTCATCTCCCTGCCAGGTTCCTCGTGCCTTCCCACCCTCCGAGTCCCTAGAGCTGTTATTTCTTATTCTGAAACCAGACCATAGGTATTTCAGTATGATACTTAAAAAGTGTCCTTTGCTTTGGGATTGGAGAGGGGAGGAACACACTTGTTTTTAAGAAGAAACTTTTCTCCATACAGGAATTGGCTTTCCAGGGATAGCCTGCAAGAAATCCAGCCGAGCTCTTCAAATTCACTCATTAAATGCAAATACTCTCTTTTTCATCTTACATTAACCTCCCTTTAATGGTGTGAAAATGTCTTTTCATTTCACAGCTCAGCATTAAAAGACTCTATAGTGAGAGGTTTCTGAAGTGTTATAAATCAACAGCAGCTGTAGAACAGAGCAGGTTCCTGCTTTGCTTGCACTGGGGAGGAGCTGCTGTTCCTATAATGTCCAAATCAATCCCCTTAGACTGGCAGTGCATCCAACCCCTGCCCTACCAGCTGCTGGAGGTTGGAGTCTGGGTCTGGCTCTAGAAAGTAAGTTCTGGAATGAGGCTTTCCTCTTATTTTGGTGAGATGAATTTCAGTTTCCCTTCTGATGGTGCAACTTAATGGGCAAATGCAGTTTGCAAACACCTCTCCACAGACTTTGCATTTCCTGTTGTTGTTGTTGTGGTGGTGTTCCTGCCCTTCAGCTCTTCTCCTGGGCAGGAATAAGAGGCAGCAGTGAAGATAAAATGTTTTTTTTCTCACCTGCCTGTCACAGAAGGTGCCTGTATTGCTTCTCTGGCTGCTTCATGGCTTGGGAGCAGGTAATTAGTTGGGGCGGTGATGGAACCTCAGGTAAATGGTGTGATTCCATGGCTTCTCTGCTGATGGGAACACTTAATGGGAAACTTACTGGGAATGATAAAGTGATGTGTTTAAACAAGCTAAAAGGAGAATTTGGGCAACGTTTTGAGGCAGCATGACAACCACAGCTCTCTGCAGCTCTCTCTATTTCCCACTCTGCAAACCCAAACCTAGAACTGAAGGCTGGTGTGCACATCACTGTGCCGAGGGCTGGACCTTGGCATGGAGGGGCTGTCCTTGTCCCTCATGTGTGGGACAGGCTGGAACCTCCCTCAGAGCAAATATTGGGAACAGCTCCCAGGGTGCTGCCAGCCCCCAGTTTGCTCCTTTACACACCAGGTTGTTGCCACTGGAGCAGCAAGCAGAGCATTCATGTGGAGCTGAAACCTTGCAGTGTTATTTCATCTCCATTATTTTTCCCTCCTGATCTATTGAGATATAACCACTTTCAAAGACAGGGACAGATTATGGTCATGGAGATGGCTTAGCTGGGACACAGCTAGTCATTTTTCCTTGCTGATATTTTATTAATATATGTTATTAACCTTGATTCTCCTTCCCCACGGTGCTTTATCATCTGAACTAATTAATTCTTCTCACAAGATGTACGGGGAAGGGATGGGCACGTAAAGGAGATGTGTCTGCAGGTGGCCACAGTGGTACCTGCAGTGAGGGGTGATCCCAGCTGAGGAGGAGACCCGGCACACAGCAGACAGAACCTGGATACATGCACCTGTAGATTGGCTGAATTTGTCCTGTCCCTTTTAATGGGCACAAACACTGCGGGAGATGATGCCCTAAGGAATAACAAAGGTGGTTTTCTGCTGTTTAAATGAGCATGGGACAGCCAGGAACAATAAACAGTTTATTTGGTTGGTGGCTCGCGGGCAGCACCCTGTCAGGATGTGCAGCACTGAGCAGCCCCCCAGATCCCCCTGCTCTCCCCAAGCCCCTGTGGGCGATGCTCAGCCCCAGCTCACCAGGGAGGGCCCAGCAGACTGAACAGGGCTGGGGCAGGGGTCTCCTCTCCCTGCCCCTGGGGGCTCCAGCCCCAGGAGCTCACCAGAGACTCTCTGCTCCCAACAGCTGCTGTAAACACTCTTCTTCCTTTTCTTTCAGTTCCCCCCCACTCCCTTCCTTGTTTTACTCTTTTCTTCTCTCACACCTCCCTGCTCCAGGGCTGACATTTGCTAATAGCAGCACATTGTAGAGAAGCAGTGGAAGTCTGAACAAAACTGGGTGCCTGCTATAGCCTGGCAGGGTAAATGTAATCCTGTTAGCAAGATGAAAATACCATATGCCAGGGAGAGATGGAAGGAGATCAGAAAGGATGACTGTGCTTGCAGAGGGCAAAAGAAAATACATACACAAATTCATTCAAAACTAAATAAAAATTGACTGGATTTGTAAACAATCTCAATGTCCTGAAAATGGCTCGTCTGATTCATCTTACCCAGAGATCTCACTGCACTGAGTGACCTCTGTGTTCCCAGCCTGGGTTTACGGCTCTTTATCTGCAGGGTCCCTGGTGCTGGTGAGAAATGGCACTTCCAAAAGGATGTGTTTGCTCCTGAGCCACTGCAGGGCTGTGGAACAGGGGACAGTCATGTGTCCCACGGTCTGAGGGGCTGTTTGTCCATTCTCGCTGGGAAATTCAGAATCTTCAAGTGCTAAAGGGGAGAGAATGTTCCAGGGACATCTTCCTGCAGCTTTTGATGCTACTTTATATTCAGCAGCAAAGTCTTCACTCGGATAAGGCAGTGCTGCCAGTCCTGCCCATGGCTGTCCGAGCGTCCAGGTCAGGGAGGGATGAAGAGCCAGGCACTGTCCTGGGCTGGGGACAGTGGCCATCCCCCTCCTCAGGGCCCGTGGGCACCCACGTGCTGGCACAAGCCACTGTGGTTGGGAAGAGGGAGTGGGAGCATATTGTCCTTGATGCCAGGAGAGATCTGAAATCCAAATGTTGTTTCAGGGAGAGCATCTCTGAGAGCAGCCTACAGCGTTTTACAGGCATTTGAGTGTTCTTCCCTTTGAACTAAGCTGCAATTTGTCTTTGTAGATGTCTCTAATACATTAATACAAATGGTGTAGTAGTGGAAATGCATTATAATACTGCACAGTGTTGCTCTTAGTAATTCTCCTCCTTCAGCAAGTGAACACTTCCTCGCTCATTTGTATTCATTGTTTTGATGCTTAACTTGAAAAATGTATATTATACAACAGGCTGAAACCCATGACGAATAAAAGGAAAGAACCCAAGGGGATAATAAGCATCTCAGCACTGCTGTGATGTCTCCTGCTGCTAACATCAAAGCAACCAAAGGCATCACTGCTGTGTGCAGAGGACAGGGAGTTCCGTGGAGTTCCATCTCACCGTAGGGATGGGAACCCCGACACAGGGAGACCAGGGAGCACCCCCAGGGCCACCCGCAGGGGCTGTCAGAGGGACCTGACCCCGTGCCCTCCCCTGTGCCCCTGTGTCCATGTTTCCCCGTGTCCCCGTGCCCTGCCCTCAGCCTGGCTGTGTGCTCTGGGTGATCTGTGCTGCGGGACCCTCGAGGAGCAGCTCTCCGTGGAGTCTCTGCTGTGTAAGGGCAGGTTTGGGTTATTCCATATATTGCTGTCTCCAGTAACCTCACCCACATCCCGCCTTGTAATTCAGAATAGAATCCTGGATTTAGTTTTGGGGTGTTACTGTCGTGGGTTTTTACCCTATGAGTGTGCCTGTAAAGCCATTAATATTCAAATAACTTCACTAAATAAGCAACTACGCCAGAGTAGTTATTTATTACTATTTATGATGAGACTTATCTAACTGATTTCTCCAACACATTTCTCCAGAGGAAATTAGATACATTGCTTAGTTAAAGCTGTGCCAGGGAGGAAATGTTTCTATAAATACTTACCAACTCATCTGGAGAGATGATAAGTGCTGGTGTGTCCTTTACAATGTCACGTTAGTTGCTGAGTCTGGTTTAAAATTCAGTTGTTTATGTTCTCCGGGAGAAAGAAAACCCGATGGTTCTAAAGTGAGGAACAAAGTATACGCGCAAAAATCAGTCCTGAACTCTGAAGCCTTCAATCTAAGGACTTTTTGCTTTTTTTTTTCTTTTTCTTTTCTGTTAGAATCAGTGGGGAATAAATTGCCAAACAGGCTAACACGTTCTGCTGGCTTACCTGGCACTGGAGGACAAAGTGGCACATGGTGGCAGCCCGGGTGTGTGTGCCAGCAGTGCCGTGGTGGGAGCAGTGTCTGTGCCCAGCCCTGTGTCCTGTGCCCAGCTCAGAAGGAGCTCAGCAGGAGGAGGCACTGTCCTGCCTGTGGGACTGCAGCACCCTGACCTCAGATGAGTATGAAATTCCGCTTCAATTACACTGAAAATTGTTACCAAAAAGGAGGTTTAGCTGTGAATCAGGCTGAGGCACTGTATGAAATACATTCAGATAAGCAAATACTTAACTAAATTTCAGATTTTACCAGTTATGAAACCTCCTGTGGTTTCCAGCAGGCCTGGGAAATGGAAACAGCCAGCAAATAATTAAAAACATTCCTATAGGCTTCCACCTATGGATTGCAGGAGGGATGCAGGGAAATTGCACCCTGGTTTACATGAAAAAATACACAAAGAGCTGGGATGGATGAGTGAGACTGGGGTCCATCCTCAGCATTCCTCCATAAGCACACAGAACTCTCATTTCCAGTCCAGCTCTGTCCAAGGTGACTCTTCAGTTCTGTTGCTGCTTCAGACACAGAAGTGGCCCAGGCACACCCAGTGATTTATTTGTAAAAACTGACCATTCAGGAATGGCTGTGGGTGCCAGCAGTTCCCCAGTGCCCGGGGGAGGTCGGTGCCCCTGCAGCTCCCCTGGGTCCCCTTGGACCCGTGGCTTGATTTACTTATTTCTTTGAGTATCTTCCCTCCTGATTTTTATAAGCTCAAATATGGACACTGTTTGCTGCTGGCTCTGAGGTAACGGAGGTTTTTTGGCAGTTACCTTGTTATACAATCTCAAATGTCAAGAAATCCACCTACCAGGCTGTCTCTGCCTTAATAGCTCTATTACCAGCTCTAGCTAGTTTCAGAATAAACTCTAAAACTATGGCTAAACACATACATTGCATCTAGCTGCAGCAGTTAAACAAGCTAATTCCCTCTCTTGCCTGGAAAATTGTTCACTCAACAGCTCTTTGGGCCTGTCAGGTTATTTTTAGCCACAATTAACACACCAACATACAATGTCATAGCACCCTTTCTGTTAACTGATGTGCCAGCACTTTTTTATTCAGTAAACTATGAAAAGTTTAATATTGGTATTTAAAGCCCCGAAGGAGAAAGCCCCCCCAGTACTGATGCCTGATGACATTTAGTCAATGAATTAAGAAAAAAAGAACGGTGATGGTTCTGACTGTGTCCCAGCTCTTGCTAGCACTAAATTACAGAATTAATAGGCTTTTAGAAGAGACTGACACACAGTTACTGTGGTAAAGACAATTAAAAGTGGAAAGCCACTTTTCTCACCACATTTAATTTTAACTGGAGGCTTTGAGACTCAATAAATCTTTTTCTTATTTCATTCTCACATTTTCCACAGGTATTCAAGTCTTTAAGGAAAGCTTCTGCTATAAACAACTTAATTTTTTCTTTCTCTGAATCTTTTGCTATTCTCTTTTTTCCCTTCCTCAGTAAGGAGTGAGGTGCTTTCCCATGACTTTAATTTCTTTACAATTGCTGTTACTAAGATGTGGCTCAGGTTTTATGAAAAGACTGTGGGGCAGGAGTCTCAGTCCCCTCTGGGATTTTTCTGGCAAATGCAGCTGGGGGGAAAAAAAGCAGACAGAGCCACTTGTCTGCAGGAATATCTCAGGGCAGTGGGACTGGGGTGTAGAAGAGGGGTTTTTTTTTTAAGAGAACAACAGCATCATGAAAATGCAAATTTTTATGGCAGTTTTGGAAACAGGCTCAGAAAATCTTTCTATTCCAAGAGCTTGGGCTTAATTAGCCTTTCCTTAAGATAATGGCATGAAACAGAAATTTCAGTTTTGTTTAAAAACACTTTCCTAAGAAACACTTCTTAAAGAAGTTGCTGAGAATGGATTTATCCAGGCTCAGTGGCAGCTCAGAGGAAGCTGCAGTGATTCAGCATTTCCCCACGCAGTGGCTCTCTGCAGGGTTTATGAGCACAGCCTGCTCCAGAGCCTCTTGGAAAGCTCTTGGCACAGCACACTGTCAGTCTCCTCACTTGCCAAAAATTGTTTTAGGCTCTTGTTCAACATCAAGTTCATGTTGTGACCTTGGGTGGAAGCACCAGGAGACACGGCGTTGCTGCTGCTCCCAGCCAGTACCTGCAGGGCAGTTTCTCTGGGGGACATGAGCAGTGAGTGAGCCACATCTCCTGGCTGGGAGCATCGTGTCCTGCTTGGTGCAGGGATCCACACCCTGTGAGCAGCCTGGGGAGCTTGATGCAGATACCCCCACGTTTAGCAGTTTGAACAGTTCATTCTGATGGCAGCTTTGGTAGAGGAAGCAGGACTCTGGAAGGCAGGAGAGCTTTGAGTCCTTCCCTGCCTGCTCCTTCTGACAGGCTTCTCCTGGCAGGAGCATCATGACTTGTGGTTGTCTTCCACCTGCCCAGCTCGCTGCCACTGCAGATGTGCCCTGAGCTGATGCAGAGCAGCTTCCCTCGCCTGCAGAGGCAGCACATTAATGTCAGGTGACATTTATACCTCCCTCCCCACTGACTTAACATCCTCTGAGTGGTTCAATGTCTCCACACAGATTGATGGAGCAAATTACCCTTGCGAAGGACCTGTGTCTCTCTGACTGCAGGGATTTGGGTGACTAATTTCAGCCTGACACTTCCCTTGCCAAGGCAGCAGCACTGAGACGTGTCCTGGCCGTGCCCCGCTGCTGCTCCCCAATTGACTGCTTGATGAATGGCCTGGCCTTGGCACTGGCAGCACTGGTGATGGATGCACTGCCCGGCTCTGCAGCTGTGCTGGCCAGCACCTGGCACAGTGTGCTCTGCCTGCTGCTGCCACCTGCTCCCAGGCTCCTCGCCACCCTCAGACAGCCCCACGGCCCTTAGGGACGGTGGCAGGAGGTGCTGGTGGCCAAGGGGTTAAAGATCTCCACAGCCAGGGCCCTGTGGCTCACATGGATTAGAGTATGATGCTGTCAGTGAGGGCAAAATGAACTCACAGTAGCTGAGAGCAAGATAGGTTAATTAAAAACCTTGATCAAAGCATCATAAACCTCATAAAAGGTTCCATATTTTAATTATTTTTAAATGGTCTCTCAGGCAGGATGGCCAACAAGAAGTCCCTGTTCCCAGGGCCTATGAGCTATGCAATTGTGTCATCATGTCTGATTCAGTTATCACTCGCTGTCCAAACGAGAGAAAGGCACAGTCCAGGATCGTCCCCCTGCTGAGGATGAAAATGAGGAGCTGGTGATGACTGGTTAGCACTGGAGAGAGGGGTCAGGCTGGGAGCTGCACACTCCCTCCCAGCTGGGGTCAGCCTGGCCGAGCTGGCCTTGCATCCGTCAGTGTCTCAGCTCTGGATCTCACACCAGGGGAATGAGGTTTCAGCACCTGCTGGATGTTTGCGTTCTCACAAGCACTTTGTGCTGTAGAGTGAAATCAAAGCAGTCAGCCCAGCAGCAGTGTCCAGCTCTGTGTTTGACCCAAAGCAGCTCTCTGTGCTTCCCAGCACGCTCTGCCACCTGCCCAGGGCTTGTGGCACCTCTGACTTCGGGAGGGCAGAGGGCACAGCAGGGATTACCCAAGGAGGATTTCAGTGGGAATTTTAGGTTACAAATGATAATTCTGTGCTCTGTGTAGGATAGCTAGGAGATATAAATTCAAATGCTCCCTACCACAGCATGGTATCCAGGCACAGGGACCATGGGTGTCAGTGCAGGGATGTGCTGTAGTGAGAACAGCAAACGTTCTTCCAAATCCCTCCTCCTGGCATGTGAAACGGGACCAGAGTAGCATGTGCTTCCTCCTGCCCTTTGGCTTTTGTGTCTTTCTGTGCTGTCAGAGGGCTGTATTTACCATACATTATACACTTAGAAAGTGACAGACCTGTAATGCTGACTGAAGGCAGTCATATGATGGTGTGAATACAAACAACATTTCCAGTGCAATACTGGGATAGTCTGGGCTGTCTTGGGTGGGGTACTGCAATTGCAAAGACCTCGTTTCTTGTGTTGATTTTGGATTTCATGCAAACATTGTTTCTATCCTATTATTTAGCCCCTGGGATAGGATTTTTGAGGTAAAATCCTATTCCTGATTTCTTGTGTAAAGGCCCAGGTCTGAATCCAGCAGTGTTCCTTTCCTGTCCTGTGGTTTTGCTGTGAGAGGGGGAAGCAGTGCTGGAGAAAAGAGCAGCACATGCTCACACAGCTAATGAGAGCAGGGTGTGAAGGCGTGCTGTCTTCCCTTCCCACCCAGCAGTGATGGTCTCCAGAGCGAGCTGCAGCTCGGAGGTGTGGGAGGTGTCACACACCGTCTGCTCATGGCCCCATCTGCTGCAGGAGCAGCCCCTCGCCCCTCCCTGGAACAGAGAGAGGGACATGGGGACCTCGGGTGGAGGATTTGTGTGCCCTTGGTGGCCTGGGCTGGGGCAGTGGCCACCGTGGCTCTGGGGCCAGCCAGGAGGGCAGGGGAGGCTGGAGCATCTCAGCACCTCGAGGGGCTGGGGTCACTTCTGGTGCAGCTCTGAGCACCCACCCCACCAGCTCACAGCTGAGCTGCCTTTGCAGAGCCCAGTCCTGTGCTCTGCAGTGAGCAAGGGGCTGCCCACAGCATCCTGCCAGGAACTGGCTTCAAGTGGTCCCTTGAGCTCCCTCAATTAATTAGTTTGATGAGGAGCTGGGTTAGTTACCAAGCACATGAGCCTCAGAAGCCAAGTCACAGAGCAGCTGTGAACTGGTTTGTGCTCCTAGGCCAGCACAACCAGGGCTGCTCTGCATCTCCCACATGCTTCAGCAGTCTCATGCCCTTTTCCCTTTCTTTCCCATCAAATCCCATTCCCTGGGCTGCTCTCCCTCCTACTGCAGGGCTGCAGAGGACAGCTTTTCCCACTTCCAGTATGGTTCTGCACAGCCTCTCACCTCTCAGCGTCACTGTGATCTGTGTTACAGAGAGATCAAAGCACAGCATCCTCTGGGAAAAGGAGAGATAAAGGGAGAAGAAAACGTTCCAGAAGCACCAACAAGCTGGAGCTGTGTTCAGCCCCTTTTGGAACAATAATCTTCCCGGAGGTGTGCTGGGGCTCCAGCAACGCGCAGCGGTGAGCCGGGATCTGTGCGCGGTGTAATCTGATCATGCTCTGTGTGGATAAGAAACACAGCTTCGTGCTTTCCACCTTCTAGGAAAGAGATTTATTATGAAAATCAGGTGTCTGCCTCAGAACACATAAAAACAGTTGGCTTCATAACCTTGGGGGAAAAAGATAAATAAAGAAATCCCATGAGACACGTGTGAGAACTGAGTAAGTATTAAAACATATGTTGGAACATATTGATCCCTGAAAGCCTCCTGCAGCAGACATGAATCTTTTTCATTTCCAGCCCCACTGATAGTTTAATGAGGATGGTGTGTGCCACTCACCTGGATCAATCATTTATGCAGATTCCTGCCAAGCCCCCCCCGCAGGCCCTGTCCCAGCCCAGCAAAGAAGAGCGTGCCATGTTTCAGCTGAGCGATGTCAAACCTCTGCAGGGAGCACAGCACAGCCCTGGCCAGGTGTCCTGTCCTAGGCTCCAAGGGCTGCCACCTTCATCAGGCCAGAGGGGCATTCTAGGACCTGTGATCTGACTGGATCAGCATCCCTCCTGCTGGTTCTTGTCCACGGTGATGTCCCAGGGACACCTGGCTTGGTGTGAGCAGAGTGCCTGAAATGGACCCTTTTATTCCTGTCTCAGGTACACCAGATTTTTCCTTTTTCTCCTCTCAAAGTGTATGTGTAATAAATAGCACAGGACTAGGAGGATGAAAAGATGAATCACAGCTATGAAAATATTTGACTATATTTTAAGCAGGACTCCCAGCAGGTACAACCATAGCCATGTACCACTGACGTGCTTCAGAGGCATCAAAAGACTGGTTTTTCCACCACTGAGTTACCGTTAATTATTCTTAAAATAAACTGCTACCATGCAGTATTAATTCAGAAGAAACTGTAAGTTCCTTGCTATTTTCTACAGCTTGTTTTCACAATGAATTTATGGAAGTTAATTTAGCAGTTCACAACAAACAGGACCACTGCAGGAATACAAACTAGGTGTTGCTTCCTGAATTCTTCCTCCCTCTTGTTAGTGCTCCTCTTGGACTTTTATTAGATGTAGTACAAAAGGTCTTAGTCTGGCAAAGAGTAAATTTGCTGGAAAGGCAGAAGTCAGGAAAAAATAGTGCATTATTTTCTCCTCTTGTGGATATTAACAGTTTGGCACAGAAGCACTGCTCTGACAGTGGAAAAGAATGGTAAAAAATGGGCTCTAATTCTTTGCAGTATGTTAATATTAGTATCTGAACCATGATGGTGTTGTCATGTCTGTGTAGCATGTCTTTTGTCCAAGACCAATCCCAGTTTTCTGGAGCAAGAACCATTTCAGCCCACAGGTGGCACTTGGACTGTCAATCACTTTCTCTAAAAATGCAAGAGATTTTAGTCCTCGCTGAGATGGAAAACTAAAATAAGCAATTTGGAAAGCATTCTGCATCTTGGAGAGGCTTTCTATAATTTATTCAAACTCAGCTTGAAATAGAGAAATGGTTTTACCTCCAGAAGCATCAAAAAATACATTGTGTCAGCGAGTGCATTGTGTGGGAAAATCACCAAATCTTCAAAAGCTGGAGGTCGAGGTGCCTGTGCTAACAAAGGGCTCATTTGCAGCTGCAGCTCCTGTGGATGCCTGTGCAAGCCACATGCTCAGCAATGCTGGGGTCCAGCTGGTGTGCGGCCAAGGCTCTTCAACAGCAGTGTCCCCACAGCCAGATTTGAATTCTGGGATCCCCTCAGCCAGTCCAGAAGCTGTAGGGATGCACAGAGGTTCCTTGGGCGTTCCAGGAGAGTAGGATGCTCCTGCCTCCTGGCTCAGGCTTCTTTGTCTGTGCTGCCAGAGATGGGAGCTGATTTTTACTGCATTGGCATCCGCTCTAGAAGGTCACAAGGGAGGAAAGAGTCCCAAGCTGTGCCAGGGGAGGGTTAGACTGGATGCTGGGGGAAATTTCTGCAGGGAAAGGGTGTGCAGCACTGAGCAGGTTGCCCAGGGCAGTGGTGGAATCCCCATTCCTGAATAGGTTTGAGAGACATGCAGGTGTGGTACCTAGAGACAGGGTTCAGTGGTGGCCTTGGCAGTGCTGGGGGAGCTGTTGGATTTGGGGGTCTCAACCTCCTTAACTCTGTGATTCCATAAAGCTGTTGCTTGCTTTTTCTTTGAAGGTGCTTCTATCCTTCTGGGAGACCATGAGCAGAGCAAGTTGGGGTTTCATTTCCACCAGGAACAAAGCAAGTCAGTCCTGGAAACGCTGCCTGTGTGGTTTTAGAGATCTGTAGCAGCAGTTGTAGAGACTGGGGGTGGGGAGAATGGCACACAGAGAAAATTTCATTCAAGCAATTAAGGAATCACCACACTTTTATGATTAACTTCTTGTTCCCAGGCTGAATGCAGAAGCTGTTAGTGGGGGCATTGCTATTCCATACCTGACACGAACAATGGGAATATTTGTTCTGCCCGGGAGGATTACACCTTCCATTAATCTAAGTTTTATTGAAAGTTTAAATAACAGACAGACAAAATTTGATCAATTAGCAGTGTAATTCCAAGGAGATGTCACAGTGAAATTAAATCTCAAGCATTTTTAATGCAAAGAAACCTAGGAGCTCCCTCCAGTTTTCTTTCTCAGTACAGTGTTTAGATTTTAATTGAAAGTTTATTCTGCTTTGTGCATCTTCTAGTAAATTTTAATTTCAGACTGTAATGAGAACAATTTTTCTATTACAGTGTTTGTAGCATTTCACAGATAGATCCACGATGCCTCATAAATGAGGAAAACAAACAGGTTTGTGTAGGATGCACTAGCCATGGAAATCTCCAGAAGAAAAGAGATTTATGTGGGGAAAAGGGAGGGAATTGGTGCTGTGTGAGGAAGGATGCATGGGGGGAACCAGGTGGGTGTGATTATTGTTCCCACGTGCTCAGACCCTGGGCTCTCTCGGGGCTCCTTCAGGTCCCCACCAGTGCCAGACTGCTGGGGCTGTTCTCGTGCTCATCCCACCCCAGACAAAAGCTGCCCCCTGAGCCCACCCCAGCCCTGCTGCTCCTCTGCTTCCCAGCTGCCGTGGTCCCTTCCTGCATCCTACCATTTCGGCTTTCATTTCCTTATGTAATTTCTGTGTCCCCAGTGAAGTGTTGTTGCCATCATTACCGCTCCACATGTCTTCCATTTTTCTTATCATAAATGTCATTCTCATACTGCAAATACCAGAAGTGCCACAACCTTGCTGTGAATCTATCTCAGTGCTATCTTTGGAGACATACCTCATCTGAGGAGAAGTAATACTGAAAATAGCTGTATATTTTTGGATGTATATTTTTGTCTGGCTGGATGTCAGGGATCAGCTTGTCAGGCAGCTGAAGCAGTGCAAATCCCCAGTCTGCAAGGTCTAGTTTTGTTTACACAATAAGAGTTTCTGGTCAAACCTGGGCCTTGATACCCTTACAAACAGCTTCCCAAAAGTGACAAAGACTCCAGATGTGACAGCAGATACTGGTGAGGAGAGGTTTCTCAGTGATAGGGGAGGCACAGAACACAGCAGCAGGACTGACTGCTGGGTGTGCAGCACACGGGCTGTGATGGCAATTCACTCTGGACTGTTCCTCTGTCAGTCACCATCAGGTGAGCAAATACCGGAGGAACTGCTTGCGGAAATTAACAGACGTGGCTGCACATTCCCAACATCTGATGATCTGTAACTGTTCCTCCCAAGCCAATCTGTTTGTGAATCCTGGGGCACCAGGCAGCTGCAGCCCTGGCTGGGCCACACCAGCTCTCTGTGGCATAATCATGCCTGGGAGGTGAGGATTTGGGGTTTCTCACAAAGTAATTTTTCTTAGTAAAAGCAGTGATTAACCTTGCTTCAGTCACGAGCAGCAGTATTTAAAACAACAACAAGAAAAAAGGCAGCTGAGAGCTGCCTGCAGCTTGGCTTGGGCAGCCGCTCCTCCATATGGCGTGTGAAATGCCAGCACATGAAATTAACTCTCATAAATAAGTAATAAGGGCTGATTTGCCCAGATCTGGATGGGCTGACTTCCTATGGAACACAGCCCTTAGCCGTGGCATCAGTGTAACTGCAGGTGTTGGAGGCCATGGAGTTCCAACAAAACGTGTATTCTAGGGAGAGCTTGGAAGGGAAAATCCACTCTGGGAAGGGGCCAGCATTCCAGCCTCATTCCAGGATGCTCAAGGAGGAGTGCCTGTTTGTGTTTTCAGAATTGAATATTTCCGTTTTCTGACACTTTCCACAAGTCAGGCTCAAGTGAAATTATATTTTGTTCAAACAGAGCCTTTGAAGTAACCAACATTTTCCCTTGCAGAGGACTCCTTGTATGGGAACTCTTTTTCCTCTCCAGAACGTGAGAAAATTGAAATAATGAAGCTTCCTCTGAAAAATCAGAAAGATTTGTCCCACATCACATATCTCATGTAATCTTTCACTGACAGCACAGGGGGTTCAGACTGAAGGCCCTATTCCTGCTAGAGCAGAAATTCAGCATGCAAGAAAGTGGCAAATTTGAAGTAGAACTCTAGAACTTAGAGTTGGCCATCTCTGACAAATAAAAATTAAACACAAATAGTCAAATTCTCACAGACCCTGGTGTTTTGAGCCAGCAGCTGTTCAGCTCATCTGCAAGAGCCCTTCCCAAGTGCCTGCTGTCCCCTCACAGCAGGCATTGCTTCAGGTCCTGACCCAGCTGAGGGGCCAGCACCTTTCCAGCAGCACCACGGGTTCCTGGAGGCCTGGCCCTGCAAAAACAATGGAATCTTTCTTCAGCCACCATCAGTGAAATGGAGGCAGTGTCCCTGGGAGCTGGGGGCTGATGGATGGTCCCTGAAGTGCAGCAGCACAATCTGTCAGGGCCGAGGTTAATGGGGGGAATGGAAATAGCCTGAGCCTGCCCAGCTGACATCAGTTGCTAAAGGAGCTGAGAGCCAGCTCACAGTGCACCCTGCTCCTCTCTTCACTGCCATTGCCCCGAGAGCAGCTGCAGCCCTGCCTGGGCTCCCCGGGGCCTGAGGCAGCTTGGGGCCAGGCTGCTGGGCTGGCATTGCCCTGCTGTGGCTTGGGTGTCACCCTGGGCTCTGCCCACGGCGTGGCCCTGCCCTCATTCCAGTGGGACACCAGGCTGGGCTTCTGTCTGTCCTCAGCCACTTGGGGCACAGAGAGGGACTCACAAAAGGGACCATCCCACTCAGAATTCATCCCCACGTGTTGGCAGAGTGTCTCACAGGGGAGACTGTGCAGCCCTGTCACTGCCCCAGGCTCTGGTTCTGGTCAGAGCTGGTACCACTGTGGCCTTCAAAGCCAAGCTCACTCTCCTGCCAGCTGGGAGTGCTTAAGAAATGTTCCAAATGCATTTGGTACTCCACTGCTAAGTGCCACCTGTGCTGGGGACCAAATTAACCCACAGCTGAGAAAATGGAAAACCAGGAATTTAATTGTTTCATGGCTTCAAATTCTTTACTGCTTAATTCCCACTTATAGCATAAATACTGAAGAAAATTGAGGTATTTAAGAGCAAAAACAGACATCAATTTCTGTTGATGTCATGTTCTCACCTTACAGGAAGAAAGGTACATTCAGAGGCTGGGTTTGGCTTGGGAGGCACCACTCTGCAGTGAGAGGCTCCAGCTCTTCCCACAGGCATGATAATTCACAGTTTAAATAAGTTTTTCCTGTCCTGAAGGTAAAATACAACACTGAAACTGCCAGGAGCAGTTTTTTTTGTTTGTGGTTGCAGCATGGCCCTTTCTGACCTTTGGACATATGCCATGAATGCTTTAATCCTGGCAAGGGTTTTATCTTAAACAGATACAATGAAGGATCTGAGAAGTAGGTCAGGAGACATTAGAGGCTGTTTGATTCATTGTGAGTTGTGTGCACAGCATGGCTTTCAAGAAATGTCATTACTTGGGTGCAATGAGGCTGCTGTTTTGTCTTAGAAAACAGTCAAATGGATGGTTAGTAGGAGAAAGGAGAGAGGAAGGGCTGGGTTTCTGGGGACCAAGCACCATTTCAGGCAGGAAGCCCCCACCATGAGCAGGTGCTTGTGTTTTGGGGGGCAGCACCCCACGTGTGCCAGCAGCAGGGAGCAGCAGCACCCAGGGGTGCAGGTGAGGCTCTGGGGTGACAGGCACAGAGCTGCAGCTGTCTCCTCTGCTGCCAGAACACTCCTGAGATCCTTTCCAAGGTACTGAGGATATTTTTTTTCCCCTCACAGTGCTTTACCATCCTGTGTCTGTCCAGGGTGCAGAGTTTTCATTTCTTTTAATGGTTCTCAAGAAATTATTGAGAAATAAAAATGCATTTCAAAGTTATCTTCAAGGCTTACTGTGGTTCAGATGGTTTCTTTAAATCCACAGTGCATATGCTATTTTTCAGAGCTTTACTGGTCCCCAAATGATTGTAATGGATTATTGACTGGCTTTACTGGGGCCTTGGGAGTTTAGAAAGGAGAAAAGTAATTTAGCAAGGGAAAACCCTTAAATATATATACATGAAAGTTTTTAAAGTTCATCTAATCTGTCTCTAGTTTTGGTGTTTATAAACCAGACACTGTCATCAAGGTTAACAGCACTTTGCTGTTCTGGGAATGTTGCAGCAGCCAGTTGACTGGAGCTCCTTTGTGCCTTAAGGAAAAGAAACCCACCCATCCCACAGGGCTGCTGCACCCCTCAAGCTGCTGAAATCACTGCCAGGAGCAGAGCTTGGCCTCACAGCACTTCCCTGCAACTGCTGGAGAGCCTGGGATCCTGAAATGTCCATGTAAAAGCATTAATACAAGATGGATGTAGCTCCATACCCTGGATCTGCTTAACCTGATAAATAGTTTCAGTTAATGGACAGCAAAAGGAATGATGCTCAGTAAATTTGATTTTATGAGCCTTTCACTTATTTGCTGTGCCCATTAGGTCGGAAGTTAGGTAATGGTGAGTGTCCATTAGTGCATTAGCTCAGCGATGAGGGAGCTGAGTTGGGAAAAAAGGAGAATTGTGAAAAACCCGCTGAAGCCAGGTGTGTTTATTAAACCTTTGTTCATTAGTGGTGGCTGTAGTGGACACTGAGCTGCAGAGGCATCAGAGTTTGGTTCAGGTGGGCAGAACAGCACCCCCTGAGCCCCTCCCTCCCCCACAGCACTTGGTCCCTGTTTCTCCTGTCGTGGGGAGCCTGAGGCAGCCACAGGGGCTGTGGGACAGGGATGGGGCTGCTCCTGCCCCAGGAGGGTCTCTGGGCAGTGCTGGAGTGATGGGCAGCCTGGGCTGCTCCTCCAGTCACAAATACATGGCCCAGCTTGTAACAACCACAATAACCATTTCACTGATAACCCTTTCTTTTACTCATTACTTTGAAATTTTTTTTTCTCTGCCCAGGCAAATTAGTTTTTAAAATCTCTTTTCCCAATTTCTTCGTTACCCTGGGATTATTTACACAGCCCACAAAAAGCTGTTTACTCTTCTGGGTAATTCAATGAACATTCACTTGCTTTGAATTAATATGCAGCGTTGTTCCAAGTGCTGGCAATTTAGTGGTAATTGGAACATCTCCTTACCCTGGAAAAAACATCCAGCCTCCCAAGTTAGTTTTCACAAGTGGCATTAATGCAGCAAGAGAGCAAAATTCCCTTGTTCATGTGCAAGCAAGGAAATATGGGGCTTGTTGGCAGTTACAAGGTAAATTTTCTTGCCCTCAGTTCCTGCTGGTGCTTCCTCCGTGGCTGTGAGGGCTGTTCAGGGTGGCAGGAGTCTGTCCCACGCTGCCAGGGCTGGGTGGTCCCTGCTGTGCTGGTCGAGCAGTTTGCCCACGAGGTGTTACAGTGCTGGAAATGAGTTTGGTGGGTGACAGGGGTTGGCAGCAGTGTGTGGAGGAGCAGGGCACAAGGAGCATTTCAGCAGCGGTTTGATCTCACCTGGGCTCACACCAGAGGTGTGTGCTTTGTTTGTGAACAGGTGAGCCCTGCAGAGGCTTTGCCTGCAGGGTTTGGCAGGGATGTGTGCACTGATGAGCTGCAGCACCCCTGGCTCAGCTGAGGTCAGGCAGGAACAGCCCAGCCCCATCAGCAGCCTCCTGTTTCCACCTCAGTCTGCTGGTGCCCTCTGAACACAGGCAGGCCAGGCTGCTGCAGCCTCTCTGTGAAGCCAGCAGAGCCCGACAGACACTAAATGGAATCTGTTTGCTCTGCTGCCTGCTCGCTTCCCTGATTTGGTTCTGCTTACAGGGGCTACTTAGGGTGCTAGCACTTCTCCAGGGGTTTCCCCAGCAGTGGAAGCAGCTTTGTTTGACTGAAGACAGAGAAAGAGACAATAAGTTGCATTTGTTTGACACAGTTTTGAGGTCCAAGTGGGAGCATTTGAATTTGTGCAATCCAAAGTGAGGGTTCTGTGCCTTTCAGAGCCTTTTTCTTCCCTTGTTTTGCCCTGGGGTAAACTTTTCACTCCATCTAAAACCTCCTGCCCAGGCAGGACATGGGGCTCAGCCAGAAGGGAAGACAAAACGTTCTGGGGTTGGTTAGACTCCCAGGTAGGGTTTGCTGCTGGATGTGGCTGTGAGAGCAGCTCCCCTGTGGGATGACAAGTCTCAGAGCAGCAGGGCCCTCCAACAGCCTCTCCTGCTCTCAAGACATTCTTTCTCTCATCACATTTACTGTAGAATTAGAAAACATAATGATGGAAATATTTTTCTTGATTTTTATGCTTTGCTTTTGACCTGTGAAAATGTGTTTACAACAGGGTTTGCGTTAACACCCTGAGAATAAACAAGTGTGAATATGGCACTGATCATGCTAGCACAAAATTAATGTTGCATATGCAACATTAAATACCGCTCAAGAATTTAATTTAATTAGGGAGTCAGTCCTTCTGGAAGCCAGCAAGCTGACAGCCAGAGAGCTGAAATCTTCTGAGCAGAAGGATGTCCCTGGGAGCTGCTGCATGGGGCACACTGCCCTGCTGGCAGGGGGACAGGGCAGGGTGCATGGGCTGCCAGCCCTGTCCTGCTCTGCAGGAGCAGGGACTGGAGTCACAGAAACCATCTTTTGGGACCCAGGCTGGGGCAGTATTCAACTTCACAAAGTCTCTGGGTGGAAACAGCTTCCAGTCTAGAACAGACCTGGGGACAAACCCACAATTTAAAGAAATCCTTCAGAAGCAGTTAGGAGGCTCTTGAGCTAACAAGTACACTCCAGGCTCCTTGACACCTGCTTACAGGGGCAGCAGAGCTCAGGGGCTGCCAAGGAGGTTCCTGCATCCCCCTGCTCTGCTCAGCCCCTCTGCAAGCCCCCAGGGGCTGTGGCCCTGTCTCAGCCCCTCTGCCGTGGGCTCTCCTGCAGGGTGGTCCCTGCCCTGCTCTGGGCCTCAGCCACGGAGAGATGAGGCTTGGGACAGTCCCCACACAGCTCAGGTGAGGAGCCACGTCCTCCTCCCGCCCAGCACAGCCCTTGCCCCCCGAGACTGCATTCACAGAGGGAGATTAATGCAGTCTTTGGGAGAGCACACTGACTGAGAGATCCTATTTACAGAGAGCTTCCCAGGGGTGTCCTCAGGAGAACAGGGATCCAGACAGCGTAGTGTGTGCTGTTAGTAATGTAAAAGGACACTGTTACTTGTGTTGCATCACTGAACTCCATTATGTCTTTACTCACCTTGTTTCCAGGACAAGTGCAGTTCCCTGTGAAGCCAGCACCCAGTGGCAGGTCAGCAGTGCAGGTTTTGTGCCATGAAGGAAACAGGCTGCTCTGGATCCCAGCAGCACGTGGCTGACAGTGCCACTGACTCAGCATGAGCCACTTTCTTACTCCACAGCAGCCCTGGCTCCTCACTGCCCACCCTGGGCATTGCCAGCAAAGCCACCTGAGCTGGCAGGGACAGGAATGCCCAGGGATGGGGCCATTGGCAGGACCTTATCCTCATGCCAAGGTCTTTTTCCTCTGCCAGTTTTCAGTGGAGCTTTCCTTGCACATCCCCTTGCCTGCTTGTTGCTGGAGCTTGTCACAAGCACGGGGGTCTCTGTTGGTCACTTGGTCCCTGTCCCCTCCAGAGCAGGTCCTGGCTGTGGGGCAGTCACTGGGGGCAGGGCTGGCACCACCTCACACACATTCCTGTAGGTCTGGGGTCCCTTGGCAGAGCTCTGCAAGCAGCTGCTTCCCTCTCTCTCTGCATTAAGATTAATGCTTGAGCAGCAGTTGTCCCATCCATCTCTCTGGGAGGCTTCCTCCAAACAAATAGCAGGAGGAGGTGGCATCTATTTGGGAATGACAGGGCCTCAATCTATTTATTCCACAGGTAACTGCTGTCTCCTGAAATGTCAGATTGACTCTTCATCTTCCCCGGGCTGGGTGCGAGCGCGTGTGGCGGGCACAGCCCGCCTCCCTTCATTTGCAAGGAAAAAGAGTCACTGAGATTGATTGCACAATTGAATATGCAGCATGGTAAACAGTTATTTGGAAATTATTGTTTGTGTTTAATTATGACATACAGAAGTTTAACAGTCATAAATTTTTCATTGGAGTTGGAATGCAAATGTAAGCTTTAACGTGCATCAAGGAACGACACAGATCAGCACTTCCCACAGCACAGCTCTGGGGCCAGCAGCCCCAGGGGCATCCCCCTCCTCAGCATCGTGGTTCAGAGCTGTCAGTGACCTGGGAGTGGCTTAGAAACCAGAGATTACTTGTTTCTGCTTGGTTTGCTCTCTGCATAAAGTCCTCAAGGCAGAGCAGAGGCACTAACAGGCAGCCAGGGCTTCACTACCCCTGACACTTTTGGGGTGCAGCCAGGGTGGGGAAGGGCCTGTGGGTGTCACCTCCACCCTGCCAAAACAGGAAAACTTTCTGGTTTCATGAAAGTGCCTTGTCAGTACTTTTGCTGCTGAGAGCAATTCTTTCCAACAATTATCAGATTAATTTTTTTCCATCTTTTCTCTCTTTTTATTCCTTTCTTATCTCTTTCTTCTCCTTCCCCCAGCACATGCACACAGACACATGCCGTAGCTCTTGGCAATTGAAGAAAATGAAAAATAGATATGTAGAGGGAAAAAAGTCGAACAGCAAGAAAAGATGTGCTAGAAAAGAGGGTGGTAATAAAGGAATCTAATTAAAATGGAAAATTTCTGTGGGAAAAGGAAGTGGTGTTGGGGGAGGCAGAGGTAGAACATTGTTTCTATGCAGCCTGCTCTTTTGGGGGAAGAAGCAGCATTTCCCAGCTGATTAAAAACTGGTATGTAATGACAGTTGAGTATTTTTCTGTCTTTGCATTTCTGAAGCAAATCTCTCATGGGACAAAACATATCACTCAGTGAGTTTCATAAGGTTTAATTCTGTATTAGGCAAAGAACAAACTGTGTCTGTGTTGTACAGCTCACACGTGAGCAGAAAGGTGAGCACACGTTTTCTGAGCACCCACTTGTGCCTCCAGAGACAGCAGTGTTGGGGAGGATTTTAGGGAGAGATAAGAGTTCAGAGGGTCTTGTGACAGTTTCAGGGGTTAGCAAATGGGGTATGGAGGTCTCAAAATAGATGTGCAGGAAGGGCTGACCTGTAGCTGAAGGATGTGTTTGAGCAGCGCTGACCTCGCCATCAAAGCTCAAGATGAAATATCTCCCCAGACGAGTCCTGTTTATGATGTTCTCAAGCTCTTTTAACAATGATTGTGGCCAGGGGAGCTGTGATTTACTGCACAATGGCAGAGGTGTCCTCGGTGTCCCTGCAGAGTGGCCGCCCTGGGCAGGGGGAGAGCAAGGGGTCACAGCACTGGGGACGTGTCCTGCAGCCAGGTCATGGCCTCGTTGGCTCTGATGGCTGAGCTGTGGCAGTAAGGGACTCACTTCTTCAACACAGAGCTGCCCAGACACGCCACACTGGGGCAGGGGGTACTGAGGAGGTGGATAAATGGCACGGGGCTGTTTGTATTTCTGCATATTGTGACTCTGTGTAGCTGTCAAATGACCCATGGCTAATCTTACTGATTGAGGCGTTTCTTTGTTCCTTGACTGATAAGGGTGACTGGTGACTCTGTGGCCATTGGAACACAGTGAATCAGTTCTGGGAAAACAAATTCTCCAAAGAGGAAAGTGTCTGTGGGAAGCAGCAATGTGGGATGTGGAGTGGGAGTGCCAAACCAGAGATGTGGCAGTGGGAAAGGCTTTCCTGGGCTCTGCCTTAAGATTATTCCTTGCTGTCTGTCACTTCTTGGTCCTCTTCCCATGTTCTGGTTTGAAGGACGCCTTTGAAATGAGGGATGAGCCATAATGAGAAAATAAATGCAAATTAATCAAAGATGACACTATAAATTATGTGCAACATAATTTCTTTGGCACAGTGTTCCAACGTAGGGGGGTCTGTGTGTGTGTACACAGGCACAGGAACATAAGCCATCACCTTTCATCCTTACAGTGCTCACAAAAGGCTTCACAAACATGAACACTAACAGCTCCCACACAGAGGCGTGGGTGACCTTCACCTGGGGCTCTGCAGCTGGATTCAGAAGCCATTGGTTTGCTTGCTGTCTGTCAATTTTCCTTTTTCAGGTACAATCACTGCAGCAGCAGTGGCAGTGACAGCAATTCCCCAGTGAGAATTGAATTCCCCAGCAGAGCCTGAGGACCAGGAGGTGACGGTGAAATGCACCTGAGGTGGGCTGGGGGAAGAGGGGAGAAGGGGGGAAAGGAGGAGGAATGTGGTACTCAGGCTGTATAGCTGCAGTGGAAGAGAAATGCTGTTAAATTGGGTGTGGTTCTAAAAACCCAGACCGGGGGTATTTAATCTTGGAATGCAATTACATTCCTGTAAAATCTTTCACTGGCATGATGCTGGCTGTGGAGGTGAGCACCAGAGACCTTCTGCCCACGACTTTGCAGAATTTAGGCAGCTTGTGAGTGAGCAGTGATGCATGAATAACCAAGAGAGAATGTACATCCTTTCATGAGCATTCATGCTCATCTGTGTCCTGAGAGGAAAGCAATGTTTGGGTCACAGGACAGGGCAGTGGGAGCCTTAAATCCCATGGGAAATAAAAATGAAAGAAGCAGTGATATTGAGAACTTTCCAGTCAGAGATGGTGTATCACAGCTGTTCTCTGTTATAAACACCACCTTGAGCTCTTGCAGGTCCAGTAAAGAGAAAAGTAAAATGAAAATATTGTAATGGGTTAGAAAATTAAGAACAAGACAGCTCCATTCAGCGTGAGTCTGCGACATGTCAGAACTGGCAAAATGTTTCACTGTGCGAGTTATTAAAGATGAAGAAATTGTGTACAGTGTGAGGTGTGATGGTGATTGATTGTTGGGTCAGCCCGAGCCAGGCATTAACCCCGCGCTGACACGGCAGGAGTCGCGGAGATCGCTGCCACGCTCAGAACTGTTTTCACTGCTCTGCTAAAATAAATACCTCAGTTCTGCCAAAACATATTAAAGGTAAAATGAGCCACCACTAAGGCAAACGGAAAGAAAATCCCCTTGAAGGAAGTGAGGACAAACATAACTAAAAGCAGTAGATTAAAGATTGAAATATAAACTGCAGATGACAGACAAACTTTTTCTTAGTGATTTTCCAGAGGAAAAGCATTTTGCATGTCTTTTTCAGTGTGCACTCTGCCTTCCCCTTGCAACACCTCACACTGCCCTCACAGCCTGAGCCCTGAGAGCTCTGAGCCTTTACTTGCCAAAACTCCGTCCCCATGCCCTGCTGGGTGTGATTATACCCATACCCATACCCATACCCAAAGTGTGTGTTTCTAGAACAGTTACACCCTTTTGGGGGTATTTTTTGGCTGTGTATATGCACACTTTACACAGTGGGCAGTTACTGGGCTGCCCCCCTGCAGTCAGAGGGGTGCAGGGTGTGCACACACAGACCCTGTGCTCCCGGGGTCGCTGGCACTGGTGGCACTGTCACCAAACCCTGAGCTGTTTGTGCCCTCCTGCCAGAGGAGCCCTGGCTGCTGAGTCACTCCTTTCTGGGTAAATAGCAGCGTAAAAAGACATGACATTTTCTGGGCTGCTCTTCTGTATTAATAAGATTCCAACTACAGGGTGACCTTTTCACAAAGGATTTGTAAATGCCAAAAGCTGCATAAAAATCTCTCTTTCTCGGGCAAACAGAGGCATCATAACTTTGCATTTATTCCTTAAATGGTGTTTTCCTGTCTTTCCCCCTTTGATCATCTATTTCCCCTGAATGGGTGTAGTGACAGCTGTACCTCCAACAGCAGCTGTGAAAGGGAATGAGAGAAAATCAGTGATTGAATCTGCTCAGGGGATCATTCTGCTCAAGGGGCTGAATGAACGAAAACAAACAGGACAGGGATGATGCCCCAGCAGGGAGGGATCAGCCTCTGCAGGAGAGGGACCACAGAGCTTGGGCATGGGGGAACGCTGGGTGCCAGTCCCAGTTTGTGTAAGGAGGGCTTACACTGCTTCTTGCCACTGAACCACGTTCACACACAGAGAACAGGAAAATCAGCACCAACCAACCACCCGAGGCTTTTATGTTACATTGCATTTGGGCTATTTGATTTATCAAATAAATGCTGCCTTTGCAGCAGGCTGTACACCCTCTTTGGGTGTATTTCCAACCATAGGAAAATAATAACAGCCAAAAAAAAACCCAACAGAACAAAAGGTTTATAACTTTACTTATGGAAGGCTGAGGCTTCATCCAAGAGCAGGGCACTGGAATACACCACCACCACCACCCTGCATTGTGTCAAAGGCCCCCAGGGCATGGACCTTGCCTGACCTCTTTGGTCAGGCTTTGAGTGAGCTCAGAGTCCCTGAAAATCACTGCATTGCCTTAATTAATACATTGTGTAAGGAAACTCTTGTACCTCTTTGTTTCACCTCCATGGTTACCTTTTTCCTTTGTACTCTTTCTGCATTTCTTATGTCTTTTCATCACCAACTAACATAATTTAATTCCTTCTCCCTTTTGCAAGAGTCCAGAGCCTGCACTTGTCACTGGCAAGTGTTCAACTTTTCCTAAACTGCGGCTTAAAAAGGAAAAATTTAGGCTGGATCTGAGCCCAATGCAAGTTTCATACTCTAATGTTTTATCACCCCAAAATATCATTCTGCTTTTAATTTCCTGAGTGATTCTTGTGCCCAGCTCAGCAAATGCTAATACACTTCCCCGCTTCCCACTCCGCTTCCTCCCACTTTTTCTCCTTTTCCCTCCCATTTCCATGAGAAGTGTATGATCAAAAGGAGCAACAAACTGTAGGTGGGTTCCTGAGGTGTCACCTCAAATATTGAGGGTTGATAGGAGAGCAGGAAATATGCTTGTGATTGAATAGAAATATATGCCAGGTAGAAATGAAAACAGCAAAAACTTATCCCTGGTCCACTGGTGAATTACCTGGAAGTCTGCATGTCATTTGCCTGAACTCCAGACCAGGTTCTTCAGTGAAGCCAGGACAAACCTTCCCCTGACGACTCCTTCTGTGGTGTTACCCTTAGAACTTTTGCATCACAGCCCAGGTTTCCCTCCAGCAGCACACAACATTACTTCTAGTTCTGCTGCACTGACTAATGAGAGTAATTGGTCTCTGTCCTCTTCATAATGTCCCTCTAAGTATTTGTAAAGAGTTATCATGGCTCCCTCCAGTCCTCTTTTCCCTTCACATAAAGATTCTCAATTCATTTTAATTCGTCCTCCCTGACCCTCCCTCCCACTCCCACTTTATATATCAAATAATGGAACCCAATTACCTTGCAGACATTCCACATTTGGAGCAGAGAATGGAGGAGGGGACAGCAGAGTGCTCTGGAAAGACAGCTGTGAGTTGTGCAGTGCCCAGCAGCCCCCAGTGTGTGCCCAGCACTGCTCAGGCTCAGCAGCAGTTTGGGTGGTGCAGCTCTGCAGCAGCTCCAGCCTGCTCAGGTCCCACCTCAGCAGAGCTGAAGCCTCGCTGGGCACTGCTGGGCACTGCTGTGCCACGCCAGGACACTGCACTAGGGGATGCAGAAGATAAGCAGAGGCCCAGAATCCCCTCCTGCACTCTAACATAAAGACGAGGGTTAATTTGGATTAGCAAAATGGAAATGTCAAGCTCCATTTATATTCTGGCACCCAGTGTTAATTACCTTTCCCTTTTTTTAGTAACCATTCTTGTGTTCTGTTTCCTCACTAAAAACTGATAATAAGCTATCCATCTATGTAACCACTCTGCTGACACAAATCATGATGGATATGGAAAGAAATAAAATTAAAATCTAATGAGACATTGCTCAGAATGAGACAAAAAAATTGAACCATGTTCTTTAATCATCAATGTGCAAAGCCAACCAGAATGAATCTGTTTCAAGGAGGCCTCATTTCTATTTAAATGTAAAATACACTGAAATGTTTTAAGAACCACAGAAGACTATGGATTTTGGATAAAAGGCTGAGTATTAGCCTTGTAATCCCAGCCAAAAAAAGCCCCATACCAACCAACAAACAAATCCAATGCCCTGGTGCTGCAAAGAGGCCAATGGCTTCTCTTGCTTAGATTTCCCAGAGGGTAAAGCAGAACTCCTTAGACATTAGGTCACTGAAAACTTTAATCACTTATTTACTCTGTAGGACAAAGACTCATCAATAATTGCCAGCATCATCATAAATACTGGTAGAAAAATCCTAATTCTGACCTGATCCTGTTATAAATAAGGATATAATTGCATAAAGCCAATAAGAGGTCATGAGCATTTTGAAAGGTTCAGTCCTTCCCCCTCCCTGTTATCATGTTTTCCCCCATTTGTGTTTGAAGCTGCATTTCTGATCACCTCCAGTGCAGAGTGAGACACTGCCTGGCTATAGCTCCCACTTCACTGCCATGGTCCAAGTGTTTCAGAGCACATTCCAAATGCTGTGATCCTGAGGGAAGCCCTGTATCAGGAAGAGTTAGTAAATTTAGAGTAATAAAGCCAATCTTTGAGAACAAAGAGGGTCTTTGTTGACCTTCTAAACAGAGGTTTCAGAACATACTCAGACCTCTTCCCTCTTCTTTGGGCACATAAAATAAAAAAAAATTAAAATTCATTAAGAAAAGGAAGCCAGACTCCCAGTCCTGTGCTCAGAAAACAAGGCTTTAATAAGCATCAGATGTGGTGGAAACCCTCAGTGAGATTTGTGTGAGTGGTGTGAGGAGGGTGGGACTGGATGTCTGTTCCTTATGCTTGCTGCAGTGGGAAGGGGTGCCCCTGAAGTCCCCAGGCACTGTGTAATTAAATGGTGAGATGTGTGACAGCCAGAAGGATAAATGGGTTCAAAAGAAGATTCAATTAATTCAGAGGAGAAACCTATCTGTGGCTTTTAAGCCCCTTGTTCCCAACACAACTCGTGGCTCAGGAAGTCTGTAATCTGCTAATTACTAGAAACTGAGAGCCTGATTTGTAGGCACAGATCTGTCCAGCTTCTGCTGGAGACAGGGTGGTTTCAGATGCCCCAGTGTAGCAGGTCTTTTTGGGTGATGTGAAATCACCTCATGCTCCTCCTGGTGCCCTCCTGGTCCCTGCTCCCCCAGACTGTCACCGTGTGCCCCAGCCCTGCTGCCCCTGCAGATCCTGTGGCACACCCAGTGGAGCTCCAGAAGAGCCCAGCATTATTTGGGGTTTCCATTTCATGTTCATCTGCCCTTTAGGTTTTTGAGGGGTGTTTTTCCCTTCGTGTTTCTTCAATTATTTGGATGATATTTTGTCACTGCAGTCAAGTAATATGGCACAATATGAACATTAACATTTGCAGTGAGTTGAGAAAAAATACCATCTTTAAGCCTCCACAGCAAAAATGCTCCTCAGCAGCAAATGAAGGTGCCACAGCCCGAGCTTCCCTGCAGCAGAAATCCCTGCTTTTCCTCCAGGACTTTGAACTTGAGCACTTCCACCACCAATTCCACTAACAAACAGCAAAGTCAATCACTTTTTCCTCAAACAGACACCCAGTCCTTGTGATTTCAGATGTGATTTTGTTTCCTGATTTTATCTGCATGAGCAGTTTGAATGGTTTTATAATTTGCCTATGCTTCCATTTTATCACATCTGCCTCCCATCTGTTATTTTTATTGTTTGCATTCCATTCTCCTCTCCTAATGCCAGCAGTTTGACTATAAAGCTGATGGCACATTCTGGAAACTTATCACCTCTCTCAAAAAAACATGTCTTGTGCAGGATGGCATAAGAACCACCTGGAGAAGGATGGGTGGATCTGTTATTAATGATTTTCTTTAGCAAGAGCCCACACAACCACTGGACTTGGTGCAGATGCACGTTCTCTTCTCACTGCCCCTTGCAAAAGTCCCTCTGAATGAACAGAAACCAAATGTAAACAAAAACTTTGTGATTCAGGGGTGTTCATCTGTTATATCCCCCTGCACTGGGAACAAAACAGGAACAGAGTGAGCACTCCAGGGCTCCAAGCTCTTCCCCAAGGCTCATTCCAAGAGACAGGGATGTGTGGGAGCAGAGAGCTGGTCCCAGGGATGTTCCATGAGCTGCCCAGGGCTGCAAAGGGAGGGGGAAATGGAAAACCAGCCTCTGGAGCCCCAGGCTGAGCAGTTCCCCGTCACACTCAGAAGATAAATAAGTCATTTGGTCACTGTGTCATGCCAGCCACCCTCCTCCTGAGCATTGCCGTGCATCACCAGGCAGGGATCCTGCCACAGAACATCTCGGAGTCAATGTCAGTTCACTGCAGCTCTCACAACCCTGGCTCGTGCTGGGCAGGGGGCTCTGGTCCACAGAGCCCACAGAAGAAATGTGAGAGGGGCTGCAGGACTTGTGCACTGATGCCAGCTTGGCATCAGGTGGAAGAACCTATAATGTGCAAAATAAATACAGAATTTCTCTAATGTGTCTCCAGTACTCACTGCTCAGCCTCTGATAAACAACAGATGAGTCCCACATGTGCCACAGGTTTGGGCCAGTTAAAATTTTCACTTATTTGTGGCAACACAGACTTTTTCTCCTTTTATAATTTTCCAAGCACACGTATAATTGGCTCTGGCCTGCTACCAAGAGGTTTATTAAAGCGGCAAGGGATGAAACTAATGATTGTTAAGAAGATCTAATTCCAAGGATACTGAGTTGTTGATTACACATTTATGGCTACTAACCAGCAGCTCTCGAGTAAGGGCCTGTGGATTTGTTTACCTTGCCAAGGCACTAAGATGTAGCCAGTCTCTAAAATTCAGAGGTTGAGGTGGAAATCAATACAGAGCTGCTGAACACCCTCCTGTGCAGCTGGGAGAGACTAATTGCTGATGAACCTATGAGTCCAATAAAAATGTGCATAATTTAAATTGTATTAAAACCATAAGCTGCTAAAACATCAATATTTAAACACCATCCCACCATCCCCTGCAGTGTCAGCAGGGATCTTACAGGAAGAACAGATATTGCTGAACATTAAAGCGACAAAGGCGAAAGAATTGCCTGAAATATTTCTTTCACCAAATTTCTGACGTAGATTTAAGTAAAAGTGCCTCACAGAAAAATGTGGCCCCAGGTGTTCTTCCTCTTGGTGCTAAGAGCAGGTGCTGGGGCCTGGGCTGGAGGAGGAGGCTCACTGGGGTCTGACCCTTGCACAGCAAGGTCCATTCCAGTCTGCTGCCCATCCTGGCTCTGCTCAATCCAGAGCTCACCTGCTGAGAGTAATGCATTTATCACCAAGGCCCCACCTGTCTGTGCTCTGCAAGGTGTGCACGTGCAAACCTCCACCATCTTCTCAGACGCTCTGGGATACACACCATGAAATTTAACAAGGTGTGTCCTATACAGGGCTGTAACACTGCAGCTGCGTGCACTAATTAGATAACGCTCGTTATTGTTCCTCCAATTTGCATTTGCAGAGGCGGTGCCAGCGCTGGCTGCCGGCCCTGATTGATTGCTCCACTTTGCATTCATTAGGAAGGTGGCCCCAGCACAGTGGTTTTACAGCGTGTTTGCTGCCGCTTAACTGGGTGTGCCAGTCAAACGCCTTGAACCGCGGCTCTTGATTAACAATATTTTGCAGATGCAGTGCAGGCTGTTTGAGCAACCCGACAGGCAGTGGAGGGCTGGGCGAGCAGTGCTCCCAGTCCCTGCGGAGCCTCACCTTGCTGCAGGCAGGTGGCAGGAGCACCTCTGTGACACCGGGGCTGGTGACAGCCACCCGCACATCAGGGCATCCGTGCCCGCTGCTCATCCTCCCTCAGGCGTGACTGACAGAAATAAACCGGCCTGACAGAGGGTTTGGCTCGGTGACACTGAGCCCAGGCAGCTGGGGCACATACAGGTCTCAGTGAACTCTGTGATTTTTCCTTCACGTCCCCTCACAGCTGCAGGGATTTCTCTGGTCCATCTCATCTCCCCTCCACTCCAGGCATCACCTCGGGGATCGGTGGAGCCAGGGACTCAGCTCTCGCCTGGGTTGCTGTAGCAGCAAACAGCCTGGAAGTGCCCATTGCCCCCACCCAGGGACCTCAAGACCCCCTGGTCCCAGGGCCCCCACTCTCCCCAGCTCAGCCCTGTGCCACCAGACTGCCAAAAGGAGGATGCTGGGCTTGCAGGGAGCCTCCCTCAGCACATCCAGGACATGGGACAGCTGCTTCCCTGCCAGAGCAAGGGCACTGCATGGCAAGGTGATGCCATTGAGTGCTGGACTGATTTTGGGGCATTTTTCCCTCACGCTCAGTGTTGCTAGGCTGCTGACACACAGCAGCTCCACAGCTCAGCAGATGAAGTGTCGCTCCAGCTCGTTCCAGGGTGAAACACTGTCACTTTTCCCTCTTGCATATGCAGCACGCACTGGGGAGTTCAGGTCTGTGCACAACAGATTTATTCATCAGTAATCGTTTCATTTCTGCAAAGGAAATATGTTCCACTGCTCCTGCAGCTGACAGGCTCTGGCATCAGTTGGAGGCTGAGGCTCCAAAAGGAGGCAGAATATGTTTATGGGATGAACCACAGCTGTTTGCAGTATTCCCCTGCCCTAGCAATTATTTTAATAGAAAGAATTCCTGGAGGGTTATTTGGCTTCACACGGTGCACGTCGTGTTCACAGTCACTAGTTCAGGTATCAGGCGAGAGAACCTCTGAAGACAGCTCTGCTCCTGTAAAACATATTTTAAAAAAAGGCAGCAGGTTGAATGCTGCAGCCTGCTTACACACCAGAAAATACTTGCTCCCATGGGTAGCACAAGAAATTATAGGAAAACGGGTACATTTACATAATCTGCATTATCATAAAGTTGTTTATCAGCATCGCTGAGCTGCCCAGCACTCCCAGGGTGTGAGAAGAGATGCTGCCCAGTGCAGCCAAGGCTGCCTGAGCTAGAGACAGAGAAAGGTGAGCAAGACACATTCCTGCAGAAAACATGAATCACCTGGCTCCACACAACTTTCCCTGAGGGAGAAGAGGTAGGACCTCCCCAGCTTGTTCGTGGTGCACTGGTTTCTGTGGGTGCCTTTTCTGCCCCCGTGGAGCAGTTCCTGCAGGAAGAGTCTCTGGCCAGGCTGGCTGCAGGAGTGCAGAAGGGAGTGCTTGCTCCAGTGCTGTGTTCCCACAATAAACTGGAGTCCATTTAAAATTCAGCAGCATGGTGTGAACGTGTTGCTGCTTTGCCTCAGAAATAATCAGTCAAGACAGTCCTCAGACACTGCTGCTCATTAAATAAAACACCCGGAGTCCTCCCTGGAGGAGAAGGTTCCTCAGGGACTGGCAATATTTTAGCCTGCTTGCCATCTGAGGGCTTTAAAATACTTCAGAAGCATTAATTAAGTGTCAGGACATGCCTGTAAGATGAAAGATTAGCATTCACTCAGCAGTGAGCAGCACTGGGGCTGCAGGCTGGGGATGCTCTGGAAGTTTGGATCCGGTGCTGTGAATCCCAGGGCATTGCTGGTGCCAGCACAGGGAGAGGAGAGCTCCCAAGCTGCAGCTCCTGCCCTGACCCTCCCGTGGGCCAGGCTGGTGCCTTGGAGAGGAGGGTGAGCTCCCAGTGGGGCTGAGCCAGCTGGGGTGGCTGCCCTGCTGCTGGGCTGCCAGCCTGGCACTGCCAAGCCTGCAGTGTTCTGATCAGCTCTGCCAGGCATCCCTGCTCTTCACTGGGAGCATCTCACACAGACACTGGGATTTGGTTCAGGTGCCTTAATGAGAAAATCAGTAAATCCCTTCCTGTGCTTTTAAGTTCAAACCAGCTGTCCAAAACATGAGATATCTGAATTCCTGATAGCTTTAGGATGTTATACTCTGTTTTCTCTCTGAAAATGCCCATTTCTCAGTGCACAGGAGAGCTCTAGCTTTTCATCCCACCAACAGGACTTTAGACACACACTTATGAATGTATAAATGGAAGATAAAGGCTTTAATACTTCTGTGAAAATAGATATAAGAGAGGAAAGCACGAGTAAATAGAATCTGCCAAGTGATGCTTCAAAAAGTTGTCCAGGAAAAAAAAAAAAAGAAAAACTGAACAAATATCCTGTAACTGAAAGGGGAAACAGGTAAGGGTTTAAGGGTTTGTGTCACCAAACAGTGCTGCTCACATACAGAAATGCCATTTCTTACCTGGAGATTTAGATGAGAAGCTCAGTGATTTTTATCACTGCCTTTAGTTTCTCTGCAGACAATATGAGCATGCTGCAACTGACAGAACATCAATAATGGGGGAGGTAAACACTTCCAAAGCTTTAATTCTCTCAGCATTGTGAGATCCAACATATGCATCATCACTGTACGTCAGCGAGGGATAATGTGAGCAGGCACCACAGTCTAAAATACAACAGTGCAATCTGCCTCTGACAGAGATTTCCATGTGGGAACAGACAATGTTTCAGCAGTTTCCCATAACAACACCACAGCTCCTGGCTGCTGGAATCTGCCTGTGCCACAAACAGCTTTGCAGTGAATGCACGGGGTGGGAGAGCACAGCCCTGGGGGTCAGGCACGCCGTGGCCATGGGAAAAGGCAAATGGGAAAATGAGTCACTGAACTATCACAAACCATGCAAACTCGCCCTGAGCAGCACTGCAGGCAGCTTTCCCTGACTTCCCAGGGCAGGCTTGGCTTTGGTCTGCACTCTGGGTGCCCCAATCATTCAGGCCTTATGAATACTTAATTCCCTACTTAATTGCTTCAGTGCTATGCAGCTTTCCCTTACTGCACTTCCTTCACCACAGAAGGAGGTTAAAGAAGGCAAAATGATCTCCTGGACCATCCTCTGGACACAGAGCATAGGCTCCTGTTTGGGATCATACCGTGATCTCTGACTCTCTAACAAGAGCTGGGGAAGAGATTGAGCAATCTCTGTCTCTATCTGCCTTCCATGTGCTTATCCAGGACACTGCTAGATCTGGGCAAATGATTATGCACAAGTATTTCTTAGATTTTTTTTTTAGCCTTGACCATTTTCTCACTCCTTTTACACAGGGTTTTCACTTCTATGACTTCATTCTACCAGCTCTGTTTAGTATCAAAGTATTCACTGAAGCAGCAAATTATACATGATTATTGGAGATTACTCACTGAGAGTGAAGTGAAAAATGAATAATTAATTCTCATTATTAGCCCTGTCTCCCCGTTGCCTGAGGCCTCTGTAGAATCGGGGCCCCATTGCTTTAGGAGCTGTGCTGGCAAACAGGGCCAGGCAGTTCTGGCTCCCAAAGGTCTCAGCCTGGAGAGGTGACACAGCTCGGGGAGGGCAGACAGGAGCTGGGCTGGGGCAGCACTCCAAAACCCATCGGTTCTGCACGGAAGAAATGCCCAGAGGTTCCCTCATTCCTCTGTGTGTTGGTTGGAAGGATGCTGCCCCTCCCCTGCTGGGCTCACACACACCAGGGACAGCTCTTAATGTCCTCCCTCTAACCAACACCACTGGTTTTTATGTGGCCATGCTATTTCTTCGGCCTGCTTTGCTCCTTGGCTTAGAGGGTTTTTGAGCCTCAGCTCCACTTTCTAGGTCAGGACAGTGAAACACAGGTGCAGAAGCTGCGAGGGAGAAGGCAGGAGGGAGCAAAAACCCCACGGGGGAAGAGTTTCCTCCCTCCTGCCAGGGCTGCCGTTTGCAGGTGATCATCGTGATGTATAACTGTGGAACTCCCCCAAAGCACACACGCATAAAACAGGGAACAGGCTGTAAAATATGCTGGAGCTGGAAAATGAATGATCTCTGTCAACTATTTAAAAGCAATCCAGTAATGTGAACAATCAGAAGTGAAGAAAAATCAATACACTTTTCATGGCACTGAAATGGAAAATAAGTGGGATTTTACTCTGGTAAAATCCATGCAAACAAAACCCAACAAATTAATTCTACTTGTCAATGAATGTGGTCATGTCTTCAGCAGCAGCAGCACCTCCCAGACTGCTCTCTTCAGCCCCAGCACTGTGCTAGTGATGGAGCAGAAATCCCCACTGGACTCAGTGGTACACGGCAGCGAATTATGAGCCACTGTGTGTTATTCCCAACACATTCAATTTGTTTAACAAATAATTCCTCTAGGAAGGCTTCAAGGAAAGCAAACAGACACCAGAGCACAGCAGACACAGCCCAGCCCCTACTTCTGCACACAAAATCCAGGCAAAGCACCAGAGAGAAGCAGAGCACCACAGTCCCTGTCAGACGGCTGGAGGCACGATTAGAGTGGCCCAAGTGGCCATTTCTGCACTCCAGATTGCAGCCAGCTTCTGACCTCGGGCAACAGAGGGGAATGGCCTTGGGGGTGCAGGAAGAAGCTGCAGTAGCAGTCAGGAGGTGTGGGGACCCCTGGCAGAAAGAGCTTGGTGGAGATTGGAAGGGGGAAGGTGCACAGTGGGGAGGGATCCGAGGAGAAGGATCAGAGGGTGGAGTGCAGTCCTGCAGAGCTCCACAGAGCCAACAGCTTCTCTGGCAGGCCTCAGTGCCAGGCATGCACAGACACAGATCTGTCAGTTTTCCATTCCTAACTTTCCTCTCCTGCTGGACACAAGAAACAGAGCCAGAAACAGCACGGAAATTAAAGACCGTGGCACTGGCTGCAAGAGAACTGCCAGATGTGCAGCCAGCTCCTGAGCCTCGGCCAGACCCGTGTTTGGCCCTGCTGAAGTTCTCAGCTGCTCAGCAACCTTCCCTCTGCATCCCAGCAGCAAAGGTCACGGCTGCTCCCCCTGAGACGGGACTTGAGGCAACGCGGGAAGGAATTCTAGCAAGCCCAACTCATTTCTTCCCATTGGGACAAACTTTCTTCAAACCTGTTGCATTTGGCAAAGCTGTAAAGGAAACATTAGCAGCCCTGTGAACACAAACACGCCTTTTGCAGCTGAGCTTCCCCCGGCAGCAGCTGCTCCATCCCCAGCAGCAGCTGCTGCCAGGCGTGAATTCAGCGCTCCCGCAGCGCCTCCAGCATTGCAAAGAAAGGAGCTTGCACCCTTGACTAAACGGGGAAACTGAGCCCTGCAGGTACAGGTGTTTATTCCGGTTACCCCCACAGCCGGTGCCTGGCTCTGCCTCTCTCCATCCCGAGCGCTGGGCTCTGACAATCCCGCCGGAGCCCGGCTCATCTCTGGGGCTCAGACATTTGGGATGTTTCTGTGGTACCTGCGCTCACCTGGAAATTAACCTCAGCCAGACGGGAGCCCGCTGCCTGGGAGAGGGAGCGCCTGCCTCCCCAGGTGTCCTGGCAGGGTTACCCACACACCAGCCCCTCTGTAAGGGCAAGCAGGTGATGACAATTCATTCCTGTGCTTCCAGTGCCACCTTCTGTACAGAAGGGGAAACCTCCGAGCTCAGCAGCTCCGAGGAATGAAACTGGAAAATTCTTCCCCCGCCCACGTGGAAAAATTCAGTCACTATTGAAATGAAACACTGAAGGATTTACATTTTCAGGAGCTCAACAGCAGACTGAGCTGTGCGCTAGAGACACCCACAGGTGCCAAAAGCTTCTAAATTTACAAAGAAAGTGCATCAGCCTCACTTTGTGTTTGTCATAAATTTGTGCAGTTTCTGGGATGGGATGTAATGGGTGAGAGAAATAAACATCCACTATTATATAAAAAAGTAAAGCATAAGTCTGGCTATAAATACCAAAACCTCATGTCAAATAAATTCACGGGACCATGATTAAAGTATGTGATCAGAAATAGTTGTTTTTCTTTTCTTTATCATCCTGAGCCTTTCCCAGAGGTTTTCAGCCTGGGCTTGCTGTGGGGCTGCAGTGTCCTGGCTGTGCCATGGAACACACACCTCATCTTGGAGACTGCATCCAGACACAGACAAGGGACTGCAGGAAACATCCAGCTTTTTTATATCGTGCCAAGAGTTTGCAGGCATTAAAAAAAACCCAAAACACAAACAATTTGGATTTTCTTGTCCCTAATTTAAAATATGGAGAGCAAACCTGATTTTTACCAGTTGGCGCCTTGCTTGGCTGAGCTGCACGGAGCCATTGTCCAAGCTGGATCCAGAGCAGCAGCTTTGCAGAGCCACATCCCTGGAAGAGCTCAAGGCCAGTCTGGATAAGGCTTTGAGCACCTGAGCCCAGTGGATCTCCCTGCCCTTATCAGGGACTCAGTAGGTGATCTTTAAACTTCCCTCCTAACCCTAAGCATTCTGTGATTTCATTCATCCTTCTACTTGCCTACAGTGCCTAGAAAATTACTTGATTACTTGATTAATTGCATTCAGGAGGTTTTCCACTAAGCACTATTCATCATGATTATCTGGTACCTCCAGACTTTCATTAAAGAGACAGACAAGGTCTCATCATCTTTCCTAATAGCTGCTCCATGCTGCCCTGCCAGATCTGATCAGCTCTCAGGATGATTTGGAGCAGCCTTAGAACATCCAACCACTTTTAATTGGGGTCAGTGTCTTCACGTCTGCTCCTGTCACTGAGTGACCAAATCCCTCCCCTCTGTGGCCAGGATGGGCAGCCTGTGGCACAGTGAATGTCCCTGGAGACAGAGGAGGAGCTCAGGCAGTAAAATCATCCTCCTGTGGCTGTGCACCTCTGCAGGGCCACGCTGGGAGCACCACAGAGCTCTGGCTCTGGTCACACCTGGAGTTTGTCACATCTGCAGTTTGCTGGCAGAATCACTCCCGTGAAGGCTGTGGAAAGCTGGAACCCAGTGAGTTAAAGACTCTCTGCAAACTCCTCTGAAACCTGGATTTAGGGTCTTGTTTCCACAGCACTCACAGCTTGTTAAACTATAACAGTGAGTGAAGCAATTCTGGCTGAGCAGCCTGTTTTGAGTTTGCTTTCCAGCTGTCTGCAGTATTTGAATCTCCCTCCCACCAAACTTAGGAGTTCCCATTCTGTGGAAACTTTCCAAATTCTGGCTGGAATACTCAGCCATTAATTCCCAACTTGCCCATCTGCCAGGCCTACAAAACATTTTTTTAAATCCTTTAAAACATATGTCTGAACTGCTTGTTTATCTGTCAACACTGTCTCACACTATTTAATTTTAAGGCTGAACTTTTTAAACCTCTCAAGGCTGACCCTGCTCTGAAGGGGAGGAGCTGTCAGCGGGTTTGCACCATGTAAAACTGCCTGTGGCACCAGGCAGGCTGTGTGCCCACTGACCACACACCAAGCTGCTCAGATTCTCCCATGGCAGTCTCTTCCCTAACCTTGATAAAGTATTAAAAGAAAAAAAAAATGGGTTTGAAAGGAGGCTGAGGAGGTGGAGAGAGAAAATGCAGTTTCCTGGTTCGCTCACCCGGAGTGCCCAGAGGCCTGGTGCCCCGAGGGGAGCTCGGCTGGCACAGCTTGGCTGCCACACGGGCTGGCTGCTGGCAGAGCCGTGTGTGCAGCTGTATGGGACACCAATTTCAGCTCAGACAGGACAGCTCTCCTGGTCAAATGGCTGAGTGCTTGCAGAAGAGTGACTGCCTGCTCCTCCTGCGCTGCTCCAGCCCCGAGCTGGGAGCACCAGCAGAGATTCCAGCATTTACAGGTCGCTGTGCTCCAATATTCCCTGCTGGAGTATTTGATATCACAGGTTCCCACTGCCCAGCTCCGTGCCCTCACCTGGTTTTCAAAGGCAAGTTCCCAAAAAGCTCCTCTAAAGCTGTCACTACATTGCCACACACACAGAGCACGTATATGGACACAAAATATGTTATTTATTGTGAATTTTGCAAAGACACATTTAAGCAACAAAATATACATTTGTGAACCTCTCGTTTTATACATAACAATCTGCTACCATAGCAATAAATTAAATATACATTATTTACAACAAACATAGGTCACCAGAAACTACAAAGCACTGCCTCTCTACATCAAAAATAAACTTTGTCAGATACATTTCTTCAAGATTTACTTTCGCCCTACAAACCCTCTCACATTCCCTGCTGCAAATCCAGCATTCCCTCAGCAGGACAGCCGCAGTGCTACATTCACGGAGGCATGGGAGCATGCTGGGGCCGGGGCAGGGGAGCAGCGGGTCCTGCAGCGGCGCCGGGCTCTGCCCGGGCTCGGGGCACCGGGCACAGCCGAGCGATGCCAGCGCCAGGCACGGCCCCTCGGCGGCAGAAACACCGCCTGCCCTTCCTGAAAACCCTCAGAACTCGGGAGAAACGGAGTTTGTGCTTAGGATGCCCTGCTTCCCTCGGAAAAAGCAATTCCGCGTTGTGCTTTGGCTCTGCGGGGTTCCGAGGAGATGCGAGTACGTGCCAAGAGCTCTCCTGGAGGGAAGAGCCAGCCCGGGACAGGGACACACAGCCCGGGACAGGGGCACACAGGGCTCTGCCAGCCGGGACAGGGCTCTGCCAGCCCGGGACAGGGCTCTGCCAGCCCCTGGTGGAGGTGATGCCGCTGGGGAAGGTCCCGGTTCGCCCCGCACAAGGACTCGGGGCCAGCGGCACCAGCTGTGCAGCTGCACCGGAGCCAAGCCAGGACCCGAACCCGGCACAGGGGAGCACCCCCAGCCACAGGGACCCCTCCGCACCGGGGGCTTCCCCACCGCCCCCCTAAGGCGTTTCTGAGCCCCTCTGCTCCCTCTGCCATGTCACTTCTGAGGAGGGCAAAGTTGTGTGCATGGAAACAGTGGAATCAGAAAGGAAAATGCACTGCCCAGTAATTCTAGTGTCAGTTAAGTATCCTTTCCTTTATATATATAAATATATATATTTTATACATATATATATATATATCCCTTTCATATATGTATAGATGTGTACGCGTCACTTATAAGCACAAAACATTTTGCAAAATATGTACAGGAACACCTCCCCTGGCTGCTGGAAGTGCAGAAGTCCCGGGGTGTAAGAGCAGCCCTGCTGAGCCCGGGACAGCCCAGGGCACTCGGGGCCGGCCGGGGCTGCAGGGCCGAGCAGAGCAGCCAGACCCAGCTGCTGGGAAGGTGCACAGCAGGTTTCGGCCTCGGGCGAGGGATTCCTGCTGGAAATGCCCCGCAGGAGCCGCTGGCACAGCTCGGCCAGACCCCGTGAGGAGAGACCAGCCCAGAGCACTGCAACCCTCCCCGAGGCTTCACACTGCTCTGCCTGTTAGTCCCACTCGAATAATTCCCAAATCAACCCAGGTCAAAAAGGAAAGACACAGTTTCAAGTGAAAAAAAATATTAAAAAAAGGCAACAAAACAACCAAAAATGGCAAACCAGCTGACAGTAGCCACTGCATCATCTGCTGAAAGATCTCACGGAGATCAACACCCACAGGAATGACGACATCTACAGAACCGAGTGACTTCTGAGGAAAAAGCAAACCCAGAGCAGACCCTGGGAGCAATTGCACCAGTCAGTGTTTCACTGTGCAGCCTCAGGCAATCAGACCAAAGCTTCCAAGAGGAGAATCGGGGGTGGGTTTGAAAGTGCTACTGAAGCATCATCAGACAGTGCTGAACAGCAAAGTGTGTGATCCTGAGACACCTACAGCTACAGGCTGGGCTGAGCACTCTGCATGCTCCTCTTCCACAGGAACCTCAAGGCTTAAACTCCATTGGAATGCAACTGCTGGGAGCAGGAGGGAGCATCCCCATGGGAGTTATTGGTATTTACTAATCCTACACAGCACATGGGGCTAATGAAACTGTTCCCTGCCTTTTCACAACTGTTCTTTAACCTGGTTCCTCTACAGCTACAGCCCATCACAGCTACAGCCTTCCCTCATGGACTGGTTCCAGCAGGAGCACAGCACCTGTGTGAACTGGGTAAGGCTCTTGGGGAGCACCTCCCTGCAGCAGCAGGGGAGCACAGCTCGTGCTGCTGGCCCTGCCTCGTCTCTGGCCAGGGATGACACAGAGAAGGGCAGTGATGGTGAATCCTAGAAGCACTTGCCCAGAGAGAGGGGAGCAGGAACAGGCACAGCAGCTCCAGGAGCACAGCTCTGGCCCTGCCTCCTGAAACAGGCTGTCAGGTGCTTTGTGCCTCCTGGGGCATCCACTGGTGCCTTTGGCACTCAAAGTCCTGTGTTCAGTAGGAATCACAAACTTGAAGAACTGTGCTCACTTGAGACTGAGAACCTGATTTCATGAGGGTGCCCAAAGGTCACAGGCTGGGGGGACAGGGGGAATATCTCTGCAGCATCATGGCCTGTCTTCCAGAAAATGGGAAAGGGAAATCTATGAGCAATGTGAAATTTACAGACAGGCTTCAGGAAACTTCACACGAAGTTCCATAAAAGAGCAAAAGGATTTCTTGGCATGTTGAGAGAGGTATTTTCTGGGAAAGGGCATTATGGGAAGGTTACCTTGCAGAATCTATAATCCTTTCAGAATAACAAGAGCTGGCTCAAAAGCAGCAGGAGAGACTCCGTTAGGGCTGCAGCAGCCTAATGCCTCACAAATCACCAGTGTTATGCATTTGCCTGCGTGGTGATCCAAGCCATAGGGCAAAGCAGAGCCCACCAGGTAAATCCCCTCTGGTTCCAGTTCTAGTACTTAGAAAAGCTAAAGCTGTAATACAGCACAGCTTTAGCTTTGGGTCACCTTTCCCAGGCGTGTGCTCAGTGTCAGGCAGGGACAAAGCAGGGAGGATGAACCTGCCAAGGAGGATGAGCTGGCTGCTGTCCCCAGCTGTCGCTCACCTGCCTCTTGTGCAAGAAACTGAGCAAGCTTGCAGCGAGGGGCTGCCTCTGCCCCAAGGTTTTGGGGTGTGGGCAGGAGCTGGGGGATGGCTGGAGAGACACTGCAGACCCCGCTCCAGGGAGAGCTGCCCAGGACCCCCAGGGAGGTTTTGCCCTATTGTCCCCAGAGAGGAACAACAGCAAACGATGGTGGAGGGCAAACTGCCCCAGAGCCACTAACACCCAACTTTGGCCTGACCCCCACCCTTCAAACAACAAACATAAACCCTGTTTCCCCACTGATAACTGCAAATAAAGCATGGAGGGACCTCAACTATGTGGAGGTCCCTCCTGCTGCCCCTCTGCCCAAAAGGAGCTGCCAGGAAACCCAGGGACGGGGGGAATGGATGGTGCCCAGCAGCTGCAGCACATCTGGGCAAGCACAGGTGACCCAGCAGAGCCCCAGGAGGGGACACGGCCCTGCCAGGCGTGCAGCACAGCCAGGGACACGTCCCCTCCTGCAGCAGAGGTGTGCTGGACAGGGGACACCGGGTGACAAGCTGGCTGGTCCCTGTCAGGACAGGACTGTGGCAAGGTGAGAGCTCTTTTCTGGTGTAGCAGCAAGGGCACCTCGCTGCCCACGGCCGGGGCGTGCGTGGTCCCAGGGGGTGTTGAAAATTTTTCCCTTTGTTGAAACATTCTGTGCAAAGAAGAAAAGGATAAAAGTCAGGAGTGGAAGGAGAATATTCCCAGCCCTGAGGTGCTGGCTGTGAAGCACCTGTCCAGGGAGGGAGCTGAGGCCACAGCAGTGCCCTTCCCCAAAATGCCAGGCCAACCATCACTCCCAGCTTGTGGGAGAGGGAAACCCAGTGACTGGGTGAAAATCCCAGCTCTTTGAGACCCATGCTTTCAGAAATGTAACTTTCTTTCATTTCAAGTCCTGTGGGCTCTTCTGCTCAGTTTGGATCTTCCTAATGACAGCCACAGAACAGAAGGAACCCAGGTAAATCCCACTGAGTTCCCTTTACCTCTGCCCATGAAATCCATCTTGTGTATCTTCCATTTCCCCTTGGATTTTTGGAATGGGTAAGGGCCTGCACTGCCTTTCCACCCCAGTGCCCAGAGCACAGCACAGCAAACCTGGAGCTGGGCACCAGTGTGTGACAGGGGTTAACTGGGAAGAGTGCAGCCTGCTGGGCTGGGGCGCCTGGCCCTGGAGCAGCAGCAGGAGCTGCAGAAAGGAACAGCAGCACTGCAGGGTGCAGAGCTGCCATGCATCCCTGCCCTCTCCCTCCCTCACCCACAGCAGCACTCAGGTGTTCTAAGGTACAGGATGGATCCCACAAGCAATGACAAGCCTGGACACAGCTGGCCCCCAAACAGCCCTTTTCACAAAACAAAGCATGCCAACACTCACCTGTGACAAGTGCATGACTCCCTCCTGCTAGTGGCTCTGTGTGAAAGAACAGAACATGGGGCGAGTTGCAAACAAAGGGGCAAGAAGTCACAAAATCCCTTCCCTTTTCTCCCTCCCAGGCCCCAGGGCCACCCCCAGAGCCCAGAGCCCCAGGCCAGGCAGGGAGGACACAGCTCAGCACCCCAGCAGGGAGAGCCCTGGCACCCACCATGCTGGAGCTGCCGTGGCTGAGCTTGTCAAAGCGGAACTTCAGGTTGGACCTCGGGGAATTCCTGTTCTTCAGATCTGCTAGAGGGAGAGGACAAACAAAGAACAAAAATAATAAACTGTGAACAAAAATATTTGCTGTAGTACTGGCTGCACTTGCCCAGCTAGGCACTTTAATAGGCTGTCAGGAGTGCTACCAATATTTAGTCTGCCTTGGCTGAATGTTTGGCAAAAGCTGTACATTAAGTGTTTGCAATGGAACAAATTGAGGCTTAATTACATTTCACAGTCTTTCTCCTGGAAATGCCACTGAAAAGGCTACAAGGAATGACTGATCCATATAATGTATGGGTGGATTTTCATGTTCTTGGCAGGAAAAATACAAAATAAACACTTCAAGCATTAAAAGGGGCTGGTTTAAGGGTTCAGAAAATCACTAGTGAAGGAAGGAGGAGGACCTGTGGGGTGCTGAGACACAGAAATCCTGCCTGCACTCCATGGTCCCATTTTGCCAGTCACAGAGCTGTTTGGGTGATTTTGTTGCTTCCTGGCTGTTTCAAAAACAGCTCCTCAGCTGACAGTGTGTCTCCACGTGGAGGCTGCTGCCCTGTGGCAGGCTCTCTGTGGCCATCCCCCTCTCCCTGCACAGGATGGGCCAGCACAGAGCTTTTCCTGCCTGCTTGGCCCTCTAGAGCTGCACCTCACTGTGCAAATCGTCCCACTGAAAGGGATGGAGCTGCTGAGCAGGCTGGCAGGAGAGGAACGGAGCCAAGACCACGGGAAGCTGAGTGTTGATGAAGTAATTGTGTGTCATGGCTCAGCCTCTGGAGACAGAGTTTCCAGGACTACTGCACACGCCTGTCAGGGGAGACAGAGGGAACAAAGCCACAGCAAGAGCCACCTCTGCACTCTAATTGGGAAGGGAAACAAACCCCCATGGAAGTACAGAACTACAGCACGTGGGGCCATCTCTGCAGAGCAGCCCAGTCAGTTGGGGCTGCCCCACACCCCGTGGTGCCTGTCCTGCCAGGGGGAGCACGGCTGCTGCTCCTGGGACCCCCACAAGGCTGGCAGGGGGCTCCTCCATCCCAGCCCACCGCCACAGGAGCGCAGGGGCTCGGGGCAGCTCCAGGAGCGAGAGGCAGAGCCGGTGGCTGTCACCCACCTGTGGGGCTCCTGCTCATGATGACAGGGGTGGCCGTGGCCGCCGCGCCGGGGCTCTCGCTGCCGGGCGAAGCGCTGTAGACAAACACGTCCTGCTTGAACGGGGAGGCGGTGGAGGGCTGGCTTCCCTGCTCACAGAGACAGGACAAGGCTTTTCCTGCAGTCAGGTCTTCCCCCACACCCTGCCAATTCCCCACTGCCCCCTGCCCACTGCAGCCCCTGGCTGGGCAGAGCGAGCAGTGCCCAGAGCACTCCAGGGCTCACTGGGGTGCCACGGAATCACAGGTTTGGGTTCTTGGTTTGGAAGGGACCTTAAAGACCACCTAATCAGACCCTCCCTGCCATGGGCAGTGACACCTCCACTAGTCCAGGCTGCTCCCAGCCCTGTCCAGCCTGGCCTTGGACACCTCCAGGGATGGGGCAGCCACAACCCCCCGATGTCCTCACAGGCACTCCAGCCCTCCTCCTCCTCCTCCCCACACCCCGAGATGGGCTCAGCCTGTCCCCAGCTGCAGTGAGGCAGCGCTGGGGGCTGGCAGGCACATCCCCCTCAGAGCCCGGGGCTCTGGAGGCAGCAGGGAGCCCAGGGCAGTGGGGAGCCTGCCTGGGGAGGGTTGGTACCCACCACGCTGTCGTACTCCTCCAGGGTCTCGCTCTCGCCCGCCGTGCTGCTGAAGCTGCTGGTGCTGGAGGAGGAACGGGAGATGTTCGAGCGCCCGTTCTCTTTCAGCTTGATAAAAGGCCTGGAGAGAGGCGGAACGGAAGGAAGGGCGCGTGGCTGTCACCAGGGAAGCGTGTCCCTTGGACTGTGACAGGGGGACGGGCCTCCTGCACACCCCCGGAGCAAAGTGCTGCCGCAGGGATGGACCTTTTGGGGTGCTTCAGCACACAACCACTTCCAAAGGCGTGGGACAAGGCACGGGGTGGGTGCCCAGCAGGAAAGCCTGGGCCGAGCTGGCTTCGCCTTGGCAGGGAGGAGCAGGCACAGCAGCTCCTGTGTCTTGAGGACTGGGGCAACCTCGGCCAAACGCTGCTCTCTGCTCTTCTTCGTAAAGACCAAAAGGGAGCTGTGCTCAAGAATCACCAGAATCTTTTCTCCCTTAATATCAAACTTATTTAGATATGGTTTTGTTTGACAGATTCCTTGACGTCTGCTGAGCTGTGGTGGAAGGAGGATGGGCTCCTCCAGGCTCACCTGTCTTTGTTGGGGCATATTTCAGGGGAGCTGGGGTTGGATGAGGTTTCAGATTTCATCTCTTGGGAAGAATGTCCCAAATCTGGTGTCTTCTGGGCTCCAGAAACACTGTCACTGAGGGCACAAAGAAACAAGAGACTTCAAAAGGATGGTCACATTGTACCACCTAACACCAACTATACACTGTGAGAGTGGCAGAGCTCTGTAGGCACCACCACAAACTTACCACCGTGTCCTGCTCTCCGCCTGGCTCTCCGATGTCGTGTGCAGGCGGGGGAACAGCCCTGAGCGGCGCTTGATGGGGCTCCTGGACTGGTTCTTGGCAGCAACAGCTGGGACAGGGGGCTGAGAGCAGAGAACAATCTGGATTGAGAGCACAGCTCTCTCCTGGCACGTCAGAGGCTAAACATCCTGCCAGGAACTGCACTGCCTGCGCATCTAAAAACCCCATAATGCCAGAACTTCTATTCCTTTTACTTTGGGGCCAAAACCCAGGAAGCTTATCTTTGGCTCTTCCACAAAACGAGCCCAACTTGAACAAGGCATCCAAGTGCACAGCCTGCTCAGGTGTCCCCCTCACCCTGACCCTCGCTGCCCATGCAGGGGACTGCCAAGCTGCATCGGGGGAACGCAGCGACCTGTCGGGCTGTGGAGGGCTGGGAAGAGGAAGGGACAGTGGGACAGGGGGACAGAGGGACACGTGGACGTGCTCACCGAGAAGGTGGTCTTGGTCACCTCGCCGCTGTTGTGGGCGATGCCCCCGCTGAGGCTGCCGGGGATGCCACTGCCATGGTGCTTCTTCTGGCTGCCCACCATCGTCTCCATGGAGTGGCTGCGCACGCGGATGGCTCTCTGTGGCACAGGGGACAGCAGGTCAGCACCACCCACAGGTGCTGTCCCCACAGCTCCTCCCCAGCTTCAGGTCTTCCCCAGGCACAAGGGAGAGCAAGCACCCCCCAGCAGCAGCACGACTGGTGACAGCAGCCCTGGCAGTGCAGCTGAGCATGGGCTGCCCCTGGGGAGCCCCACAGCCATCACAAGATCAGATTTCCCCCCACGGCTCTGTGATATCAAGGACTCCATCTCTGGGACCAGGAGACACAGACACAAGCCCCGAGCCCTGCCTCCTGCCTGGCCAACCTCCCAGACCCACGGCAGGAGTGGGGGCCACAGCTAAGCCATAAGCCATGTCTGTGTGCACACCCTCCACAATTCTGCCTGGACTCAGAGAGGACAGATCCTCTCCTGCCTCTCTCGCACCTCTCCTGCACCTCTCCAGCCTGTCCCAAAACAGCCCCTGAGCTGGAGGCTTCAAAGCCACATCAAAGTGCTTCTGCTCTTCAGCAAGCTACTGCTTGAGAATACATCTAGCCTGAATTGCTGCTGTGGCTTCTGGTTTGGTCTATCCACCTCTGGAAGGGACTGGAGCTGAGCTGTCAGCACTGGCCCCATGGCAGCCACAGGCTCTCCCTGCTCCCATGGATCTTCATTTCCCCACATCCCTTCCCTCACTCTTCACATCAGCAACCTTCTCCATTCTCCTCTCAGCTATTCCCTCAGCCATGGCTGAATCCCAGCTCAGGCTAAAGAGTAAATGAGCCATGGCAGGCCAAATTCCCGAGGTGCCAGCACTGCCTCTGCAGCATGCAGGCTGTTTGCTGCTGGCTCTGGGGTCGTGGAGCCACGGGTGGATCTGCACCAGGGTGAGAGGAGGCTGCAGCCCCGAGCTCTCACTGAGGCTGCAGTGCTGAAAACCACAGCCCCAACAGCCCCTCCTGCCCATGCAATAATGAACATCAAGCAAGAGTCCATCAGACTGAATTTATTGGGGTCAGCAGCATTCATATACAATTTGATGTTGTTCTTAAAAATGATCAGTTGCTTTGCTGCAAAGCAGCAGCCACAGGCACTCACACTCTGCAGGCTCCTGTCCATGGCTGTGGAACTCTGTGGGGTTCCCCAACACCCCAGCCCTGAGGAGGGGCTCCTTTCCCCACGGAAGAGGCAAAGGCACCTCTCACTCACTCAGAGCCCAGCAGAACTGAGCTCTGCTCGCCTCTGAGAACTGGTCCCCCGCTCGATGGCCAAGGGGATGGGTCTGGAGGCTGGGTCGTAGGGGCAAGAAGATATAGGACAGAGGATAGGGGCCAGGTGTGAGCCCCCGCAGCCCTCCTTGCCGTGTGTGCTCCCCCGTCACTCCGAGAGCGCGCGGTGCAGGACGTAAGCCAGCAGGCAGCCCAGCAGCGCGGGCCCGAGGCGCCCCGCACGGAGCAGGGGGCTCACCTCCCAGCCCAGCACTCCCTGCAACGCCAAGAGAGCATGGTCTGTCTGCTGGCACGCACCAAGTGTGCCAGAACATCTCTGCTTAACCTCAACACGCACTCCATGGCATGGGAGTGGGCCTGAACTGAGACCCCTCTGGGGACACAAAGTGCTGCACACACTGGCAGAGAGGTGCTCAGGAACTATGGAGAAGTCACTCCACTGGGGGCACTCACCAACAATGCAACGTGCCAGCTTTTGCTTGCTCCCACTGGGGCCAGCTTGGGCACTTGGCAGGCTGAGCAGGCAGTGGTGGCAGCAGCCCCCACCTCCTCCTGCCACCCTACCCTCGGGGGACATCTCTTGTCCCCCAACACGCACTCTGCCAACCCCAGGTGCATTTTAGCTGTGCTGTTGGAAAGGGCAGGGCCTTACCTTGAAAGACTCCAGAAAGCCTCCATGTCCCCCATTCTCCAGCTTGTCCTCCTCGGGCCCCAGCCCCAGCATGGCCTGTGTGTGCCCGTGCAGCTCGTCGTGAAGGTTGTCCAGCAGGGCAGCCCGTGTCCGGTCCTGCGGGAGAGACCAGGGCTCAGCCAGGCTCCAGGGAGCAGCAGTGGCACGGGTCCATGGCAGCAGCCTGTGCCTGGTGCTGCAGGGCACACCAGGGCTCAGCCAGGCTCCAGGGAGCAGCAGTGGCACGGGTCCATGGCAGCAGCCTGTGCCACCCCACGGTCACCACGCTCCCTCCCTGCGAGCACTGACCCGGTTCAGCAGGGAAAGGCGGCTCGGAGGAGCAGTGGGACAACTCCCCAGAGCTGCTCCAGGCAGGGACACGTGGGCAGCGTTACCTCCAGCTTTGCAAACTTGTCAGACTTGCAGCAGGCGTTCTCAGCGTTGATGAGCTTGGTCAGCAGGAACTCCCGGAACTCGGGGCTCTGCGGGGACAGAACCAGGAAAACACCCACCACTTTAGGACTCTCTGTATCTCTGGTATACAGCTGTACCAACCCAAACCCAAGCTCGCAGCACCTGGCAGTCCCTCCAGACGTGGAAGCACTGGTGGAAAGCCCCAGGAGGGTTTGAGGTGCTCGCCTGCACCAACACAGCCCCTCAGCACCAGAGCTGCTGCTGCCACCTTGCTCAAGTAATGCCATGCAGTGGTGCAGGGCCACTCACCCTACCACAAACACCAGGGGCCGCAATGGAAACCAAAATTAATGCAGGTCCGTTCCAGAAGTCCTGTTTTCCCCAACTTGGAAACACCTTGGACATGCACATCTACTCTTTTTACAGCCTGGAACATGGTTCCCTCTCAGCCCCTACCTTCTGGAACACCGGCGGGCTCGGCAGGGGTGGCCCAAAGGAGGGAACATCTTCCCGGGCTGTGACTGACACCTGAGGAGTCAAGAGACAGGTTATTCCCATGGGAGCAGCAGGATAACAGGGTTTATGCCACCTACACCATGCCAGACTGTTCCAAGGCACATTCAAATGTTGAGGACCATCAAAACTCTTTAACAAACGAGCTGTTTTACAAACATGTATTTTATGCACTGATGTCTGTATACACACACATTATGTCACAGCACACACATAACACACCTGTGTGCACACGTGTGTGTGCCCAGCACACAGGCACGAGTCCCCACACTGATTGCATCACTGAGCACAGGGTAAATGCCCTGGGCAACCTGTGCCAGGGCCTCACCACCCTCACATGGAAGAAGTTCCTCCTAATCTCTAACCTAACCCTACAAGTGGGAAGCCATTCCCCCTTGTCCTGTCACTCCAGGCCCTTGTCAAAAGATGCTGAAGCAAAACTGGGTGGGTGACACAGGGACTGCCCTCACCTTGTATGCTGCATTTTCTGCCTCGGGGTTCTCCACCTGCACCACGATGTAGGCGTGCAGGAAGTTGGAGGCAATCATGTCTGGCACGAATGGCGTGTTCTCCTCTTGGAAGATAATCGCCACGATGTCATTGCCAATGTGCCTCTTCCTCTGGAGCTAAACCAAAAGGGAGAATATTGGGTCAGTAAAAGCAGGCAGCTCTGCTCCTGCAGCAGCAAGTGCCAGCCCCGTGCTGGGGAGCCAAGCAGCCACTTGCCAGGGTGCCAGGGCTCAGCAGGGCCACAGCACGGGGCAGGGCAGCGCCAGGGCATCCCCACTCAGACCCTTCTGTGCAAGCAACCACATCTCTCTTACTTGTTGTGTGTCTCCTTCGGTAAAAGGCAGCTTTGTAGAGACATGAAACATTATCTCCCTGTCCCTGAACACCGTGTACACAGACTCCACTCCCGTCTGCCCATGGCTGACATCCAGGCCTCCTCGAAAACTGGAGATCAAGGGAAAGGCAGAGAGAAACGAAGAGATGTTAATTGAAAGCTTCACAGAGAGCACCAGCGGCTGTCAGGGGACAGGCTGATGGAACAGCCCAGCTCATTTATCTTTATCTAGCAGCGAGCAAATGGGAAAGAACAAACCGTGCGTCATGTGCTGTAACCAGCCATCGCTGTCACCAGCCTGAAATACAGGGTGCACCTAAAGCAGAGCTGGCCAGCCAGGGCTGCCCACAGCCATGGGCACAAGCCGTGGCCCCACCATCCCTCACCAGCAGTGGGGTCCCTGCCTGCACTGTGGCTGCTGCAGGGACTGCCCTGGAGGCACCCGTGGCTGAGCCGCGACACCGGGCACAGCACATTGCCACAGACTGCTTCCATCCATGGCTGAATATAGCCAGATTTTATCACAACCTCAAAATGCAGGAAAAGAAATTTTTCTCTCTTGGCAGCTCCAATTTTTTTTTAACTCCCCCAGCTTTGAAAAACAAGCCAAAACTATATTTGCTTCTGCTCCGCACATCCCGCTCATGAGCGAGATGACTTCTGTTCTCACACGGAGATATTTTTACATATGACATGGTCTCTTGTTAATGTATTTGTAAAATCATCCTTTTTATTTAACTTACCCTTTGAAGTCCTGGAGAGTTATGGTGTCTCCCAGAAAACTTAAGAAGTTCTTGAAGGCAGTGCTTTCTTCATTATTGCCAAACAGCTCCTCCTCTTGGGTCTACAAAACACAGGGTGCATCTGCTGACAGCCCAATTTCCCTGCCTGTCCACTCCCCTGCCACCTCCAGCTCCATCCACAGGGTCCCTGGGCCGTGACTAGCACCTTGTTCCATGTGTCCTGCACAGCCACAGGCTGCTCCCCAGCACCACATCCAGCCACCAGCACCATCCATGGGCTGCCACAGCCTGCCCAGTGCCCAGGACAGCCCGGGGCCAGGCTGCTGAGAGCCCCAGCAGGGACCTTAGGATAACATCCAGGAAATACCAAACCAGAAACAAATCCTCTGTTGAAAATCCCTAATCATCTCCTGCTTGCTGTATTTCAAAACAATGAGACCTTAATTATGGCCTTGCATGAGTCACTCAATCCAAGCCAAAATGCAATATATAGAGTGCCTGTCAGAGTAATTCTCAGTGGGTTCTGAGGCTGAGTTCTGCACTCCCCATGCAGAGTCCCCCTGCTAATGACAGCATTTTCAGCAAGCGCCTCTCTTCAGAGCCCACAGTCCCTCCAGACAAGCGGAGCTGTTATAGCTGTCTAAACATATATCTGATTAAAATACCACGCCTGCTAAAATCCATTTTCACATCCGCTTTTCCGTACAGCAGCTTGTGGGCTGATTTCCACACCGAGACTCTTCAGTCATATCATTTTTTAATGAGTGGGGAAAACATCCGAGCAATGAGAAACACAGTCAGGAGGGCATCCAGTGACACCAGGTGCTGCACATGGCAGAACCGAGGCCAGAGTCGAGCCTGTGCTCATGAAACGTGGATCTCTGGTGCACAGGGACACGCTCCATGAAAGCAGCATAGGGACAACTCACCTGCCTGAACTTCTGATAGATCACACCAAACTTGAATGTGTTGTTGACCTCATGCTCATCATAAGACACTATCATCTGGGATGCCTGCAGGAAAGCAAAATACCAATTGTTTCATCTGGTGGTTCAAAATGTGATGGCCAAAAGATCCATGGTGAGGGGTGAGGAGAGCCCAGCAGAGCTGCAGCAGGGTCCAACAACAGCTGGGCACCATCAGGGGAGTGGAAGGGGGAAAGAAGCCAAATTCCCGCATAATCAGGCTAAAAGTTTTCCACAGTGGCCCTGGGTGTGGTTCTCAGAGTCCCTGCAGAACACACGACCAACCTGGGCAAGTCACCTCACCTTGGGGTAGAGAACAGGGTTAAACTTCAGCCCAGAGGCATCGTCACAGAAGGCCTGTGGGCAAGGGGAAAGAGCAGTCAGTGACAGTCCCTGGCCACAACGTCAGCCATGAATGTCTTATAAAGAAGCCAAATACAGCCTCCAGTAGCAGGAGCTCCCCACTCCACTCTACATCCACCATGGGATGCCCCGTGGGCTGGCTGGCCCCACTGAGGATGCAGCAAGCCAAGCCCCAGGTCCCTCCGTGTCAAACGAGGGCCATTTGCTCTCCTGGCCTGGAGAAACCACCAGCAGGGCAAGCACACAGCAGCACCCAAGTGCCCCTTGGCCTGAGAGCCCAGCACTGCTGCCCAACACAGCCCAGCACTGCCTGATGTGCCCTGGCACAGGCTGTGCTGCAGAGCTCCACCAAGCCAGGCAATTCACCTTTGCAATCTGGGGGATGCTCGGGAGCTTGCTGAATCCTGCCAGGGGAATCCTTTCATGCAACGTCTTCACTTTGGACCTAGCAAAGAAACAAGGAGCAGACAGATGTCAGAGTGGCTACAGCAAAGCAACACCCACTGCTGGGAAACACAGCTGTGCTGCATTTGCTGGGCCTGGTTAGTGAGCAAAGGCTTGATTTGTCTTCTCATCCCTTAAAATATTCATAGTTTGAGGGAAATGACACAATGGTTCAGACATGCTGGGTCCTGTCAGCTTAGGGAGGGATGGTGAGAGAAGTGGCTGGTGTTATCCCAGGGAGGATTAAAGCCACAGAGGTTTATGTTCAGTTCCAGCAGGTTTAGTGACAGATCAAAGTCTCACGTTCATTATCAGGTTTAGGCAGTCCCAGCACAGAAACACAGGATGCTGCCACTGCCTCCCATCCACCCAGACCCCCTCCACATGCTGCCAGTCCAGCTCAAGCACTTGTAGAAACAGAACCAGCGACTCCCAAACAGATAATATTTTGTTAAACAAAGATATTTTTTTTCCATACCTGAGTATAACCCTTAAATATTCTGTGCCATCTGCCTCCTCACATTTAACAGAAAGGATCAGATTTCCAAGGCTGCTAGCTGTACAGTAGAAATTTAAATGATCCTAAAAATAGAAAACAGCACGTTAGCAGCTGGGAAGCAATTCACTGGTGGCAAGGACACTGCCTGGACACTCCCCTGCTACCCCAGCACCCTCCCACCACCCACACACCCGCACCCCCTTGCCAGGAGCAGGGCTGGGAGCAGGAGGGCAGGGGCTGCCACACAGGCCCCCATGTCTGGCTGAGCCCCAGGACCCCAGGGCAGGAGGCTCAGAGCCAGTGTCCCCACTGGTGTCACAGGAGACCTGTGGGGCCAGGGACAAAGGCCACATGTGTGGCCACCCTGCCATGCTGGGAACCCACCAGTGCCTCCACTCCCTGCAAAGAGGGAAATTGTAAAGCTTGCCCATTTTGCTCTCAGCTGGAGAGTTTTCTCAGTCAGAGGTGGGCAGCTGTGAGCCCCGTGGGGTGGAGGAACCCACCTTCCCCAGGAAATGCTTGCGGTAGGCTCTGGCCTCTCCCTTGCACTCCAGCTTGTAGCCATAGCTGCTGGGGCTGAGGTTTTCCTCCTCCTCCTCACAGATGCTGCTGTCAGACGAGGTGGGCGTGCCAAGGTTTTCTGGGTCTTCTATCCAGTACCCCCCAAACTGGGGCAGGATGATCAGCGGGTATGGGCTGCCCTTCTCCAGGATCTGCAGAGACACGTGCCATGAGGGGCCAGGCAGGACAGGGCTGGGGGTGTGGGAGGCAGAGCTCACTGCTCCATGGTCTGCCCCCCTACTGCAGCAGACCCCAGCACCAGCAGGGACAAGTCCAGCCCCTCTCTGAAACCTCTGTCACAGAAGAGGGCTCATGCTACTCAGGAAAAGCCAAAAGCCACAAAGGTGGGGAGGGGGGACAGGCTTTGTGTAGCTCCTCTCAGAAACAATCTCCACCAATTCCTCTGCCACCAGCAGTTTTGGAAAGGCTTTCCCCAGAAGGTGTTCAGGGGGTTCAGGGCACCCACCTCATCGATGCTGGGGTATGGGATGTAGTCTTCCTGGAAAAAGGAACCAAAACATCACCTGTGACCATCTGCTCCCCACCAGCTGTCCCTTAAAACCCCAGCCCTGCCCACCCAGCCCAGGGAGTGCCTCCAGCACCTGCTGGTCCCTCTCAGAAGGCACCAATGCAGGCTAAGCCCTGCCTAAAGGGAGCTCCTCTATGGTGCAACTTCCCAGTGCAGTGGCAAACCCCAACCCTTTTGCACAGCTGGAAGCTGAAGTGCTCTGGACATAAAGCTGGATTAGGGATTTACAGGCACCATGCTCCCATCTCTGCAATTCAATCAGTGCCCTGTTTAGATAACATCTAAATCCTTTCCAGCCCTTTGAGTGACTGTCTTGGACGACCACATTAAACCTCTGAGATGGGGAGTGGACACTTGAAGAGATCCCCTCAAGAAACAAAAATCAACCAACCTTGTGTTTTTGGCTTCCAGACCTCTGTTCTTCCAGTTTTGGTGCCTGTTAGGAACAAAATGAATGTGTCAAACAATTTAGATGCTTTTACCCACACAGGGGGTCAGTCCACCAACATGAGGGTATTTTGCTACAAGGAGATCACTCCAGCCCAAGTGGCTGGAAGGTGAGGTCTGCTCCTGGGACAGGCCCTCTGCCCTCAGGGGCTCTGCTGGGGCCAACATCCCGAGTTACTGGCATGCACACTGCTGCTCACCTGCATTTTTTCCAGCATTTCGAAGAATTCTGCCGACTGAAAAGAAAAGAAGGAAATCTACTGTTCGATAAAAGCAGACACAAGGCAAGCCAGTCCAAGCCACATCACAGCAGGGACACTGGAGCCCCACCCCGAGCACTTGTCCTGCTCCCTGAATGCGACCAGGCAGCTGTGGCACCGGGATTCCCATGCAGCCCCACCTGGAGCTCAGCACCATTGCTGCAGCTGCCCTTGCCAGAAGCCCTCGAGCTCCAGAAATGCCGAGCTCTGAGCCCGTTTGATCAGGGACCTGGAATCGTTTCCTTTCCTAGTCGCAGCAGCCCTGGTGAAGCTGCTGCCTGCGCTGCTGGGCTGCCCCGAGCAGGGTTAATCCCCCTTGCCCCAGGAGCTGAAGAGATTACCGAGCTGTCCCTGTTTCTGCTGCCCGCCCAGGCCAGGCCAGGAGCCGCACGGTGAGTGTCCCTGTCCCCGGGCCACACGGACAGGGGGCTCAGCGACAAGCGCGGCCCCACCGCCTCTCGGGGAGCGCTGCCAGACCCGCTGATGGCCCAGCGGCTCTGCCCGGCCCGGGACTTCAGGTGAGGCTGTTCCCAGCCGGATCTACCTGTGCGGCCAGCGGGGCCCGTCCTGGAGCTGCTCGGGGCCCCTCCGGCCCGGCACCCGCAGGAGCTGGGCGTGCTGGGCAGCCCCGACCCCTCTCCCGGCTGTTCTGCTGCCAGGTGCACAAATGAACCACCCGGCCCAACTGCGGCTGTAATCTGGAACGGGCACTCCCGGTGAGCTTTTCTGGAGGCGTGCCGCCCCGCCCCGCCTCCTTTCACCCTCCTTTTTAAAATTTTTGGGTTTTGGTTTTGGTTTTGTTTTTTTTTTTTTGTTTGTTTGTTTGTTTTGGTTTGGTTTTTGCCCTGCTTTCACCGGGCCCGGGCCACGGCAGCGCCGCCAGCCCCAGCGCGGGTGAGAAGCGGAGCCAGCAGCTCCCGCCCCACCGGGTGCCAGAAGCGCCTTGCGGGAGAGACATGCGTGATCCGGGGCCAAAAACAGGGCTCATGGTAACAAGGGGAAAGGCAAGGGGGATGATTTTTAGTGAGGGCTTAGAATAGACTGGATTTCCCAAAAGACGAAAAAATAAAGGATAAAAACAGAGGAGGGGATGAAGAAAGGAAAAGAAAAGTCTGAGAGAATTTTTTTCCTTTGATACTTGTGGTGAGCAAAGGTCGGATTTACAGCAGGAGCAGTCTGGCTGCCAGCACAGGTGGGGCAGCTGTGGCTCGGACACAACCCTGGCTGTTTCCAGCTTTAGACCATGCCCCTCCTTCCCTGACACACCTGTGGCAGTCAAAAAGGAAAAACCCCAGGCTCAGACAGCTCTGTGCCCACACCTGAATACTCTTTTAAAAGTCTTCCTTAGTTTGAGCTTGCTTTGGATTCTGTTTATCTCCAGGTACAAATGCTGTTGGGTCATTTCAGGTCCTGCTCTACCAGCAGCCAGAGCCAAGAGCTGACCCCACAGGGGCACCAGACCCAGCTGCTACAGTGAGTCCCACAGAAAATGCCACACTGAGCAGAGCACAGCCCTTCAGGAGAGCTGGGGACACAGAGCCAGCTTTCCTGGGCCACAAAGGAAAGGACAGAAAGAAACCCCTGCACCAGGAGGAGCAGAGTGGAAGGCAGTGAGCAGGGCTGTGCACCTCCCCAGCACTGTCCCCCCATGTCGCAGCCCTGGAAGGAATCTGTTACCCTCGTGGCACCGCTGCCCTGCACCAGCCCCGCAGCCAGAGCTCTCAGGGCACCCAGCAGGAGCCCCAGCCCCTCTGCTGGAGTTCCTCCAGCCAGAGGCACAGCACGGCAGCTGTCTCGCTGTTTTAAGGGGTGGCTCCCGGCAGGCGAAGAGCCCGGAACAGGCCGGGCAGGGAGCAGGTGGGGCTCGCAGGGGACAGGCAGGTGCCTGCTGGGAGGCACAGCCCGGGATGCCCGGCCCGTGACGGGCACAGCGCCTGCCCCACACGGGCACCGAGAGACACCCGGCTCGGGAACGGGCAGGGAAACACACCGAGAGACACCCGGCACTGAGAGACACCCAGCACGGGGGGCTAGGAGGGTCGCTGGGAAACACACTGGGAAGCACACAGAGGCACCCATCACGGGGCTGGGAGGGTCGCTGGGAGGGAAGCACACAGAGGCACCCAGCACACAGAGGCCCCATCACGGGGCTGGGAGGGTCGCTGGGACGGCAGCAGCCCCGGCACCGAGCCGCGCTGTGTAACGGGAGGGTCGGTGCGGGACGGGCCGGCAGCACGGCCGCCACCGCGGGCGGGGAGGGGGATGGCGTCGGAACAGGCTGCCGGCTGAGCTCCAGAAACCACCTACTGCTGCTCCGCTGGGAACAGCCCCAGCCCGTGCAGCCGCTGCGTTGGAAGCGCCGCTCCCCACCAGCCCGGCTCTCCACACCTCTCACCTTCATGGTCGGGGGAGCTGTCAGCGGCGGGGACAGCGGCCGCTCCGGGACCGTCACATCCGTGCTGTTCAGCAGCTCCTGTTTCCTGGAAAACCAGAGACAGGCATGTCAGCTCCCCCCTGCCCGAGGCAGCGCCCCAGGCAGGAGATAAGGGTTATCTCCCTTGGCAAAGCCGTGGTGTACAGCTGCCCGTGCGGTAATATCTGCAATCTGAGAAAAAACCCAGCAGACAGTGTGAGAAGGTGATAAAAGTCGCCAGAGAGCCCGTGCCCAGGGTGGGCTGCCAGTCCCCGTGTGTGGTGCTGGTGGTGCAGCAGGGCACAGCAGGGCACAGCAGGGCTGGGTTCCTGTGGCAGGAACCAGCCATCCCACGGCTCCCCTCCCTCTGGCACCCTCCCCACCCGGGCAGGACCTGCGGCTCAGCAGCCTTCTGGCAGCAAAGGAGGCTCAGTGACACCCAGGGACACCCAGCACGGCTTTGGAGGGACCAAACTGAGCTCCCTTTGCCAACACGGCACCTGGCACCGGATTTGGAAGTACCAGGAGCCATCGTGAAGATACAAGACCCCAGGAAAGCTGAAAGCAGCCCCTGTGCCACGGAGCTGTCAAGACATCCCCCCAGAAATCCCCTAAGCTTTGGAGAAGCACGGCCTCAGCCCTCCCCTGAACAAAACTCCCATCCCTGCGGCTCCCGGGCAGGCAGCCACGCCACCACTCAGCGGCACTGCCAGATGCTCCTCCGGGAGGCAGAAAATCTGAGATTTAATTTAGTTTCCTCTTGTCCCTGCCAGGTTAGTCCTGCAGAAACCGGGCCAAAACGTCCAACTGTTTATCTGGTGGTAACGAGGTTTGTTCCCATGGCAGCGCGCCCCGGGATGGCGCCGCGGGCACCGTGCCTGCCAGGCCTCCAAAACACACAGCCCTGCCACGGGCTGCACCCCGCCTCTGCCACCACTCTGCCACCACCGCCTTCTGAGACACTGCCCTCGGCACCCCGGGCCCTGCCCTCCCAAGCCCCGCTGTTTGTGACAGCAGGTGACAACCTGCAGGTGCCAGCAGCCCCCCCCAGCAGGGCCCTGCCCCACGGAGCTGCTGAGGGCATGAGGGGGGCAGGCAGCAGGGATGCTGGAAAGGCAGAGTGGGACCAGCAGCACCATCCTGCTCACTGCCAGGGCAGTCAGGGCACCACCTGGGCTGTGCCAGCCACGTGGGCTTAGCCACAGGCACTGGGGGAAACACCACTGCATTGTGTCCAAACGTGAATCCAGACCAAGAACTGGTGCTTCACATTACACTAAACCAAAGTAAATCTTCTTTCTCTCTTTTTCATATCAGAGCAGGTTAAATTTACATCGTTACACCTCATTTGAGCTCCTGGCTTGAAAATCTTCCAGTTTTTCAATGCAATAAATTAATTGGAGCAATGTGGGGCAACAGTGGAATTCCTGTCCTGCCCACCCATACTGTTTACCAAGCTCCTTCCCTCTCTGCTCTCCACAACCTCACTGTGTCTCTACTGCTGAAAAATGCCAAGGACGACAGATTTTCCTTGTTTGCTCTTTGACTTTCTAGGACACTAAAGCACAGCCTGATCTGGAGCAAGCCACTCATCCTCTGCTCTCCTTGCTTTGAACCCTGAGCTCTGCCTGATTGCACTCAGCTGCACAGTGGCCTCAAAGGCATAAAACAGATACGACTTTGAAAAGATTAAAGTTACAGGGATGCGCACAAATAATTTGATTTGATCTGGGATTTGTAGTGGGTTGCCATAGCATCATATTCTAAGTATTATAAAATCACCCAACTTAACAACATGTTCCTCTGTCACATGCTGGCTGCTTCTTTGGGGCCAAACTGCTGGAACTGCTCCTGCAGTTCCGGGAGAGCAAAACAAGCCCATCCCCAAGGACTGCTTGGAACGGGCCTCTGCGCTGAGAATCTGTTGTGGTGAAGTCCAGCCACAGACGCCGGTGATTCAGCCTGCCATCAGCACCGGGGTCAAGGGCCGGCACCCACTTCCCAAACTGCCCTCGGGGGATGATAAATAATCAGGGGGCAGGTTAGCACATCTTTGTCTGTGCACGGGGGCTCTGCAGCCCCGCTGGGTGACCCAGCTGACACCGAGGGTGCCGGTCTGTGCACAGCCTGAGGCACAGCAGAGGTGGCAGGTGCCCAGGACAGAGAGGATGGGCGCTGGGGGCACCCGGCAGCTCCCCACGCACTCGCCTCTCCCTGGCACCACAGGAGATGCTCAGCTCCAGCATGGACAGCCAAAGGTCACAGCGCTGTGTCTGCTCCCTAAGGGGGCGCAGCTAGCAGGGGGCTCTGCCTGCCCCTGGTGCCCACATCCACCCTGCCAGGGCCAGGCCAGGCCCAGCACGGGCCAGAGCATCCTCCGGAGCCGCGCGCCGCACACCAGCCTCTCCAGAAGGAAACGCGGGCATCGCTTTTGTAATTTCATTTCTTTGTTTTTCTCATTAGGCAAATTAAGAGAGAAGGAAAAAGAGAGAATTAGAATCCTGCATACTTAGTAAATCTAATTAAGGAAATACCTTAATGCGGTTACGGCAGGGCCGGCTGCAGGGTTTCCGAAGGGAGACTGAGATCACCCCAGCCACCCCAGGACTGAGCTGGGGGACCTGTTCCCAGCTCCAAGGGAGGCAAAGCCCACCTGCCAAGGGCTGCTCTCCTGGCTCCTTCCAGAGAGGGAGAAAATGGGGGTTTTTCCTCCCATTTTGGGGGCAACCATGGACACCAGTGAGCTCCCAACACCGCAAGGGCAGGTGAGGTCTCTCTCTTTAAAGCATCCCTCATCACAGTCCTAAAGCACCTTCAAATTAATATCCTGTATTTGGTAAACCCCACGGACATACTGAAATTCTGATTAAAAGTCCTGTTCAGCACAGAGCCAAGGCTGCCTGGACCCCTGAGTGTTCCCCTCCAGACCCTGACTCCAAGGGCACACTTCTCTCACGCTCTCTCAAGCCAAAGCCTAAGGAAAAAACCCTAATGCATCCCACCTCCTCATTTTGTCCATCTGATTTGCTTCCCAGACAGGTTCTAAATCAACAGAGTACATTTAGATAAATCACAGGTGGGGAGGGGAGATGCCAGCACATTACCTGACATGGTGAAACACTCCAATGTGGCTGGCTCTACCTCTGTCAAGATATGAAATGGGATGGGAGCACCCCAGGTTACCCCTATGCTTCATTCCACAGATCAAACCTGGCCTAAGGAGGTACCAAACTCCTGCAGCAACAAGTTCTGCCTGTCAGATGCCTCATCCTTGAGAAGGTCAGCAATGACTCTCCTGTAAATTAACAGCCTCTATTTTTGGACTCCTCATTTTTTATCCTTGATGGGCATCACCTTGCCAGCTGCTTCCTTTTTAGTTTGTTTAATATTCCACGCCTGGTCTCCTAAGTTTCCAGGGGGGACTGTGCTTCCATGTCCCTTTCCATCCTCCCCCTAGCCAGGCCCAGCCCTGCCCACGGCAGGCAGTGGGAGTGGGGCACAGGCTGCCTGTCCTCCATCTGGGGGGGCTCCTCTCCGTCCCCCACACAACTGGGACCAAGCCCTGGCTCCTGGGACACAAGCACCTGCTGACACACCATGCAGAGCAGCATGGCCAGGGGCCCCTGCCAGCTGCTCACAAATTGGAAAAAAAAAAATAACCTCAACCAAAACTGCGTTTTTGCAACACAGACAAGGGCACCTTGCTGTGAGTTTACACCTGGAAATCTGCAGTGAGTGCCTGGATGAAGAACCTTGCCCTGACTTTGAGCAGCTCTCCACCCAATCCCAGGATGCCAGGCAGGCACGATCTCGCTGCATCATCACTCATCCCACGGAGGACAGCAGCAGAGGACATGCACTGCTGCAGGCTCCCACTGATGTCAGACAGTTGTGGGGCTCAGAACGCCCCCCAGACATGGGGAGCAGCCCAAGCACTCAGTGCTGCAGAGCCAGACCCTCGGGCAGAGCCCCTGCTATGGAACACCTTCCCTAGAAACTGATTTACCTCGTTATGTCCTGGCTCAGCTTAGCCCTATTCAGCAGTGTTGCCTTCTCACATCAAAGCCTGAGAGTCAGCAAAAAAAAGTGCAGCATTTTCTCATCTACATTTCTTGCAATAAATTACATATTTGCAAACTGCCAGCCTGCACCTGCACACACGCAGCGTCCCCGGGCACTGTCCTCGGAGCAGGACCACAGCCCTGCTCAGGGAAAGGTGGCATTTAACTGCCAGTGGGGTGGCTTTAACTGCCCCTCCAAACAGCAAATGAACATTGCTGAACAGTTCAGAGTGTCCCACACGTGAGCAGGCGGGACCCAGCTGCCTGCACTGGCCACGGGGTCCCTGCTGCCCCACACAGTGCCCGTCCTGCTGGGGAGGGGGCCAGCAAGGAGCTGACTCTGCTTTGCCTGCACCTCCACAGACACTGGAATCTTTCCAACTGGCCCAGGGCTTCCCACTGGGCCTGGCCAGGACAGGACAGAGAGGCTCGGTATGCAAGTAATGGTGAAAAGAAGTTTTTATCTTTTACAAAATGTGCTGCCTGCTCTGCAGGAACAGAGAAAGTGGCAATTTCCTGCAGTTCTGGGTAAATCAGCCAAGGCACTTGCAGACATTTTCAGACCAGAAGGCTCGTCTGATCCTATTCCTGCCAAACCCCAGCCAGGAGCCTCGGGCAGCCGCTTCTGAGCTGATTCAATAATTTGCAAATTGCAGAGAACAGCTCCCAGAAAGCTGCATCTCCAACGCCACGGCACTGATGCCAAAGGGCAAGGGGAGCCTGTGGAGGAGAAGTGCTCCACACCAGGTACCCACCCAGCAGCTCTCCCGGTGAGAGGACAGCCACCAGAGCGTCACCTCACTTGCATGTGGGACACTTGGGAAATTCCATTTAGATATAAATACAGTCCCAAATCCCAGGCTTTCAGAGCAAAACAGGAGCAAGGAGGAGCCCGCAGCAGCAGCCACCCCCCCAGACGTCCCCGCTCCTCCCCTGCAGCTCAGGTGTGCAGGGAGGCACAGGTGAGAAGAGGGCAGGTGCAGGGGCAGGTGAGCATCACCCAGCTCTGCCCGGGAACCTGGTGTGCTGCACTGCACTCTGCTGGGCTGCTAACAGGGAAGGGACATGGGCCACCACACACTCTGCAGCTGCCACCAATCCTGCCAGGCTTGCATATGGCTCATGGAAAGCAAAATTCAATTGCAAATGCAGAACAAAGACTGAATGTAGGAGGGAAAATAGCAAATAGGAGCAGGTGGAGGAACAGAGTCCCCTTTGAGGATGCCGCTAGTCCCTTCCTTTTCCTGCAGATTATGTCACTTTGATGGCCCTGGCAGCTTGCATAAGATGAAACAACCACGTAAAGCACTGCTTGAATTCTTGCAATCACTCCCATGGAGGCTCCTCAGTCCACGGCAGACAGAAAAACCTCCTCAGGGTCTTGTTCTCCCCTTGAGAAATCTGTGTGACTCTTGTTGTACTCAGTAAACCCTGCAGCAAGAGGCCCACTGAGACGTTTTGTGCACAACATGATGCTGGGGGAAAAAATAAACCAGGCTCAGACATCACGGGGCAGATTCCGGTGCAAGCTCAGAGCCAGGTTTTTTCTAAGCACTCCAGTGTCATGTTGAGCTCATTCATAAAAACCTGGTACCTGGGGGAAAGACAACTCTTTGGCAAAGTCTTCCTTGGTGTGACTAGTAAAGCACTCCCTGCCCTTGAGGCAAATGCAGGACTGGCCAATGAGTTTCAGTGGTACAACATCCAGAGGATGTATCCAGTGTCACGGTGCACTTGGACAGTCCCCACACAGGTGAAAGCAAGAGGAGAGGGTTCAGGTCACCCCCCAGCCAGCCAGTCCCTCCAACGCTTTCTGGTAGCTGGAACCCGTGGTCCAAGGGCAGAGCTGTGGCTGAACAAGCCTGGGCTAAACAGGACAAACCCAAGGAGCAACAGCAGGGCAGGAACAGCCAAGCCCAGCAGGAACCCAGTGCAGTCCCCACAGCCTTGGTTCCAGCCCAGAGGGTGGTACAGGGACCCACAGCTCAGGTGAGCAGACATTGCTGCTGCTCACCCAGGACCTGCAGCTGGCTTTTTCCAGCTGTTCTGCTTTGATGATCTACCCAATACCCCAGCAAGGGAGACAGAAATATCTCAAACCAGCAAGTGACACAGGAGCTCCCAGGAATGCCAGTGTTCAGTCTTTAGTGCATCACTGACACCCTGCTCTCCACGGCACCAGCTGTCCAAGGCAAAGTCCCAATGCCAGAGCCCTGAAAAATGGGGTACGAGCCCTGCAGTCCACAGCTGATGGCAGACAAAAAGCTTCACCCTCAGTCACCTCACTCTGATTTTTCATGCTTATAGATTAGGGAGTCGGGGAATATTTTACAATAACGATTCCAAATAATCATTTCTTCATTCATTTCAGTTTGGTACAAAATCGCAAACTGAACCCAGAAAAAGAAAGAAACAAAAAACCCCTCAGCCTGCAGCAGTGCCCATGTTGCTTCCACCCTGAAACAGAGGTGCACACACTGTGAGGTTCGGGTGCATATTTCTGACTGTTTTTAACGCCCAAGTTGCCAGAGCAGCAGAGTCCTGGAGGGGAGAACTCCCTGCCCGGGGCAGCCGCACCGACCAGCGCGGGGTCGGTGTCCGCGGCAGAGCAGCTCCCGCGGGGCAGATGCCAGCTCGCAAACAGGCCATTTCCTACGGCACAAAGTTGGACGCGAAGTACAGCCAGCCCCGGCCTCGGCAATGAAAGATGAAACCGCCCGTCAGCTGCTCCCGCCGCAGACGGAGCCGCGGAGCGGAGTCACGGCGGCTCTGCCGAGGGGCCCCGGGGACAGCGGCTGCGGGGCTCCGCTGGCCCGGCCGCACGCTCCCGCAGCGGCACGCGTCCCGAGCGCTCCCGGCCGCTCGGTGCGCGGCTCCCGGCGCCGGGAGCGCCGGCGGGTCACGGTTACCGGCACCGGCTGCCTGCTCCCGGCACACACGCGCACCGCCGGCGGGTCACCGCCATCCCGTTTTTCAGCTCCCGGTACCGCCGCCGGCACCCCCGCCCGGAATTCCACCCGCCGGCCCCGCGTCCCCCGCAGCCCCCGGGCTGTGCCGGTACCGAGCGCTCCCCGCGGCGTCACCTTCTCTCGCTGCTCTGCCGGGAGCGGTGCAGCAGCCCGATCAGCACCACGGCCGCCCGCACCCCCGCGCGCCGGGACCGCGTCCTGCCGCCCGCCCGGGACATCCCGCGGCTGCGGCTGCGGAAGGGCGGCAGCGCTGCCCCGCTGCCCGGGGCCGGGGTGTGTCCGCAGCCCCCCGGGCACCCCCGGGCCGGCTCTGCGGGCGGGCGGGGCTCCGAGCACGTCACGGGCACGGGGACCGGCACAGCCCCCGGTCACGCCGGTGCCGAGGCTTTCCCGGCAGCCGCAGCCCGGGCTCCCGGCCCCGCGGAGGGAGGGCTCGCTCCTGCCCCACGGACGGGCTCCCAGCGCAGGAGCCCTCGGCCGGTGCCAGCCCGGCCCTGCCATCCCTCCCCCGAGCCCAGGACAGCGCGGGGCCTCGAGCCTGCCCCTCACACCGGGAGCTGACACACGGCTCCCTCCAGGAAATGAATTCTTTTTTTTATTAAGTAAGCTGTAAATTATCTACTTCTCACTTCAGCACCTTTCCCTGGAAGTCCTTGTTGCCATGGTGATAAAACACCCAGGTCCCTCTGCCCCCCTTACCTCACCTCTCTCCTCTGCCAGCTTAATTTTCACAGGAATTAGGACAAACTGCAGCCCTTCGAGCTACTTCCTAGTCTAAGGGATGGGAGCACCATCCCTGCTGCCAGCAGGTGTGGGATCATTCATGAGAACACCCACCCAGCAATGCCAGGACACCCTGGGCACCTGCCCAGAGCCTGCTGGCTCGCTGCACCCCTGTGCCATCAGGAGCAGCCCACACAATGCTCCTGCCTCTGGGTTTAACCTCCCTGGCAGTGGCACACAGGTGCAGGGCCCTGGGGCAGCTGTTCCAGCTGTCACAGCCAGGTCAGGGGTTTGGGGGGACCCTGCCACAATCGGGAATCTGTTGGGGGGCACACACAGGCTGCAGGCAAGCACATCCACCATCCATTCAAGCAGGACCTGAGCAGCTCCCAGGGAAAGATGGGCAGAAAGGCCCCTGCTCCCCAGGCACAGAGCAAGGGCCCAGCACGGAGCAGGAGCTGCCTGGAAACCCCCAGTTGGGGCAGTCAATCATTAACCACGCATGGGGCTCCCCTGGCAAAGCCTGTAATAAATGTGTTTGCTCAGGAGGAACAGCTTGCAGAGGCCACAGACCACATCTGGCAGGGAACAGCCGCTCCTGCTGCCCCGGCCTGCCCGTCACACTCCTGCTTCACCCACCTCCCCTGCCTGCCACCCTCCTGTCCACCCCCTTTAAGGACATCAACATTACCTCAGTTCTGGCCTTCTCTATCTAGATGTTTCAGCAGAACCTCTATTCAGAAGGATTCCTTAAGTGCAACACCAACAAAACCCCTATCATGGCCGTAATCTCTTTTCTGTATCCTACTGTAAGTCAGATAAAAGCAGGCATGGTGTTATTTTTGTGCACACACCACATTAACTCACCCCAGAAGAACCAGACAGCATTTCAGTGTCACCACAGCACCCATCCCAACCTACACCGTGCACATGGAGCACTCCAGAGAGCCAAGACCCAAACCAAAACCCTAGATCAGTATTTTTGTGTTTCACCAGATCTCGAGGTCCCTGGGGAGACTGGGGCAGCAGCAACTCCAGCAGACAAGTGTTGAGGTACCCACTTCCCCACAGGAAAAAGTCCAGCTCATTCTCCAAAAATTCCAAAATGCATTTCTGTCTCCTCAGAACAACATCAGATGATGCCAAACTCTGAGTGGTGGTGAGAGAGCACAAGTGGATAAGAGGAATGAATCTTACTGAACCTGGGTGCCACCTGCACTGCCAAGCCTTTCAATAAAGTTTTTGATGGATCAACAGATCTCTTCCTGCAGAAAATACCTGTCTGCTTTCCTTCAAGCTGAAACTATCAGTCTGACAAATTCCTCAGGCACAGAAAAAAAATTAGATCTTATTTCTTGCCAAATTACACCAAGTCTCAAATTCATTTCCAATTAATGGAGGGGGAGGGGGTTAATTTTAAATCTTTTAGCTCTCATATTAAACAGGCAGATTCGAATTTCATTGAGCCTCCCTCTCTGGAGACATTTTCCACATCCTCCCTCCCCTTTTCCAGACAAGGTAAGTATTAATCTCCTCTTGGTTTATTCTGAAGTGGCTTTGTATTGATTTTTAAAGATGTTCAATTCTCTCCTATTTGGAAATAGACAAACACTTTGAGCAGGAACTCAGGTTCCCTCTCCACCCAAACATCTCAGCCCACAGTGGAAGTAATTGCATCTGGACTCGCTGCAGCTGATTTGTAATTTACAGGCTGAAGGCAAGACAAGAGATGGTGAGGGGCTGTGGGTTCCCAGGAGGGCTGGAGGCTCACAAGGCAAAGGAACCAGCACCTCCCGCCCCACAGGCTCCACCTCTGGCTGTGCCAGCCCCTGCAGAACCTGCCCTGAATTTCTTAGCTTCTGCCATCTGGTAGCTGCCCCAGGATGGAGCAGGGCAGGGACAGGGATGCCCAGGAGGGCACACAGGTGGCAGGGCTGGTGCATCTCAGAGCTCCTGCCCTGCCTGTCCTCCCCATGCCTCACCCCTCCAGCTCCATGCAGCTCCTGCTCCCGCAGGACCAAAGCACCCATCACCTCCTGGGTGTTTGCACAAGCAATGCCCTGGCAGGGCCAGCACCCAGGAGCTCTGCAGATGTCCCAAAGGACATCTCCTAAGACAGAACGCTGCACTTCAAGACATTCCAATCCTCCGTCCTTCCTTTAAAACATCAGTATCCCCCTGTCAGTGACTAAATTACCTCCAGGGTAGGAAGTTGCCCCTGTTTTATAAAGAAATATATATTCCTTGAAAAATACCCAGACATTTTTGCTCCAGACAAAGCAGTTTGGCAGTGAACTAGGAAGCCTGAGGGCTGGAGGGAGCGCAGGACAGGCCAGGACAATTACACACTGTGATTAACACATCACCTGGCAGCCATCTGCACACTCTGCTGAGAAAGAAGGATCTGAGAACGCCAGACTAGGACAAGACTGAGCCTTTATCCCTAGGAGTACTGAATCTGCCACTAATAAATGACACTGTTAATATTATTATGAAGCCATTAATTTGTGTAATAACTTTGGCTTTTGTATAGATGCTGCTGAGATGAAACCCCCCAGAGGGGAGCAGCCCATCATTCTGCCTCAGCCACCTGCAGGGGAGCAGCCCCATGCTCACACCTGAGCTGCAGCCACAGCTGAGCCCAGCTCTGCTGACTCAGGGCTCCTCTGGCCAGAGCAGCTGCCTCGTCAGGCAGCGCAGGACATGTCCCTGTCACCCTCTGTGCCTCCCTGGGCAGCAGATATTTCTGTTCCCTCGCTGACGAGGGACAGTGCCAGAAATACACGAGCTATGCCGGGCATTTGCCAGCTGGGCTGGAGGCACGGCCAGCCCAGCCCGAGCTCAGGGGCTGAGGGGAGCCCAGAGCCCTGCCCAGGACCCTTCCCCACCGCCCCGGGACCCTTCACTGCCCCAGGCACTCACCAGAGCCCCTCTGGGCACTGCCTGCCCCACAGCACGGGCACCTGCCCTGCCCAGGTGGGAGAGCTGAGACGGGGCAGCTGCGCCAGCACCGAGGACTGGGAGCCAGAGAGAACAAAAGGAGACAATGCAACACGGCCCAAAAGCCAGAAATAGTAACTGTTTCCCTGCAAAGGAGCAGTCCCATCCCGATTTCCCCGGCATGGCAGAACCGGATTTGGGAGCTTGCAAACGAGGGAGAAAGCGATTAAAGTGTTTGAATTGGTGCTGCAGGAGGAGGATAAGAGGGCATCCACTTTTACAGGAGTATCACAAGAAATAGAGCTTTAGATTACACTGCATCCAGCCCCAAGTAATCTGATTAGAAATTTATTTTATGGCTTCAGCTAGAAAGACATGAAGGAAATCCCAGGAAAGCACAGAGCCAGCTCTTCCATGCAGGCAGAGCACAGTGAGCTTATCTCCCAGCAGTGGTGTGAGGCGGTGTGACAGCCACCAGCCACCCCACACCATGTCAGTGCTGAGAGACTGATCCATGTGTGCCAGGCGTGGGGCAGCCCCTGCTCCCCCCGACACGTTGGCAAGCCCCCAGCACAGCAGTGCCCCAGCACTGTGCTCCTGTACAGAGCAGAGCTGAAGTGCAAGGCAGGAGGAATTTACCTGCTGGGCCCAAGGAAGAGCACACAGGGATGGGCTGGCCCCGTCCAGAGCCCATCCCTGTGATCAGTGCAGTCCAGCATCCACCTGCTGCCCGGGCTGTGGCCAAGCAGGGCCCCTGAGTGCCCATCTCCCCTGCACAATTCCCAGCCCTCCCGAGCAATAGGCAGAAAGAGGGGTCAAAGCCACAACAAAAGAACAGAAATAAAAGAACTCTGACTGCAGAAAGCAGCTGAGGTCAGGCGGGTCTGGTCGCCCTCCCCTGGGCAGAGGGGATGCTGAGGAGCACGGCTGAGGAAAGTGCTGGGAGCAGCCCCTTGCTGTGCCCCCAGGCTGCCCCTGCTCGAGGGCACAGAGTCTCCAGAGCAGCCCTGACAGGGCTCCTGGCTGCAGCCTGTGCAGGTGACACCGAGCACCGTGTGTGACAGACACTCTCAACCAGACCAGCGCCACACCCGAGCCACAGCCAGGCCAAGAACTTCAGGAAAGCCAGCAAAGAGCAGTGACCCAAGAGCAGTCAGTGGCAGGAGCCTGGAGCGCTGACCATGCCATCAACACATCAGTCATGGGGGGGTGGTTTTCCAAGACTCATTTATCAGGGAACAAAGCAAGCCCTGGGTACGAGGAGTCCCTTGTACACCTCTCCCATGCATTGTGTGCCATTGGCCATGAGCCAAACACTGTTCTGTAAATGACACAGCCCGAGCCAGGCACCCTTGGGCTCCTCCTGCCCAGCAGCCTGGCTGTGGGGTGGCAACTGGGGACAGCACCAGCCACAGCACAGCTGACACAGAACCAGGCAGTCGTGGCCATGACAGCAGCACAATTACATGGAAATTGTATTCCTGATAATTTGGGGTATTTCTCCCTGTGAACACAGGCCTCCTGAAGAGATGAGCTCCAAGATTTCAGCATCCAATTAAATTAGATCAAATCAGCAGAGGAAATTAGTCTCTACAGCATGAGCAGATCCTCTGAATTTTACTAGCAAACCAGTGAGCTAAATGTCACCATTCATCATTAACATCACTAATAAAGCCAGATTTGGGAGGCACAGCCACTAATGTGTGCCACTCTCCCGATGCCTCAGCACCCCCAGAACCCTGCTCAGCCCCAGCCCCTCCTGCGCTCCCCGTGCAGAGCAAAAACCATCCCTGGAGCCACTGTGCCAGCCATCAGCACTGGAATGCTGCTGGGAAGCCCAGGGTGAGGCCCAGACTCCAGCCCCAGTGGAGCAATGCCCTTCCCGAGGATGCTGCAAGGGATGTGGGAGGAGGAGGGCAGCGAGGGGGTCGGGGGCAGGTGCCAGTGCCACAGGGGTGGCAGCAGCAGCACCCGGGCCCCGGGACTCTTCTGGAGATGACACCATCTCAATTTCCCTCCTCCCCCACACACCTTGTTTGATGTGAAAGCATTAAAAGACATATAATTTGTGGAGCTAAAACACAGGTATTATCTCTGACACATCCATACTACAGGGAACGTTCTGAAGTCAATCACATCCAGGGCTTCTGCTGCTCTACAGATTTTTTTCTTGCCAAATTAGAAAAGATTGAAAATGAAGCAGTTTTTAGCTGCAGACCCACCATCTTTCTCTTCAAATCACCTCACACTTTGCAACCCCATCAACGATTGGGAGCAAGAGACCCAGATCAGCTTGTCAGGGCTTTAGAAGGTGGACTCTGCATTCCAAACTGGAACGGATTAACACTACATTGTGTAGGAGAAAGGAGCTGGCATGGCCCTGGTGTGACACCAGTAACATTTGAGAGGAACGAGACAGGACAGTGCCTGAAAGAACTGACCTTTGAGACTTCACAGAGACTCAGAATATAGCTCTGACCTATTCAAGTACCTGTCAAGCCTCTGCTGGGTGGGAGCCTGAGATGAGGCATGTTTTCACAACAGGCTTGGGAAGATGTGAGTTCCTGGGGTATGGTATGGGTCACCGAGAGCATCCCAAGCCCCACTGGAAATAAACCAGCAGAGAGGACAGGGCCATTCCCAGTGCCACTCCCAGTGCAGGAGCATGGCACGGGAATGCCGCTGGGTGCCAGTGGCTGCCCATCCCTGCCAGGCTGTGGGGCCGAGGCCAGGCCCTGCCAACTGCCAGGGAGAGCGACAGCCGGCGGGAGCGGCACGGTAATTAACAAAATTATCACCAGGAACAAACCACAGGCTCTGGCAGAGTGCCTGCACTGCCACGCCGGCACTGCCTGCCCTGCTCTGGGCTCCTTCAGCAGACACGGGGCTGCTCACAGTCCCCAAATCACACCCACCATGGCAGCGAGCGGGCACACGGCCAGGGCAAGGGGAGGCCAGTGGGGACATGGCCAGGGTGAGAGGACACGGCCAGGGCAAGGGGAGGCCAGTGGGGACAGGGACAGGGCGAGGGGACACCAGTGGGGACATGGCCAGGACAAGGGGACATGGCCAGGGCCAAGGGGAGGCCAGCAGCCACCCCGAGTGCTCCAAGAGCCCCTGCAGACCCTGCCTGGGTGACCTCTGTGACCCTGCAGGCAGGAGTGACCCGCGGGGCCTCAGCCATCGTGGCTCCCTCCACCCCTCACGACAATGTTTGCTCTTGGAAGGTGGCTGCTCCCCGAGCAACCGCCCTCGGGCTGCAAACAGCTCCCAGCCTGACAGGAGGAAAATATGGCAGGAGGAAAAACCAGCACAGTTTATTAGTTCTGAGACAGAACTAAAAATAGACCCATGTGGGGCTGCTCAGTCCTCTGGGCAGATGTAATTGAGGATAATCTAGCTTTAAATATGGGAAGGCTGTCTGACAGCAACAACAACATTTCAGCATATGGACGGGGAGGCACCTCCAACGTCACCAGAGCGGCGCCTGCACCGCCAGATCCCAGCCCACCTCTGCTGCTCCTGGGCCTTCTGCAGGAACAGACCAGCCACAGACCCAAACATCCTAGCAGACACTAGGAGGGAAGCATGGAGTCAAATACCAAGGGGTATTACCAAATACCAAGGGGCAGCATCAGTGGAGCTGTGCCAGTACCCGTTCCGCTGGCCTGAAATTTCATACAGCTGAGGCTTACCAGATTAAATGGCTGAAAGACTCCAAGTCCTCAGAGCTGACAGCACCTTCCTCCTCCTGCGAAGGCTTCCTGTGTCCCAGGCAGGCTGTGAGACGTGCTGGGAGGATGCTGTGTGGGTGAGGGCTGGGTGTGGGCAGGCAGCCAGGCCGATAACTGCCCTTCCACGAAGAGGGAAGCGCTCCCGCCTGCCCGCCACAGATAGCAGCGAGACGTTGGACTGGCTGGATTTTGTAAATCTCCCACCAGGCCTTGGGCTGGCAGGGAAGGACAGACCGCGGCCCTGCCACCATCCCCAGGCACACACCTGCAGGTCCCTGGTGGCTCTGCAAGGGGCTCCATCCCAGCAGGAGCCCAGCCACAGACCTGCTGCCAGCACAGGGACTCACTGTGCCTGGTGTGCCATGCCCAGCCACAGCTCTGCACTCTGCTGGGTGCACAGCTAACACCCACCCAGCACTGACCATGGAGACAGGCAGCCTGGCCTCATCCTGCCCCCCAGCTTAACTGGTTTTAACTGGTTTAAAGTTTCCTGCAAGTCCAGAGCATTCCTCGCAGCCTGGCCCTGCACGCTCAGTCCTTCCCAGGCACAGTGGCAGGAGGGGTCAGTGCCAGGCTCCAGAGCTGGGAGAGCCACCCAGGGCATGTGGCTGTGAGGGCACTGCTGGGGCTTGCACTGGGCTGGCTCCACACCCATCAGCAATGGAGGGGGCAGTTCCAAAGGCACGGGGATGGGAAACCTCCCTGTGCTGCTGCTGGCTGCTTTGCAGCAGTTTGGACAGCACTTCCTTTGCATGTGCTTCTCCGGCTAAATATAATTGCAAAACATACATTTACATGCAATTATCCATTTATGAAGTGCTAACAAGTCAAAGGAATTCACTTAGATGCAATCTGCTCGCCAGACCTTGTCCTCACAGGACCCAAGCACAAACCTCCAAGATCAGGGCAACAGTCAGTGCAGCCAGCTCCAAGATGCTAAATCATTCCCACATCTTCCCATTAACTCAGCTCCAGCCCATCAAATATTAAAGAGCCTCAGGCCTGGACACAGCTCTTTTTACGAAGGTTGAGTGCATCTTTCATCTCTTCCCACCTTCATCCTGCTGCTCCCATCAGCAGAGGAGCATCACATGCTCTTTCATGTGAGTTCTGACTGCTCACACACTGACTCCCAGTAATTGCTGTGCATGGCTCCTCCATTCCACAGAGACATGATTATTTTGTTGCTATTTTTGCTTTATAAGGCTAAAAGAAGAGGTGACTCTGCCTGAAGAGGTGTGGGGGGGGATTTACTGATTTTTTTGTTTAACACCCTGTGGTTTCTCAGCACACCCATCGATACCAATGAGTAAATAACCAGAGCACAAGGGCTGAGGAGCTGTCAGCAGCTAAAGGGCTGCTGAAGCCCCCATGGGACATCACCCTGCCACTGTGCCGCAGAGGAGGAGGAAGGGCCCCACGAGTCCCCATCCCGCTTTTCCACCTCCAGCATCCCCAGTACAAGGATTTCACAAGGCCAAGGGGGCTCGAGGGTCTCTGCCTGCTTTCCTGGGAACTCCTGCATGTGCTGGGCTGCTGTGAGAGGCAGGCAAACCCACCGGGCTGGCTCACCTGGCCAGAACTGCTCTTTGACATGCAAAGATCATTTGCAGGCTGATGTTTTCCTGCAGGGTGACCTTCCCACCAGGGAAGCAGCTTAGCTGCCATCTGGCTCAGGTCTTCCCTTCCTGGCAGCACAAGCTGACCTCAAACACCCCATGTTTGACTAGGACTGCATGGAGCTGAGCCCTTAGGAGAACCAAGGGGACCCCAGGAGCCGGGAGACACTTCCAGCTGCCTTCAGAGGCTTCATGTGACACAAGAAAACACCAACACCAAGCCAAGGCTGGGGAGCTGCTTCTGGACACGATTCCCCTTTTGCCAGCCCAGGGCATTCAGCAGCTCCAAGTGCTTTCCCCTGAAATGGGTAAGGAATAAAAAAATGGAACAGAAAAGTAGAGATCACAATGGGATTGGTCCAAACCAAACCCAGGGTCCGCAAATGCCAAATCCCATTTACTGCCCACGTGTCTCAGTCTCCCTCCCACAGCTCCCTGGGGCCAGCCCCAGTCCCAGCAGCTCCCAACAGCCCCAGCACTGAGCAAGAAGCACCAGTGCCTGCTTCCACCCCTGGGGACGTGCACCCCCAAAAACAGCCAGCAGAGTATCCCCCAGCCCTCTCCCAGACTCTCCACCCCCCAGCCAGAGGCTCAGCTTGCTCCTGCCCAGGACAGGGGGCTGCAGAGCCCATGGCCAGGACAGCAAACCCGGGGTGGGACAGGGCACAGCAGCTCTGCCTGGGCACCGATGCTCTCAGGAGGGCACGGGCACGGCACAGCTCCCTGGGGCAGAGCAGAGCCCAGCTCCAGAGCTGCCCGGGCCCTGGACAACACCTTCCCTGCCCTCCTGCAGCCCTGGCGCCTCTGCTGTCACCAGAGGGGTCAGCTGAGCCTGCCTGCGCCGCCAGGCTCCCCAGCACCGCCTCTCCCCCCGGCAGCTCCCGTCCTCCGACACATCCTCGGTTACCATAGGAACCGCAGAAACCCGAGCTGAGGCACACGAGAGGCAGGCAAGCAGAGCTGCTCGGATGCCCAGTGCCACTGCGTGGGTGAGTTTATCCTGACTGTGCGGGCGGGTTTGTCCCCGGGCAGGACAGGACAGGCATCGCCCACCCTGGCACTGCCCCCGGGGCCGCTCCAGCCCCCGGCCCGGCCTCTGCGGGTCACTGCTGGTGTCTGCAGCAGCACCAGGCTCCTGAGGGGCTCCAGGGCACGCGGAAAGCAGCTCCGACTTTCGGTAATAACTTATGCAGGGAAAGAAAACTTCCGATGCCTGGTGCCGCTGTGCCGCGGGTTAAACCGGGACACTCCGACAGAGGCTGCAGCAGTAACAAGAGGGCGCCAAGAACCCGAAAGTTTGGGTTTATTATATTTTTATAATTTTAAAAGCTTTTACAGATACGAAACGTGGCTCTGGCTGAGCCGCAATTACAGAAGTGCTTAATGAAGCAGCCTACCCACAGAGCAGAAGCACCACGGGGCTGTGGGAAGCGTGAGCTGCAAACAGCAGTGGATGTTCATCGAAGGCTCCAAGGAAACTCCCTCCTCTGGCCGGGGCAGGAAAGGCAGAGATGAGAGAGAAACGCGGCCCCAGATCCTCAGCCTGCCCAGGCAGGAGCACGGCAGCGTGCCCACAGCACTGGCACAGCATTCCAAGCAGGCATTCCAAGCCTGGCAGAGTAGAGAGGAGGAACAAGGGGGTTCTGCTGCAGAACTGCTGCAACAGCCTTCGAAAAAACCCAGGGCACAGTGTACAGCAGAGTGCAAAGAGCAGCTCAGGCCTTCTCAGCTTCGCGGAACAAGGAAAGTGTGCAGAGAAATCCCTGCCCTCCCAAAGTGGTGAGCATTGATTTAAAGTTCTCATTAGCTCAGCACAACCCGAGCAGGGAGCGGAGCGCCAGCGATTCTGCCGTGCCATTTACAGCGGCGCTTGGCTGGCCCAGGCAGCAGCTCCCCCAGGCTCTCCGGATACTTCTCCATTAATGAATAATTTGCACAATGATTATAGAGGGAAACCGCATGAGCCATCACCCTGTGCATTGCCTGGAGCCCAGGGGAGGCTTGGCCAGAGCATTTCTGCATCACCACAGCGTGCAGCTGACAGCGCTGGAGCTGCACGTGTGCTCACAAGGGGAGCCCCAACCAGGGTCCCAGGAATCCAGAATCCAGGAGAGGGGAGGATGCCCTACAGTGGGAGGGAAGGGATCAGCACCCAGGGTGTGCAGCCAGGAGGGCAAAGCTGCTGGGAACAGGAGGCAGGTCCCAGACAGCCACGAGTGCTGGGGGAGCAGAGAGCATCGTGCCACCACTCCCAGACCTTCACCACCACTCCCAGACCTTCACCACCACTCCCAGACCTTCACCACTTCTCTTCCCCACCAGCTGAGGACAAGCCCCAGCAGGGGTGGTGACCTCACACACCTCACTCCATCACAGCACAGGACCTGGCCCAGCCACCACCTTGCCAGAGCTGCACAACCCACACCACCCAGCAGTGGCAAATCCCCGAGGGACCCACCAAGGAACACTGCCAGGCCACAGACCCTCCTGGACCCCAGTAACATCTCCACCCCTCCAGAGCAGTGCCCAGAGCCCCTCAGCAGCACAGGAGAGGAGCTGGGTCATGGGACTCACGGTTCCACTGACACTCACCACCTCTCCAGGTGAAAAAACAAAATACAAACCCTCCAGACTTCACTGGGTTTGCACACAGGAGCTCAGTGCCAGCCTGACCTGCTGGCTCCCACCCCCACTACCCCTGAGGCAGAGCTGGTGCCCCGTGGGCTGCCCCACACACACCTCAGCCCACTGCTCCCACAGGGATGGTGTCACCGTGCTTGCTGAAATCCCCCGGGGCTGATTCACAGGCTGTGGGACAGGCACGAGCGCGTGTCCCGGCGTGGGCGGACATGGCTGGACTCCACTGCAGCAGCTGGAGCCCAGCTCCCACAAAGCACCCCCACACACAGCCAGCCCCCAGCCCCACGGCAGATGACTGCTCCAGAGCAGCCGGGTACTCACTTGATCTTCAGGCTGGCCAGCATCGTCTTGTCGATCCTGAGGAGAGAGCAGAGGAGGGTGTTACTGCAGCACAGGGCCCCAGATGTAGCTGGGAGGGGCTGGGCACTGGGGGCTGCTGCCAAACACGACCTCAGCACGTCCCTTGGAGGTGCCAGCGCTCCGGCTGACACGGGAAGACACAGAAAGATTTCATCAGAAAACAAAATCAGCCAGGCCTTAACCCAAAATGAAGCCTGGCAGCGAGCAAGAAAAGATCCCCCTAGTTCCCTCCTGGTGCAGAACTGCTGCCTCCCAGTCTGGAATGCCAGAGGTGAGCTGGGGAGCAGAGCAGGGCATCGCCTGTGCCCCAGCTCTCTCCAAAGCACAAACCACGTATTTACAGATGATGGAGCTGTGGCAGCCCTGACGTGCTGGGAAGATCCCCCCAAACCCCACATACTGAACCTGGCCCCAGGCAGACAAAACACAGAGCAGCCCCATCACTCCCAGCCCTGGCTGGCTTGTGTGGGACCAGGAGCCCCAGTTGCTTCACTCATTTCCCTGGCACTGGTAATGAGTGCTCATCTCCTCAGAGTCATTGTGGTTACAGTCATATTAATATTAATTAATGCAAATCATAGTAATGTCGCAAAATGCAAAATAATGTCTTTTGGCAGTCACTGAAATGCTCTGTTATCTGCCACGTGGAATCAATTCCACATCTCAAAAAAAGACCAAACAGCAAAATAACACCCCCAGCACCCTCTTGTTTTGCACTGTGATCGCAGGGAACACGGCGTGGCCACAGAAATGCAGCTTCCCCCACCTGCAGCTTTGCTTTGTCCCCCCCAGGCCGGGCTGGGCTGTCAGGAGGGGGCTGCACCCACGGGTGGCACAGGGTCCTTGGCACTCTGTGGCACAGCTGAGCCTGGCAGGCTCTCGGGCACAGGCACCACGACCTTTCCCAGGGTCCCTCCCCTGCAGCAGCCTCACCCTCCCAAAACCCATGGTTGCTCTGCTCCAGGCATTTCCCCAAGCACCAAATTCCATGCTCTGCTCTGGAGAGCCAGCACACTGCTGCTCCTAAAAATAGATCTAGGGCACCTGCTATTGTGACTGAACACCTTACAGGCCTGCCCAGACCTCACTGATCGTTAAATCACGCTGAACCTCAGAGCAGGCTGGGGAGCAGAGCTGTCTCCAGACTCGGTGCAGAGGCCAGGGACAGTGGGTGGCTGGGGCAGCTCCCGTGGGACCTGTCCCTGAGCGAGGGCTGCACCAGCGGCTCCATCCGGAGCCACGGGAAGAAACAACAGTTGCTGTCATTTGGTTATTTGGCCTCTTAGAATGAGAAGGGGAGGAAAAGAAACAACAACAACATTAAAAAAAAACAAACACACACACACGCGAAAAAAAAAAAAACCAAACAGGAAATGAGCTCCCATGTTTGGGAAACCGCAGTTGCATGACCGTGAGAGCCGTTTGTGAGCCCTGCCCTGCCCTGCCCAAAGGCGCCAAATGAAACTGCCCGCACCCCGCAGCCCAGCCGGGGTAGCCCAGCCGGGGCAGCACTGCAGCACTCACCCGGGCTTTGCCCCCGAGCGCATCCCCACAGCCAGACCGGGGCACCGCGTCTGCCCCCGGCCCGAGCACACCGCCCGGGACCCCGCCGCAGCACAGGCGGCTGGTGGAGAGTTTAAAAAGCAGCAATTTCCAGCGCAGCGGAGGCTGGAAACAGCGGGTGCAGCCACAGCAGCAGCTGGGTGTGCCCGGGCACCTCGCACGCAGCCCACAGGAAGGGTGGGCCGGCCGGGACCGTGGGAAGAGGCAGGTGCGGGTCCCTCCTTTGCCCGTGCCCGCCCAGGGAACGCTCTCCGGCGGCCACTGGGCTTTCCAGGCCCGGGGAGACGGGCACCGACCCTGGGAGCAGCCCCCACCCCACAGCTCCGGGAGGATGGGGCTCCCCCGCCGCTCTCACCCTGCAGACACCGGCGTGGTGTCCAAAGGAAAGCCCCTGTCCTGTTCCCTCAGCCCCAGCTGCACCTGTGGCACAGCCCCCAAGAGCCAGCACAATCGCCCAAGAGCCAGCACAATCTCCCAAGGGCCAGCACAATCGCCCAAGAGCCAGCGCAGCCCCCAGGAGCCAGCGCAGCCCCCTCCAGCTGGGAGAGCCCGTTTTCCTCAGTGACTCTCCGGCTCGTGATTTTCTTTCCCCTGCACGTGCCCAAGCACAGCACGAAAAGAAGCCAGAGCAGAGCCCAGCCTGAGTGCCCTGCCAAGGAGGGTCACGGCTGTGCTCCAGTGCAGGAGCTCCGGGATGCCCCCGGGCAGCCAGGCCCGCAGAGCCCTGCTCCTAGCAGCGACCGTGGGGCAGAGCTGCCCAGGAGTGCGATTTGGCCACCACAAAATGAGCCCACATATCGCTACACTTGTTTGCACAGGAGTCTGTCCAGGTGCCCCCTCGCCTCTGCCGCCAGCCCGGCCAGCGCAGCTCTGGGTTCAGCGAGGCGTGTGCCCCCTCCCAGGGGACCCTGCCAAAGCCGTGGCGCTCCCGCTGCCCTCGCAGTGCCCCGGCATTCCCCAGCCGCTGCCAGGCAGCTCCAAGCCCCCTGGGAGCCCCGGGCTGCCACAGCCCCTGCGGGACGGGGAGGCGCAGAGCAGCCTTCTGCCCCAACACCGCCACAGCCAGCGCGAGGAACAGGCACCAAACACCTCGGAGAGGAGACCTGCAGAGCGGCCAGAGCGAGAACCGTGCCGTTTCCTTAAGCTGTTTCCCTAGATGAACACTCTCAGAGGGAACACACGGGAGCACTCATCCCGCTGAGCTGGGGCTGCAGGAGCAGCCGCGGGGCTCTGCTGAGGACACGCGAGGAACGGATGAGTCCTGCAGGTGCCAGCGGCGCTGGGAGCCCGCCCGGGACCGGAGGGAGCTTCCTGCACAGCCCAAGGGGGCTGCAAGCACCGCTGAGTGCAGGAGGAGCAGGCAGCAGGGAAAGCAGCGAGGGGAAGGCGCGGGGCAGACATCCCGCAGGTGAGGGACAGACATCCCGCGGGTGCGGGCAGACATCCCGCAGGTGAGGGGCAGACATCCCGCAGGTGGGGGACAGACATCCCGCAGGTGCAGGCAGACATCCCGCAGGAATCGCGCCCACGGGAGCCCCGGGGGTGCCCGCAGCCCATCCCGGAGCTGCGGGCCGAAGCTGTGCCGGGCTGCTGCGGGCACGGGCAGCACCGTCCTTGCCCCGCACGCTCGGGCCGGCACGGGCCGGGGGAAGGGCTCTGCCCGAAGGCACCGCGGCCGGGATTCCTGCTCGGAAAGCAGGGGAGGGGAGCTCCTCAGCCGGCTCCCGGCAGGGCGAGGAGAAGGGGAAGGCACCCACCAGCCGTAGCCGCCGAAGGAGACGCTGCGCTTCCTCTGGAACATGCTGGTGGCTCGGTGCTGTCCGGGCGGGGGACAGCGGTGACAGGACAGCGGTGGCGGCACAGCGGTGGCCGTGCGGAACGGCCGGAGCGGCGCTTTCTGCCGGACCCCTCTCGCCCCGCTCAGCCGCCCCCGGCGCAGCAGCGCATGCACACGCGCACACACAAACACCACCGAAAAAAAGTCATTTCCTTTTCTTTTCGCTGCCACAGGCTTTTCGCAACCTCACGCTGCAAATATCGTATTTCTCCTAATGGCGGGACCACCAGCAGCGCCGCGCGGGCAGGCGCTGAGCCACGGGCACCGTGGCACCCACACACACTGTGCCCTGCGGCTGCCCGGCCACCGAGACCCGACCCAGAGGGTCCCTGGGGCAGCGTGGTGGTCTGCCTCTTCCTCCCTGTGCCCCCATGGCAGTGCTGCAGTCACAGCACCAGGCTAGGCCCTGGTAGGGGAACACCCACCCAGCCCTCCAGTGTGGTGGGGACACCCCACCAAAGGCATCAAACCTCGGCGAGCAGAACCCCATCACCTCATCCCTCACGGCAAACAGATCCCACCACCCAGAGCCCAGCAAGGCATCTCCCACTAGCTCCCCTGCAGCTGCCTGTGGCACACAAGTTTTCCATCCTCTGGTTCCCTGGCAGCTCTGTAGGGCTGAAGTGGCATCTGCAGCCTCACCACCACCCACACTCCCCTGTCCTTTAGCAGCCAGGCTTCAGAAATCCCACAGAAATGGAAATGCTGGCATCTAGCTGGGTGTGGGCTCCCACCCATCACAAATCCCCAGCAAACAGATGCTGCTCCCTGCGCCAGGCTTTGGGCACTGCAGGGCACAGCAGAGCCGGGGGAGCTGAGCCCTGCAGGGGTGGGCACGGTGCCCAGAGGCTGGGTGTGGTGCCCAGGTGTCCTCACACCTTTCCCCTCCCCAGACCAACCAGCAGTGCCCACTTCCACCATTCAGAGCTGGGCTGCACAGGGGATCACCCTCTGCCAGTCCAGGTGAGCAGGAGGGGTGGGAGGGCTGAGCCCCCGGGCAGGGCAGAGGCAGGGGGAGCTGGGCTGTGCTGGGGCAGAGCCCAAAGCTGCACCCAGGACAGCATGAGCTGCTCAGCCACACATGCCCTGCCATGCCCACGGGATCCAGGAGCCAGCCCCAGAGCCCAAAGGCCAGAAAGAGCCCCTGAGTGCCAAGGTGCACCCAGCTCACTCACCTCCTGCCCCAGTGATCCAGCGCCTGTGTGGACTCACAGCATCCCCTTGCCCTGGCACTCCATGCAGGGCTGGCTCCTGGCTCAGAGGCAGCTCTAGCCCAGCGTTCTCATACAAGCATCCAAAAGCTTTAGATTGAGAGGCACTTGAAGTCTATCTGATGTGTGAAAAAAAGGGGTGGGGGGAGAGAGGGTATAGGGAGCTGGAGAGAGAAATCACTCATCTCTGGGGAAAAAACTTGGACTGAAATCCAGCTATTTCAACTCCTACTTCTCTGCCCACAGCCTTAAAGGGATGAAACGATGGAAATTCTTTTAATTTTAGAGCTCTTAAGAACATTTCTAAAAAACAAAATGCTGCAGGCTTTGAAGCCATAATTCAGGTGCTACAAAATATCTGGAGCAGTCATTTGCTCGGAACACGTTTGTTCCTGGCCTGCATGATCTGTGTCAGAGCTCTGCACCACAGCAGTGTGACGTTATCCTCTCCTTCCTCTCCCCCCAGGTCATGTCTTCCTTACACTGCTCCCAGTTCATTTCTGCCCAGCTCTGCCGAGCTGCTCACAATTAAAATGTCTGAAAACAAAAGCTTTGGGTGTAGCCAGGCTCGGGAGACCCAGTGTGGCTGCTCCAGCCTGGCCCTGTGTGCAGAGGTGTGGGACATGGGGTGACAGGGGCTGTGGCAAGCACTGACCTTCGCTGTTCCACAGCAGGAACGACTTGGGGAGCCACAGAGGCACGGCCAGCTTGACACCTTCCCCTTGCAGCACCAGGCACTGCCCAGCTTCACTCCTTCCCCCTGCAGCACCAGGCACTGCCCAGCTTCACTCCTTCCCCCTGCAGCACCAGGCACTGCACCTTCTGCTGCTTCAGCCCTGCGGGAACTCGTGGTTCTGGGGTGACACGGAAGCAGGAAGGGTGACAGGGACAGGCACAGCAGGGCAGGAGCTGACTCTCCTTGCTGGGAGCTCACTGTGGTCAGCAGGTCACAATCACTCCTGCAGCTCTTCCTCACATCATGCTAAAGCACAGGGTGACCCCCGTGCCTGCCCCAGGATTTCAGAGCACAGGAGGGCAGGACCCTGGCCATGGGGAAGCATCTCCATTTCAGAAGGGTGTGGGGCAGCCCCTGCACAAGCCCACCTCGCCCTGCTCCAGCAGGGAATACCCGTGGCTGGCAGTGGTGGCAGTGGAGCTCTTCCTGCTCCCCATCCCCTCACACCTGGCAGCCCCACAGATCCAGGTGACGAGCTGCATTTGAAGCAGGCAAAGGTTAGAAATGCAGCAGGGACCCAGCCCCAGCCCCCGAGGCCAGCAGCCTGCCTGGCTCCGGGTACCACTGCCTGCCCAGCACATCTCACCCGCAGGGGCGTGCCTCCAGAAATAGTCCCTGCAATGACATTTTCTCACTTCCCCTCTCCCCCCGAGGTGTTTCACACAGGCTCATAAACAGCAAGGAGAAAACCTTCCTACTTTCAGAGCAGGCACAGGCAAATCATAACCGAGCAGCCAAAATTAGGGAACAAAACCCTGGGGGAGGACAACTCCTCAGTACCATCTGCACCAGTCTAAATTAACATCTCCCAGGGGCCTCTGCCAGAACCAGGATGCCATTGCTCCAAGCCAGCCTGGTGAGCAGCCCCTGCCTACTGGGAACAGTGCCACACTGCTGCTGACACCTCAGAGCAGGGCTGTGCCCAGCAAGGGCAGCATAATTATTCCCTTTCTTACTGGGATTGCATCATTAGTGCTTTAATATTGCCTGCGGCTCTCTGAGGGCATTCAGTTTCCTATTATGATTCTAAAGAAGGTTGTGGGCACCAAGAAATATTAGATTTTGTCCTGACAGGAAGAACATGCCGTGCGCATCATCAGCTTGACCTACAGAGCAAAGGAAAACAGTGTCCAAATTACCTCTGACTCAGTTCATGGAATATTTTAAACACTATTTTCTCCCCTTTATGGTGCTGCTGAAGTGAAAAGAGAAACTTGATGTCTTAAATACAGGTTCCCACAAACCCCAGCTTGCTCTCAGGGGGGCTCTTCACTGTTCAACAGCCTCAGACCAGGACTGAGGGGCTCCTTCACCAGCACGCTGGGGAGGGAGGCTGTGTGCCACAGCTTCAGACACAGGATGGGAAAGACAGAGCCTTCCTGACCCTCAAGCTGCAAGCCATGCTCCAGCTCCTCTTCCACATTCTTGAGAAACCACTGATGGCTCCTGGACTCATCCCTCTGTCCAAAGAGATCTGTCCACTCTGCTCCTTTCTGTGGAAATGGCTGAAACACAGATCCTGGAGGAAGCCACCATGGCCCTGCAAAGCATCACTCCTCGGGCAGCTGGCACAGAGGGACACTTACACCCAGGTATGGCAGCACCAGCTTGCCCAGGAAGAGGAGAGCACAGAGCCCAGCACAGAGGAGAGAACCCAGGAAAGCAGCAGGCTGGCAGCCTGGCCCCCGTGCTGGCCAGGTGCCTGTGACCCCCAAAGGCCTCTCCCACCACCACAAGAACCAGCTTTTTGCTGCAGAGGGACACAGATCATGTCTCATCACAGCCCTGTATGCACAAACTCATCACAAGCTCCCAGCCTCACTGGATTCTTCTCAGCCCACTGAATTTAATGTACAGCGTTGTTTGTTTTCTCAAGGCCACCCATTTTAGAGTCCTGCCTTGCTAGCAAGGGCATGGAATTCCTCTCTCATGAAAAGGCATGAAAAGGCCCTCTCTAGGAAAAGCCTGTTCAAGCACACACATTTTCTGTGCCTGTTTCTCCCAACCACCCCCTTGCCATGCCAGTGGAGCCTGAGGATGCTTCAGAGGAGCAGCAGAGGCTGCATCCTCCTGCAGTGTGCCTCCCAGGGGCCAGCAGGAAGGTTGCTCTGTGCATCCACACAATGCCCTCACAGGTGCCTGGCACAGGGTGCTCCAGGGCAGGCACCACTGCCCCCTTTCTCCCCTCTGTGCCAGGGGCATCCCTGCTGCAGCCAGAGCAGCAGCTGCCATGCCAGCAGCAGGTCCCTGCGCTGTCACCATGGCTACCTGCACATCTGCACATCTGCACATCTGCACATCAGTCCCCACTGCCTGCAGGAGCCCAGTGCCCATTGCCCAGGGCTGCTGGAAGGAGGATGCACCGGGGCAAACCTCCACAAAATCCTGCTCCCAGCGGCAGGCTGGCACTGCCAGCTGCGCCAGGAACTGCAGAGTGTTTGGCCCAGTTCACACAACAAACACGGAGCAGGGGGGTGGCTGCAGCCGGAGAAGAAATTGTGGAGAGACAGAAAAAGAACAGCTTAAACTGAAAACCAGGGCTGGGAAAACGTGGGGGCGGGATGAAAGCATGGGAATGAGAGAGACCTGAACATGCTTTGGCTGGAAATTAGGAGGCTTCTAATTTTCAATACAATCAGTCTCTGGAACAGTTTCCTAATTATGGAAATAAAGGAATCAAAAATACCCCAACCTCCTCATTGAGACGCAGAACATTTAAGACTTACACAAGATGGTAAAGTCTATGGAAGGTGTCCCTGTCCATCAGAGGGGGTTTGGAACTGGGTGACCTTTGCTGTCCCTTCAGCCCAAACCTTTCTGTGATTCTGTGACCCTGCGATGCCACAGCAGCAGGGCTCTGGGCTCACTGACCCAGCAGGTGACCTGGCCCCTTCCCCTGACAAGGGCTGCTCCTCAGACACCCCTGCCCTGCACCCCAGCCTCAGCAGCAGGCAGGAAATCGGGGCTGCCCGAGGCTGAGCTGCGCAGGCGGAAGGTCAAACCCTGAACATTGCACACAAACCACATGGGGCTTGGACTCGAGCTTTTCCAAATCCTGCTACCTCTTTGCCAACATCACCTGTATTTTTCAACCATTTTGGGTGGGCTTTTCAAGAGCCTGGGTTGAAACCAAATCACAGCCAAGGAACAGTCCTCCTGGCGTCCAGCTTGGAGGCAGATGTTCACTCCAAGCAAGGATTCATCTACCCCCACAAAACTGCAAAATGTCTGTGGAGAGTGAGCTGTTTTTAGCTCCTGGAAAAAAATGTGTCTCCTCCTGTTGCTGCTGAAGTCCTGCTCCTGTTTCCACAGCAGCAGCAGCCAGGGACCAGCAGTGTCTGAGCAGGTACAGACAGCAGCAGCAGCAGAGGGCCTCTCTGAGCAGCCTCAGGACCCCGCTGCCAGACAGACATGCTCAGGGATGAAGGGAAGGAGGGATGATAAAACAAACAAGCAAAGAAAAAGGCATTTTTGCTGCTATGGTTATGGTCTCTAGTGGGAGGAACCGGCAGCAGAGGGAGAATGCAGCATCTGTGAAACGTGGCGTGTGCAAGTGCGAGCCGGCTGCCTGCAATCACACCGCGAGCTGGAGCTGAATTTCAACTCTTTGGCATGATTCCAACCTTCAGTAAATCCTGCCTTGTGGACAGATATTATGTCCCTTCTGCTACTAAAACAGCAAGCAGTCTTAAACAAAACAGCAGAGCGCAGAGCGCGCAGAAGACGGCACAACCCGGCAGGATCCATCTCACAGCCTGCGCCCGCCAGGGACGCGAGCAACAGCTCACACAGCCCTGACAGGCTCCGTGCAGCCCCACGCCAGGCGCATCGGCCCGAAGGTGTGCAAGAAGGGAAACGCTGAGCCTGGTGAGCAGACATTGCCCCGCTTTGCCGGCAGGGATGAGCTGCAGCCTCGCACAGGGCAGCGTGTGGAGGATCCCCCAGCAGACCGGCGTGGAGGCTCAGTCCCTTTTCTGTGCAAACACCTGGGGCTCCCCAGCCAAGGAGGGGGAGGCAGGACAAAGCCCCCCCATGCCACCGGACCCCACCAGCCCGACCCCGGGGGACAGCAGGCAGAGCCCCGCACTGCTGGAAATCGCCTCCTCGAATGGTCAATATTCTAGGAGCGGCGCTGGCAGCCACTCCACCGTCCTCCCACACCTGTGTCCCGGCCCACCGTCCCCAGCCCTGACCTCCGTGCAGCCCCCGGCCCCCAGCCCCTGCCCTGCGCCGCAAAGGCGCCTCGGCCGCGGGGCTGCCCGGCCACCAGCACGTACCTACCGGGGGATGGAGCCCGTGCCGTGCCGTGCCGTGCCGTGCCGTGCCGTGCCGTGCCGTGCCGTGCCGCGCTGTTCCCGCTGATCCCGCCGGTGACGGAGCCGGCCCCGCGCGGGGCGGTGCGGGGCGGAGCAGAACGGTGCAGACCGGCCCGGAGCAGGGCAGAACGGGGCGGAACGGTGCAGAACGGGGCGGAACGGTGCAGAACGGGGCGGAACGGTGCAGACCGGCCCGGCACGGGGCGGGGCAGAACGGGGCGGGGCAGGGCAGAGCTCGTTCGTCGAGCGGCGCCGCGGCCTTGCGATCCCGCAGGCTGCGGGGCAGAGCCGCGTCCCGCCGCCTGCCCCGCCCGAAGGCAGGAACACCGCATCCCCCGAAGGATGGAGCACAGCATCCCCCCGAAGGATGGAGCACAGCATCCCCCCGAAGGATGGAGCACAGCATCCCCCCGAAGGCAGCAGCACAGCCCCCCCGAAGGCAGCAGCATCCCCCCGAAGGCAGCAGCGTCCCCCCGAAGGCAGCAGCACAGCCCCTCCGAGGCCGTCTCCTCGTTCCCCTCCACCCGCAGCATCCCTGCGCCCCAGCCGTGCTGCCGCTGCTCCTGCCACAGGTTACACCCGGGCTGCCTTGGGGACAAACGCTCCACTCCAATGGGAGACATACAGACACCACTCATCATTGGTCGCTGGTGTCCTACAGGCCCTCCAGACGGCTCCGGGTAACTTCCCAGGGGAAACTTCCAGGTAACTTTTCCTCTGGGAAATCAAACGAATCCAGGGAAATTAACCCCAACAGCACTCAGCATTAATTATAAATGATGTTACACGCATTTCAATTGCACGTGCCAAATTAAACACGTACATCAGGCATGAGACTAACACAACCTCTGAAAGCAATTTGCAAAAATTAGTTAAAATCGATAAACAGCACAGTCATTCCAGCTTCTGGAAAGCCTCTCCAGCGGCAGGCAGAGGGATTCCCACCGCGGGAAGCAGGTGGCAGCAGTAAGCATGTATGCCACGGCTCCTGCCGGGAGCAGCTGGCACTCCCTCATGCCCCCAGAAGTCTCTCCCAGGTGTGAACGTCACCTCCGTCCACCCCCGCCCTGCTTGCCCGGCATGGAGAGTACCCACAGCCCTTCCTGTCCTCGGACTTCCCAACCCAAGGCTTTTGGGCACCTCCTTGCTCTGCAGCCACCCTCCCACTGTTCTCATCCATGCAGTTCCAGGCAGATAAATACTTCAGGGCTTTAAGGGCTCTTGGAGCAGAACTGCTGCTGAAACACAGAGGGAAGAGCTTTTAGTGCCACAGCCACTCGGGGACTCAGCATGTTCCAGAGCTCTTCGCAGGCCAGAGAGCAGATGCTGCTCTGTGTGTGTCTGCAGGCCCATGAGGCTTTCATGTTAATGGTGTTTTATCATCACACACGGGATGGGAGCTGACAGCAATGCATATGCATCAGCAGGGAGAGCCACAGCACTGCCTGGGATGTGGCTCCCAAGGGGAGAGTTTAAGCACCGACCAAAATCAGGGGATCAGAACAGATATTTTCCAACGATCACTGATGGCTGGGGGAAACACAGCCCATGGCTACCATCTGTTTTTAAGTAAACCTCAAGTGCTGCACACATAAAGCAGATCCTCAACCAGAACCACAGGGGCAGTTACAATAAAAGTTTGGGCAGGCAGGTGATAATTTGTCCTTTCCACTGCTTTAAACTAAACAGCTCTTATGTGATGCTTACATCTGCTGGTGCCACTGCCTGGGACTGGATGTTAAAGCAAAGCCCAAGAGGTTCATGGTCACAGGGCTGCCAGACGGGCTGAGGCTCAGGGTCAAAACCACAAGGGCTTGTGCAGGAGCAAGCAGCAGGGCAGGAGCCAGCGCTGCCCGCACCCCTTACCTGCTGGGGGAGCCCAGGTCTGCCCGGCTGACGATGCGGTGCTGCTGGGGCGAGTGGAGCCACTGGAACGCCGTCAGCGTCCTCTCCTCGATGCGAAAGCGGCCCTCTCGCACGTACCTAAAAATAACACCGGGGAGGCTGAAATATTCATCAGCACCGGCTGCGGAGGCAGCGGCAGCGGCGGGCTCGGCTCCGCCGGGCTCTCAGAGGCAGCAGAAAATCATTTTATCACAGCCCGGCTGCCCGCAGCCCTGTGCCACCCACGGCCGTGTCTGGCACAGGGCATCCCTTGGGGCTGACCCCAGGGAGGGTTCCTCACCCTCCTCGGGGGTCTGTGGGGTCGCTGCCCCTTACAGCCCCCAGCCCCGCAGGCCTCTGAACAGACCCACAGGCCCCATGACTGCCTTGTGCAGGAAAACAAAGAACAAACATCTCCAAAGCAGCACGGGACGTTCCCCTGTGAAGCCCCAGGGGTACAGCACCCCCTGCTCAGCACCATGGTCTTGGGGTACAGCCTGCCCCCAGCACACACCCCCAGGCCAGCCCCATCCCAGGCTGGCTCCAGGGCCTTTCCAGCATCACTTCAAATGCCAGGCCAGACGTTGGGACTTATCCAGTAATAGCTGAGTGAATTGATGGTTATGAATTTGATTAGAAGAGCATGGGTTCCCTGTTAAGTGAGCAAAATTCTGACAACTGCAGTTGTTTCCATCTTTTGGAACAAAATCCTGCTGCCTGCTTCCATCCCAGCAGCCAGCTGCACTTCATACACACTCCTCTGAACGTGAAATTTCATCAGCAAGTAATTAATAAGTTAAAGCCCCTGCAGAACTGATTGGAGACACACACACACAGCTGCAGCACCCATGAGCCTCAGCCAGGGCTGGAGAGGGCTCCTGTCCCTTGCTCTGCATTGGATGCTCCAGGAGGCTCACTCCAGCACTACCCCCAGGGATGGGGCTGAGGGGAGGCTCCACTGTGCCATCAGCTCCCCACGTGCTGTGCTGGGCTCTGTGACCTGCCTGAGCCCAGCAGCCCTGCAGGTCCTGTGAGCTGGGGCAGTGACAGTGCAGGAACTGTGAGCAGCTAAAGGAAACCCAAAAGGCTCCCCAGCATCCCCAGCACAGGGTGACCTGCCAATTTTCTGGCTAAAAGCATCTGAGCAGGGTGCAGTGGCAGTGCTCCCTGCAGCTCTGCTCTGATAACCGTGCACAGAGCCAAGGGAAGCCAGGCTGTCCCTTGGGAGGTGGGGTGAGGCAGTGGGGACAGCACAGCCCGGCCACGCAGCTGCTGCAGCAGTTTGCTCAAGTGTGAGAGGGAACAGTGCAGGAACTGTGAGCAGCTAAAGGAAACCCAAAAGGCTCCCCAGCATCCCCAGCACAGGGTGACCTGCCAAGTTTCTGGCTAAAAGCATCTGAGCAGGGTGCAGTGGCAGTGCTCCCTGCAGCTCTGCTCTGATAACCGTGCACAGAGCCAAGGGAAGCCAGGCTGTCCCTTGGGAGGTGGGCTGAGGCAGTGGGGACAGCACGCAGCTGCTGCAGCAGTTTGTTCAAGTGTGAGAGGGGAAAAGTGTCCTTGGCTGCAAGGGGGGGGAAGGGAAGGAGAGAGGAAGAGAAAAAGCTTCAGTGACTCCCACTCTGGCCCTGGTTTGAGGGGCTCCCGCCCACAGCTGGCTCGGGCTCTGCTCCTGCCAGGGACAGCCGGGCCCGTGCCAGCGCTCCCCTCAGCATCCCTGGAGCACCCAGCCCCGCCGGGCACCGCCGCAGCGCCCTGCTCAAAAGTCACAAGCTTCGGACGTCACAAACTGCACAATTCAACATAAAAGAACACAGACAAAGCTTGTTCTCAATGTCAGCCCGTCCCGGCTGCTCCGGGCACAGACAGTGCCCCGTTCCAAGCCCGTCCCCTCGCAGCAGAGACCGCAGGAGCCTCCGCACGCCCCGGGGCTCCCCCGGAACGAGACCTCGGCATCCCGGCACGCTGCCGCTCCCACGCTTCTACCCAGCGGGCAGGACCCTCCCCGAGTGCAAAAAGTCTTCGGGATGCGACTCTCCTGCCTCTGCCAGCGATCCCCCTCCCAGCACAGACCCGCCCCCTCCCTGCACCCCTGTGTGTCACCCCGGCTGGAATGGGCGGCCCGGCGGGACCCCCGCTCCTATCGGGACCCCCATTCCAGCCGGGACCCCGGTTCCAGCCGGGACCCCCACTCCAGCCGGGACCCCCTTTCCAGCCGGAACCCCCGTTCCTAACGGGACCCCGCTCCAGCCGGGACCCCCATTCCAGCCGGGACCCCGGTTCCAGCCGGGGTCCCGCGGCGCCCCTCGGAGCGCCCCGCAGCATCCCAGATCCAGGGCGAGGTCCCGTGTCCCCTATTCCAGCCGGGACCCCGGTTCCAGCCGGGACCCCCACTCCAGCCGGGACCCCCTTTCCAGCCGGAACCCCCGTTCCTAACGGGACCCCGCTCCAGCCGGGACCCCCATTCCAGCCGGGACCCCGGTTCCAGCCGGGACCCCCACTCCAGCCGGGACCCCCTTTCCAGCCGGAACCCCCGTTCCTAACGGGACCCCGCTCCAGCCGGGACCCCCGCTCCCGCCGGGGTCCCGCGGTGCCCCTCGGAGCGCCCCGCAGCATCCCAGATCCAGGGCGAGGTCCCGTGTCCCCTCACCCCTACCCGGGGCCCCCGCAGCCCTGGTTCTCCTCTCTCCCGGGCTGGGAGCATCCCCACGCCGGGGCCCAGCCCCCTGGCAGGCTGAGCCCCTGCCGCTCTCCGGCTCGGGGTCCCCTTGCCGAGCCAGCCGGGACCCCCGGGCCCGCCGCACTCACCAGCGCACCAGCTCCCAGCGCCGCTCCCCCGCCGCCTTGCCCGAGGCCATCGCGGGGGTCCCGCCGGGCGGGGGGGCCCGCAGACCCCGCTCGGAGCCGGCGGCGGCTCCTCAGCACCAGCACCGGCCCCGGGCTGGGGCGGCTGCGCCGGTTCCTGCGCCGGGCCCGGCGCTCCCGCCCCCTCGGCGCCCGGGGACCGGGGGGGCCCGGCCGGGCAGGTGCGGGGGGGCCGCAGCGCTGTGCCCGGTTATGTAAAGCCTTATGCAACGCCCCCGCCGGGCAGCCCCGAGGGGCACACGGAGCCCTGGCACCTCCCCGCGCACCCCGGAGTCCCGCGCCGGGCAGCTGGACCCCGTCCAGGGCTCCGGGGAATCGTGCGCTTCCCAGCCCTCAGGCACTCCCAGCGAGTGCGCTGAGCATCCCAAAGTGCCCCGGGAGCTGCCAGCGGGAAAGCACCCCCGGGACGGGCCCTGGCACCCCGCGCCTCCCCGAGCCCCCCACTCACCGGTCCCTCGGGCGAGGCCGCAGCGGCACGGCCGGGGCTGGACCCGCCCTGCTCTGTCACGGTCCTTGCTCGCTGTAAGAGCACCCACCCAACCCGCCCGGCACAGCCGGCAGAGCTGTTCTCCCATAAATTCAGAGCAAAACCTGCCCGAGCCGGAACTTCCCTCCCGGAGCCCCTGGCGCTGCAGCAAACCACACGTGCAGCCCGGAGTGAGCCACACTGAAAGCTGCTTCTCAAAAGTGGTGTTCTGGCCCTAAAGCCTCACTTTTCTGATCTTTGAGAACTTAATTTCACAGCTCAGCAAACCCAGGCGCTGCATCCACAAGCCAACAGCTTCATTTAAAGCAAATGGCGTTAGCTACTCAAGTAAATTCCTGGTTTTGGTGATTCTGAAGCCCTGCTGTGGTTGGGTGCAAGCACATCTGGAGGGCACTGATGCTCCTCACAGCTGGGGAGCAGAGGTTGTGCTGGCTGGAGGCTGTGCCTTGCTGGGCCACAGGAAGGAGCTGGGGCTCCCCCAAACCTGGGCAGTGCCCTGCCCTCACAGGGGCTGCCATCTGCCCCGGTTATGGCTGGAGAGAGCCACCCGCCAGGGAGAACGTGTCCAGGTGTGGGGGGAGCAGAGGGGGTCCCCGGGAGCCCTCGTGTGTGCCAGCTGTGCCCAGGAGCTGGCTGGCACCCCACCTCTGGTGGCACCAGCGGGCTCAGGGAGAGCTCCACAGAGCCCCAGAGCTGTAAAAGGACAGAGAGCTCAGGGGGAGCCGGGCTCTGCTCCCAGCACTCACTGCAGGGCTGACCCTGCTCTGCCCTGAGCCCAGCCACAGCTCCCCCAGCACCGGCTGCAGGGGGGCACGGGCAGGGAACAGCGACAGAATGCACTGCAGGGAGCAGGGGAGAGCCAAAACTCACCCTCCTACCCCTGCAGCACCAGAGCTGACCCACCCCTGCTTCACCATAACAGTTTTTACTTTTTTGGGCGATTTAAAAATAAAAGCAACCTTCATTTAAAAAAAGTTTTTAGACAATGAGAAAAAATTAAAATTGGACTGTTCACATATCACATATGCACTAACACAGAGGAACAAGTTGCATTGCTTAGCTCAAGCAAATATCCTTACAAGTAGATATTTTCCAATCTCTGTGGAAATGTTAAGCTAATGTTAAATTTATTAAAATCCTCCAGCTTTTAGCCTTTAGACTTTAAGGAGCTTCTTATTAGGTTCTTCAAAGCAATTAGAAGGCACACACACACTACATTTCAATTAGGTTGAAAAATAATATCTGAGGCAAAGTTAAATTCATTTATACATTAAATGAAAAAAATCCCCCAATAATTAACTCGGGGGTGGCGGGGGAAAGCTCTGGTCTCAAAGCACTCCCGTAGCCACCCTGGAAGGGCACAGGATTCCAGTTAACTCCAGTGCACATGGGATGCAGCTCCCACTGGGAGTCAGCTGTTAGTTCCAGGAATCTGTCACCACTGGAGGGACCTGGGCTTGCCCAGCACAGGCCCTTGGCCACATCCAGAGCTGCCGGCAGAGGCCCCAGCCCTCAGCTCCTCTGGCAGCCCCAGGAAGGAGGGAGGGTGCCAGCAGCAGCCCCAGGCGCTGCCAGGGCCTGTCCCTGCCCGCTGACTGTGGCACACGCTCACACACACGCACATGCATACACACACACTCATACACACATGAACACACACACACAGACTCACGGGCGCTGCCTGTACCGGGGCTGGTGCCAGTACCGCTTATCCTTACCGCCGCCGGTGCCGCTGCCGGTGCCGGTGCCGGTGTCACTGCCGGTGTCACTGCCGGTGCCGGTGTTGCTGCCGGTACCGCTGTCCGCCGTTGGCGGTGCCGGTGCCGGTGCCGGTGTCACTGCCGGTGCCACTGCCGGTGCCGGTGCCGGTGCCCGTGCCACTAGAGGTCAGTGCCGGCACGGAGCAGCAGCGGCGGCGGCGCCGGAGCCCAGCCCCGCTCGGAGAGCTGCCGCCCGCAGCCCCATCCGCAGTGCCCGCATCCGGCATCTCGCATCCCGCAGGCTTCATCCCCACATTCCCCATCCGGCATGCCCACCGTCCCCCCCAGCCTCGGGCCGGGGAAAGCCAGGCTGCTGCAGCAGAACCCGCACCTGGTGCGTGTCCCCCGCCCGCTGCCCCGCGGGTCCCCGTGGGCAGGGGCTGCCAGCGCTCCCGCTGAGGCTCATGGCAGCGGGATGCCTCCAGCTGGGGCACAACAGCCCAGGAGCTGACCGCCTCTGGCCAGCAGGCTCTGGAGCTCAGTGACGGGGCTGAGGCGGCAGCAGGGACCCCCCAGTGCCTCCTGAATTGGAATTCCTGCCATCTCTGCCTCACTTCAGACTTGTTCGAGCAGAAACTCCTGTCTCAGAGCAAGCAGGGAGTGGGGAAGGGACGCAGCATAACTGCAGTGCAGGACATCACGGTGGCTGGAGGCACCAGCACAGGCACTGCCACGCCGTGTCTGCTCAAGCAAGCTGCCAGTGAAACCAGTTACCTTTGGCACTGGTGATGGGAAACACGAGCAGCCTGTGCGTGACCCCGAGCTGCCAGGGGTGGCTGTGGAGGCTGCCGGCGCTCCTGCACCACGCGGGGTGCAGAGGCTGCTCTGCTGCTGTCCCCGGCGAGCTGCAGCCGGGAGCGGTGACCTCATTTACACAGCAGCTCCCTGTCCCCGAGTGCCTGACCTTGGCTGTTTGCAGGCTTGTCTTTGATCCAGTGGAAAATCAATGGAAATTGTACAAACCTTGTGAAACATGATGCACTCAGACGTTCCCCCTCTCTCCTCCCCCCAGCTCCCGTCTGCGGCTCGCTGCTGCTCAGGGTAGCACACAAGTTAGGGGAACACACAGGGAGACATTGAAAACACCCACACACCCTGAATGTGGCACACTGCCCTGAGAGGGACAGGGGACACCTTGGCAAGCATTGACTCCAGGGTCACAAATGGGCGAGAGGGGCTCCACGTGAGACAGTGCTGCCCTGAACAAGAACGGCTGCACTCTCCCCTTCACACTGGCATCTGTGGCCCCGTAACCACTCCTTGTTTCAAGAAGAACTCATTTTCCAGAGAACACAAGTTGAGAGGAGGCCCCCTCAGCAGCTGGCATGACTGGGTGAGCGTTGGGAGGCCCTGGAGCTCTCCATTGCATGGTCTGGGGCTGCAAGCAGAGGAGTCTGAATAACTTATTGCAAGTGAGCTTCTTGTGTGTGCATGTACAGACCTTCAGACCACACTGCTCATCTTTTCTCCTGATTCAATGATTTCTTTCTTTGTGTGAACTAAACTTAGTCTTCATAGATGAGCCCTAACACAAATCCCAGCCCTTCTCAGCTGCCAGAAACAACTGGCCAACATTGAAAACACCCACACACCCTGAATGTGGCACACTGCCCTGAGAGGGACGGGGGACACCTTGGCAAGCGTTGACTCCAGGGTCACAAATGGGCTGGACCCCAGCACTGTGCATCAAGTGAGGGTCCAGTCCTTGGCCATTACTGTGCAGAGATGTCACAAACCTTCTGTATCACACCTGGAGCGTGTGCTTTGCTGCAGGCACAGGGCAGTCTATCGGCCACAGCAAACCTCGCTGGGTCTGTGGAGCACCAGCACTCACCCAGAGCCTGGAAGCATTCAAGGGGAGGGAAGGATGTGGGATGGCAGAATGACACCACAGACCACACCGTGTGAGCTCCCCTACAGCTGCTCTGTGCTGGCTGCACACCGGGACTGCAGCAGCTTGAACAGGGAGCCGGCAGCGCGGTTCAGCATCCGAGCAGGAGCGCGGCTCTCTCCGGCACATTTGGGCGAGGGAACGGGAATCAGCAGACTGTCAGCTGACGGGAGGGCGCTACCATTTCCCTGCGCCGTGCGGCGTGGAACACGCCACCGCATCCCTGCATCCCCGCCGAGCACAGGCGCAAAGGATTGAGTCATCCTTCAGAGCGAAGCCCCAGCTGCTCTGGGCACCACAAACAAAAGGCACGAAAAATCAGTAACCGCTTGAGTAAACAAGTCTTTCTCAGCACCCCTGTGAGCACAGCTCCGCCGGTTGGGCAGCCCGGTTTCCCGGCTGCGGCCGGTCCCGGCCCGCATTGGACTCGCATTCCCCGAGCGGCGGCGGCACTGCAGCCCCGCAGGGACACACCGCCGCTCCTTCCCCACCGGCAGAGCCCCGCTCTCACCCCCCGGGGCTGCTGGGGGTGCCCGTGCCGGGGCTGGGCGGGCGGCGGCCGCGGGACCCCCCCCGAGCCCCGGCGGGTCTGCCGCCGCTGCGGAGCCGGCACCGGGCAGAGCGCTGCCCAGCCCCGGCGTGCGGGCGGCACCGCGGCTCCGGAGCGGCGGGGATGGCCCGGGTCCGCTCCCGGAGCAGAGCTGCATCCAGAGCGAATTCCCTGGGAGCCGGGAGGAGAAAGCACGGGCTGGCCTTCAGCCCCCTGACAAGCGTCACTGGGGCTTCTCCTCAGGCGGTTGTGCTCGGGGAACTGCAAGAAACAATAATTTATAATCACCATCTGTATTGATTTTATCTGTAAATAGATACTGACAGATAATGAATAGCAAACAGCACTCCGAGTGTAATTCTGCCTCTGCTGAGATCAGGGATGGTTTCCCACTGACTTTTCCAAGGCCGGGATTTCACCTCTGGTTTCTATTCCTGGCATCGCCACTGCCTCTGTGACCTTCTGCAAGTTTCTGAGCTTCCTGCTTGCCTGATTTCCCTACATTTAAAGACACACTAGCTTAGTGGCACGGCTGCAGTTTATATTCTTTGAGCTGTAAATACCAAGGACTGTGGATTTCTAGTGTGTATCAGTGTTTATTCCCGCGTATGTTTCAATGTGATGGAGCAGGGGTTGCTGGCAGCCACAGCAGGACAAAGTATCGACCTGCTCCTGCAAACCTCATGCCCCCTGACTCCCAGCTAATTTGCATTTGTGGAGGATAATAATCACAGAAAAGGGCCAGACTATGGTGTGATGGCATGTGTACAGAGGTACGTGGATATGCAGTACTGCCTCTCCCTTTCAGATGCATCATTGGGATGGAGGGCTTTTCTTGGGTCAAAGTTTTGGGATTCTGGTTTACATTGAACGGCAGACTTAAGCAGAGTTTTGCCCTGGAAGCAAACTCTCAATCAACCCGTCTGTGCAAAGGAAATCAGCTCCTGGTAGGCTTGCAACTGAATTGGTCATTGTAGCTGCTCCAAGAGGCTGCTTCAGTCATTCTGGTTTGTGAAATAAGAATTTGATAAATTGGGATGAAATTGTAAATCTCACTGGGGTTTTCCACCAGCGCTTTGAAAGAAGCAGCAGAGATCAGGACTCCCAATATGCTTGTGACAAAGGTCATGGTTGCATAGTGAAAGCACAAGAGGTGTGGAAGAAGCCATGGTTTAGAGCAGGTGCCCAGGAAGGCTCAGCAGCTGAGACCATGCCCACGGTCACTCCACGTGGGGAACTGGAGGGGGCTGAGCCCAGTGCCATCTCCTCAGTTCTGTGCTCAAAATCTTGGGGGATCTGCAAGGGAACCTCGTTCCTGGAAAGCTCTTGGAGGTGGAGCAAAGCCCTGTGGATGTTCATTCCCCAAACTGGAGAGATCTGTTCAGCCAGAGCTCTGCACGGAGCAGGGGCCAGCTCAGGCTGCAGGTGTCACCTTTGAACTGGGGCAAACCACACTGCTCAGCTGGCTCTGCCTCCTTTGCTGCTGTGTGTGCACATGTACAGCCCTCAGAAGCACAAAGGCACAGAGCATCCTTCAAGCTAAAGAGGACTACTGTCACTTACTCTTGGCTTTTATTACGAATGGCATTGTTTTCTAGGGTTGTAACCTCATACGTAGCTCGTCACAATCACAGAGTACACGGTCCCTGTGAGAGCTTCCACCACCAGTTGTCCTGGCATCTTAGAACCAGTCTGGAAAGGAGAAGTGATGGCTCCAGCAGCAAGGGAGGGATCAGAGTGGGGGCACCCAACCGTGTCCCTATTCACTGCAGTACAGCCTTCCTTTTGGGAGCCACGGTCACCAGCTGGGGCAGGAGGAGCCGGTGGGAAGGACAGCCCCACTCACCATGCTTTGGCTCTCGTGTCTGTGGCAAGGCTGAAAGTTCCTGCCATGGTTCACTGCGCAGGCCTCTGGTCATGACCACTGTGGGTGTTCTGAAGCCCTGGGCACAGGGAGTTTTGGTGTTACCAGCTGGGAGCTGCGGTCACCCTGCAAGTGTTAAATCAGCCAGCAGCAGCAGCAGCAGCTAATCCTTATTAACTCCCAGCACCGCCCAGGATCGAACTGTGTGCAATGACAGAAGGCACACATCAAAACAAAGGCTCAGGAGGCTGCTGCAATCCCACTTGCCTTCAGAAGCACTGGAGAGAGGACACCAGCTGTCGAGAGTTTGGTTCTGAACTCCTTTGGGGTAAAAGGTGGACACTGCCTCGGTGACGCAAACGCTCATCTGCTGCCCTCTGGTAAAGTTAGGGACACTCCAACACTGATGTTACTGAAGCCTCAGGATGAGATTGCATCTTCCTTGACAGATCTGGCTCTTGCATCATCAGCTGTGAGGCAGAGCTGTGTGACCTGCAGAGGGGACAACATGTCCCTCCCACGGGGCTGCAGGTGGTGAACAGAAGCAGCCTCGCGTCCCTGGAATCCCTGGAGAGCTCTTCCCCTCACTGCTCTTGGGCAACAGCACGACTGTTTCCAGCATTGTGCTCACTTCCAGCGAAGGCAGCTCCCGCCCTGCTTGCCTCTGTGTCCCACCCCTGCCTTGCTCCATGCCCTTAGTACTGGTGGGAGGTTGGTGGCTAAACAAAACAAGGTGCTCGCTCCCTCGTGTGGGGCTTCAGGTGTTCCTGCCACAAGCTGAGAGCTGCTTCTCAAGAGAAAACATGAAAGTCATGTTGGTCAGGCAAAGCTGATTCAAACCCACTAAGGATTTCCCATTGCAACTCTGGAGACAGACTTCTCTTTCTGCACACACAGGTAAATTATGAAGGCTCTTTTCTTCCAAATCAGAGACAACAAACAGATCTCAATTCCAGATTTTTTTCTTTGACCTTTTTTTGCAGCTTGAAATCTATCAACTACTTTTAAAGCCAAATATTTTCATGGGTTAAAAGAAATTTCCTACTTAATGGGAGAAGGAAAAGTTCAATGGAAAATTTGCAGCCATTTCTACTAAAGACATTTCTACTAGACAGAACAAAGTGCTTGAAAATAGCAGTGTGTGTCCCCTGGGCTTTGGCCAACCTATTTTCTGATGTTTCCTGAGATGAGGAGCACAACTCCCATCAAGAAGCTCAGCCCACCACGGCCAGGGCTGGCAGGAGGATGTACCCATGGTGTGGTTTGCATTCCTGGTCTCTGGCAGATGCCAGGTAACTCCCATAACTGTTGCACTGGCATCAGGACATATGGCCCCCCAAGGAGGATGGCCCAGGCAGCCCCAGCCCCCTGGCTTTGCTGGCTTTGACACCTTCCCTAAGGACGACTACAGGACAATGCACTTTGGATCGTTTACCAGCAGGCTGGGTGCTCAGCTGTCCCCAGCCAGCCTGCACCCCCCACCTCATCAAATACAGGAACGTGGAGACCTGACTGTAGAGTTGTCACAAATCTACAGAGCCTTTGGCAGGAACAAAGCTTTGACCTTGGGGCACTGCCAGGACCTCTTACTGAGGGATTGATCTTAAATGCATTCTGGGTGCAGGAATTGCAAAATGCCCTATGTGACCATGCCAGGGGTGCTGGAACAGTGAGCCACAGTGCTCGCTTGGTTCTGCAGTTCTGTAGAGAGAAAACTGGAGTCAGATGTGGGAAGCAGCTGCCCAGGGACAGGATGATGCACTCCATCCCTGAGGCTTGTGGCACAGCATCTCCCCGTAGGTTGGAAAAACCTCTGAGGTCATTGAGTCCAGCCACTCTGCCAGGTTACCTTGATTTGCTGCACCTTCCCTCCTCCTGGGCTGTGTGCAGGGAGCAAGGACAGATTGCACACACCACAAAATGGTATTTCTTGGGAAAAGGGCTCTTTCAGGGGCTATTTTTATCTCTCTGTGCAGCAGCACAGGTGGGTGGGTGGCTTTTGCAGCTGCTCTGCCACAGCCACTGATGCCGTGGGGACAGACCCCCAGCCTGGCTCGGCTGCCTGGCACAGCCTGCCAGCAGCTCCTGTCTGCCAGGAAAATTACCAGGGAAGATGTTCCTTCTCCTGGAAGACAACGTGACTCTCCTAGCCGTGCAGTGCTGATCGGGTTAGACAGAGCATATTGTATTTTTCATGTGCTGGATCGCTCGCTGCAGTTGCTGCTGTGTAATGTGGGGCTTGTCAAGTGAGAGCCAAAATCGTCTCTGGTGCAACTCCCACCTGGGGACAACGAGGAGCAATCCTGTCCCAGATGCATCCTACTCAACGATAAAGCATTTCCTAGGGCCAAATTCAGAACAGACATGCATGCTGTGATGCCAGGGTTCATGCAGCAGGATTTTCTGCCTGTGCAGTCTCAGAGCAGGCAGGACAGGAGCTGGCCCCAGAGGCGCTGGAAGGTGAGAGGGCTGAGGCCATTCCCATGCTGAGGGCATCAGCTGAGCAGGGCTGCTTTGCCCACAGCCACAGTCCCCGTGGAGAGAGTGAGGAGAGAAGGCACCACCCTGCACCTCAGTGCCGGGCTCTGCCCTCACAAGGGCTCCGGGGCCGGGGCTCGCGAGCGCAGCGCACTGCTGCACGTTTGATCAGAGCCATCTCCCCTCCCTGCAGGCCTGGACTGTGAATTTGGTTGCGATGGAGACCGTGTCCCTGGAGCACCAGATCCAGAGCGTGCAGCGGCACATCGCTTTCCTGAAGAAGGAGCAGATGGAGCTGCTCCATGACCTGCACCTGGAGATCCTCCGCCTGCAGAAGCACTGCTCAGGTGAGCTGGGGTGGCCACGGTGTGTGGGAGCTGAGTGCTCACAGGGCTCCTCGGGCAGGAAGGCTCCTGCTGGCAGCCCGGGCAGCTCACACAGGTGCTGGGCAGGACGCAGAGGAGGCGAGTGCAGGCTGCAGCACGAGGCTCAGGGCCCTGCCTGGCTGTGCTGCAGGGTGCACAGCTGCCCACAGCCCCGCTGCAGCAGTGTCACACTCCCCTGCAGCCACCCCTGCAGCAGGGATGGCTGCCCAGCCTTCTGCCACCACTGGAACTCATTCCAACTTGTGCTGCTGCTCTCATCAATAATTCAGCCATAGCTAATTACTCCTTGTCTTCCAGCCTCTCATTCTCCCGGGTTCCTGGGAAACAAAGAAATGTCTGCACTGATAAAATTAGCTCTTTTCCCCCATCCTTTCTGAGCTCCTGCTGTTCTGTTTCATTGTTTTAATGGTTTAATCTATGGCCTCTTCAGGCAGGCAAGACAGTGAGGTTCTGCTGCCTAAATCAAACTTGGGGGATCTGTCCCCACGGGCTGAAATGAGCCCACTGCACGGGTGATCTCCCCTTCCCAGTGTGACCCAAGGCCAGCCATATCTGACCAGAGGGGTCCTGTCCTCCTGGGTGAGGTGTGTGCTTCTGCCAGGAGTGCCAGGCAACCCCTTGGCAGTTTTAAGGAGACATTCCTGACATTTGAGTGTCATTATCTGGGGGCTGTTTGTTACTGACTTAGAGTAGAGTGTCTAAGTCAGTTTTTCCTCAATGTGGCCCGGTAGAGCCTTGCCTGCTGCCCTGGCACTGTTGTTTCTGACTTTCTCACTATCCCCTTGTCTCTCTGAGGTATCCCTGTGGGAAAGGCTCTCCCTCCCACAGAGGTGGCTCTCAGCTGCCCCTCCGGGGTCACGGGGATGGTGCTGAAGCAGATCAGCACCAGAAACTGGGACCCTGGGCTGTGCATCATCCCCGCACTTGATCAGCAGGATGATGTCTTAGGAAACAGGCAGCTGCTTTGGTTTTCATTTGAAATATATCTGAGACTCCAAACCTATTATTTTAGCTTCAGAAAAAATAGCACAATGGCCATTGATTCCCACCGGGGCAGTGAGAGTGCTGAACGCTTTCCAGAAACTGCATTACGGTCTCAGGTACTTCTGCCTCCTCACTACAGATTTGTTTTCCAAGACAGACAGGCAGAGCAGCCTCAGACAAGCGTTTGGGTTCAGAAGGATGGCAGTGATGAGGATTAGAGTCAACACAAAAGCAGATTAAAAGAAAAATGTAGGGCAAAGATTAACCATTTGAACTCATTTTCAGGGGAAAAATAGCCCCCAAACAGCTGAATGCTGCTGCTACCACTCTCTTCCTCTGCTCAGGGCTGTTAGTGGTTGGGTGGGATGTGATAATTAATTCAAAAGGGGCTGTCTGTTAGAGTGCAGGGTGAAGTGAACTCCAGAAGGTCCCTTTGTGACCTGGTGCTGCAGCCTGGGGCTAGACAGCGAGCAGGCAAAGGGCAGCAGAGAGGAGGCAGCATTCTGGGGCTGAGCAGGCAGGTGGGTGCTGCAGCTCCTGAGATTTGGAAGGGATTTGGAAGCTCCACGTTGCCCTGGAGCAGGGCAGCATCCTTCTGCAGGCACACCGTGCTGGGACGAGGCTGTCCCTGCTCACGGCATGTGCAGGGGCAGCAATCAGCCTGGAGCAGTAAATTATGAAATGCTTTGGGTGGCAGCTTACACTTTGGTCTATTTTCAATCCCTTGCTCTGCTCTTTGTCCTGGTTTACAGCACTGAAAATGGTTCAGCAACTCTTTCAGAAAAAGAAAAGGCATTGTCAGAGGAGCAAACCATCCTGTGGACAATGTCTCGGCCATGAGGCTGCTTAATAACATTTAAATTGCCAGAATTGCCTATTTTTAGCTCAGCCTTGGCCACACTCCCAAGAAGGCTGGGCAGAGATAGCACTGCAGCCCCAGTGACATCCAGTGCCCCAAAGGGAGCACAGAATGGGTGGCATGCTCCTCCTCAGTCCTGTTGGATTTCTCTTCCAGAGCTCACCCATGACCTGGAAATGAAAGAGCTGGAGGCCCGCCAACAAGGTAAGAGCACAGCTTTGGGCACAAGGCGAGGGGGAGCAGGTGAGGGGGCAGAGGGGCCCTGCAGGGAGGCACAGGGACCCGGCCTGAGGGGCAGTGGGGCTGGGCAGGCCTGGCAGGGCACAGCCTGCTGGCAGCAGCACTGCTGCTGACGCCCGGCAGAGGCTGCTGTGTGAGCAGCCTGGCTCCCCTCCTGCCTCTGCCCACAGATGAAACTGGAGCTCCTCCCTGGCGCTGCCCGGGCACGGCCCCTGGCACCGAGCCCCAGCCTGTGCTCTGCCCTCAGTGCCAGGGCGGGTGCAGCTGCTCTCACTGGGGCCAGCAGGGTCCTGCCCTCGGCACCCTCACGCAGTGCCAGGGCTGGCTCCATGGCAATTCCAAACTGCCAGCCCCTCCCTCAGAGCCAGGGGTCCCTGCTGTGCACCCGAGGGCCTGGTGCCCAGCCCACCGGGTGCCATGGGGTGCCACCAGCCTCAATGCAGCGAGTGCCACCCATGGTGCCTGCCCATCCTTCAGCCTTTCAGAGCTGCACAATCACTTTGCCACATTTATGGGGCAGCACCTCGTTTACGATGCCATCAAATGATTGCTCTTCTAGTGCCGTTCATGCAATAATTACTGCCTGCAACTGCCTCCCTAAGACCTCATTACAAAGCTGCAGAAACACTAAGGAGCTGAGGCTGTAAGTGGCTGCCAATCACCCAATAAAAAGCAGATTATTGCAGAGGATGGGAGCAGGCCTGGGCAGGCCAGGGAGCGCGGGCAGGTGCCAGCCTGCACCCTGGCAAGGGCTGGGTGCTGGAGCAGGCAGCCAGGGCTGGGGTCAGGAGTCCTCAGCCCTCCTGCTGCCCACTGGGCTTGGCCCCAGAACCCAAGCTGTGAATTCCCCAAGCTGCCTGGCCATCCTGCCCCAGGACAGCATTCCCCAGAACTCGCTCCCTTGTCCCAGGATAGAGGCTCCTGCCCTGCTGAGCACAGCCCAATTTCTCTGTAGTCTTGGATTAGCATCTCCATCCTGACTAACAAGGCTTTGGAGTCCCAGGGCTTGAGGTCAGAAGTCCCTCCAAAGTTGCGCTGATGGTTTCCCTGCACCATTCCCTTTTCTCTTCCAGCCTGTGTACTCCCCCACATCCTCTGCACACATTCAAAGTCACTTTTAGGGTGAAAAACAACTTACCTAGGGAAATTTTAAAACTGCAGCAAGGTAGAGGCAGCAGGTTCCATGGCAACAGCATTCTCCACTGAAGCTGCCTTTTGCTGTCACCCCTCATTGGGTGTTACACGTGGCACCAGGGGCTGGAGCTGGGGCTCCTGTCCCTGTGCTCGGGCAGCTCACAGGGGGCTTTTTCCCGGCTTCCAGAAGCACCCAAGCAGCCTCAATGGCACGCTGGCCCTACTGGCACCGTGGAGTGGCCAGCAGCCACGTCCGGCCAGGAGCAGTGCTCCCATCCTGACCCCTCTGTGCCTTGACCCACAGACGTCCTGGACCGCGAGCTGGAGGAGAAGTGCCGGGCGATGGAGGCGCAGCTGCAGGAGAAGGAGAAGGACAACCTGGAGCTGCGCAAGGAGCTGCAGCACAAGGAGACGCTGGTGGCCGCGCTGCGCTCCAGCCTCCGCAGCAAGGAGCGCCGGTTCCTGGAGGAGCTGAAGCGGCGGAGCCACCGCGTCACCATCCTCGACACCGAGCTGCAGAAGCAGACGGAGGCGGCCGCCTACCTCTCGCTGCAGCTGCACGCCACGGCGCAGCGGCTGCCGGGCCCCCGGGCGGGCGAGCGGCCGAGCCCCGAGCAGCCCGCCCGAGCCCGCGGGCAGGGCCAGGCCGGCCAAGGGCGAGCCCGGCAAGAGGCAGGGCTCCGGTGCCCACGGTGCCCGCGGTGCCCCCCGCGCACAGGAGTAGGCGGCGAGGGCGCCGAGCGGCCGGAGCCCCGCGGCACCGGGGGCTCCTTCCCCGTCCCCTCGGTGGAGCGGAGGGGCGGCCGAGAGCGGAGCCCTGCCCGCGCCTCCCACCCACCGGCCCGAGAGGTGTGAGCCAGGGATGCTGCCGGCAGTGCTGCGGGACAGGGCCGCTTCCAGCACCCGGGCTGTGAGGGGGACACGTCCGAGCGCCTGTGCCCTGCTTGCGAGTTAAAAACAAAGCAAGAAAGAAGAGGAAGCATTTTAAAATGAGATTTTCCTGCTGCGGCTGTCCTCGGAGTGGGCACCAGGCTGCTTTCCCTGGGCACAGCAGCACACGGCTCGGCCCGCGGGGTCAGCCAGCCCGGCCTCAGCCCTGGCATCGCGGGCACACCACCTGCAAGGCTCTCAGAACGCGGGCAGCTGGACGAGCTCGGTCCTGCGGGTGTTGGAGGGATCCCCTTCCCCGGGACAGCGCTGCTGTGCTGGCCTGGCCTGTCCCGCGCTCCCCGTGCCGCGGTGTGGCTGGCTCCAGCACGGATTTCCCCTCACGCAGGGCTCGGGCGAGGCAGCTGGACAGGCAGGGCCCGGCAGTCCTGCTGGGCCGCTGCAGCCGGGCTCCGTGTGCTGCTGGAGCAGCGCTGCAGCCTGTGCCCCCGGCAGGGCTCTCCTCGGCACCAGCACTGTGGTTCTCAGTCACATCCACAGCCAGGTCTGGGCTTGCTGCTGAGGCAGAGCAGCGCCCCGGTCCTCCCCCATTGCCTGCCGTCCCTCTCAGCACACGGCCACACACAGCCGCCTCCTTGCCCCATTTCCAGCCAAACCGTCAGCTTTACAATCGCTCCCTGGCCGTTGTGAAACACCATTAGCAGGGGAGGGCTCTGGCAGCCAGGCAGGGCAGAGGTCGCTGTGCTCGGTGCTGCTGGGGCAGCTCAAGGGGCAGGTTTCACCCTGGCGTGTGGGCTGCCAGCCTGCAGCCAGCGCCTGCCAGCCCCGTGAGCAGCAGCCTCCGCAGGGCCCTCCTGGGCTGCTGTGGGCAGCAGGGAGCTGCAGGGTGGCATCAGACCCTACTTCCTTCCAATTCAGTCTGAAACCTCTTGAAAGACATCACCCTCATAGACTAGCGAGGCTTGGCCTGCCCGCACTCACCCTCAGTGTGCCCGTGCAGTCAGAGCTGTCTATTTTTGTAGTTCAATATTTATATACTCTATTAAAATGCTTTATGAGATTGACAGCAGCAGTCGCCAACCAGCTCTTTGGTAAAAACAAACCCCAAAGTGTATGAGCTGCACTAGCAGGGCAGAAATTAGCGGCTTTTGCACTTTTTCTTTGGCTGTTATGTGACTAGCCAGGCTTTGGAGGACACGACCTCTCGTGCTCTCCCAGGGCAGCCCTGAGGGCTGGGACTGCCCAGCTGCTCCCATGGTCCCTAACACAGCCCTGGGTTTGGGAAGAGCCCAGCACAGCCACGCTGGGCAGAGCCAGGCCGAGGTGTGCAGCTCCGGGGGCATGAAAGCTCTCGTGGGCAGTGTCTGCAGCCCCCGAGGTGTCTGGAGCTGCTGCCTGGGCCGTGCAGAGCCCAGGAGCCCCCAGCCCTCAGATGGCACAGCCAGGGGAGGCTGCAGGGCGCCCACGGGCCGTGGATGCAGAGCTCCCCGTGCCCAGGGTGCCCACACAGGCTCGGCAGGTGCAGGGCAGCACGGGGGGCTCTGAGCACGGGAACACGAGGGACAAAAGCCCTGGGCTCCCCGGCACGGCTGCAGAATGCTTCCCGCCTGTTTCCCTGTGCCAGGCCCAGCTCTGGGGGACCTGGGGGTGCTGGGGCCCTGCTGTCACCCACCCTCGGGGACACGGAGGGGACCTTTGTGAGGGGAGCAGCCCCAGGGCCCCAGCGGCACAGTTCTGGGAGGTTGTGCCCCTGAGGTGCTACTGGCCTCTGGAAATTGCTGTTTCTCTCCGGTTCTGAGAGGTCCTGCTGCGGATTTGTCTCTCTTGTAGGGTGAGAGAGGCGATGCCTGTCCCCGTGTGCTCGGCTGCTGCTGCAGCTGCGGTGCGCACAGCTGCTCCCCGTCCTTCCTAGACAATCCTGATAGACACAGTATGTTGCATCTTGATTACAAACTTCTTCATGAGATCACGGTGTTCATGACTGAGCATTGAGAAGTGGAGTTCGGAGAAGTATGATCCTTCTCCTGTGTAAATACCTTCCTAGCAATCATCATCCGTAGTGCCTAGTATGTAAATTAAGCAACCCTGTCTGAGCTGCAGGGCCCTTTCCTCTCCACAGTGATTAGCAGCTTGCCCAAGGAGCTGATGTCGCTCCAGTCCCCCATGCCGGTCCCTCCCCAGGGGCGGGCAGGCAGAGCCGCCGGCAGCGAGGGGGTTCCCAAAGGGATGGAAGCCAGCACCCCAGTAACCCCTCCATGCCAGTGAGCGTGCTTGGAGATGAGTTGTCAGGGTGAGCCCTGCACTTTTCCTTGGGCACATTTGCCTTGGAGCAGGAAGGATCAGCTCTTGCGTGCTGTACCTGCTTCAGTCACTGCTGCTTTTCTTAGGGGGAGGGAAGCTCTAGAGATACTATATATACACTTATATATATATATACACACATACATGCACTTGTTTTGAAGGGAAAACACTGTATGATTGTAATAGAAATAATGTTGAGATAAATTATTTTAATCTTTGTATTTATATAAAATGATCAAAGAGATCAAAATGATAAAAAAAATCAAAAAGACAGTATTCCTATTTTTTACTGAGCAGGCTGCTGGAGCCGCCGTGAGCCTGAGAGCCACGGGGGCCCAGGCAGGGCCTGCCCTCCCCTCCTGGAGTGGGGGCTCTCGTGGATTCCCCCTCGCACTGTAAGCTCGCCCTTAGCCTGTAAGGTGTGACAGGGATCTGTAGGTGCGTTTAGTCTGTGCTCTGCACTCCTCAGGGGTCCAAAGGGCACACACAGCTCCGACCTGCTCTGTGAGAGCACAGAGTGAGGAGCACAGCCGCCCACAGCGGGGGAACGGGCACTGTTTGGCGTTGGCTTGTAAAGCTTAATGATTAGACTGGAAATGGAAGCATAGCAATAACGCTCGTTGTTAAACAACGTCTTGTGTGTGTGAGCCACATTTTCCTCATTATTATTATATTATTATTATTATCATCGTTATTTTTCCTAGTGCTATCTGATGTCTCAAATGCACCTTGCAGCAGGTGTGAGGTGAGCAGTGGATGGGGGAAGATGCCCCCGCTGCACTCGCTGTGGCAGAGCCAGTCCTGGCAATGGGATGCATGCTCCCCTGGACTTATTTAACCCTGGCAGATTAGTCAGGAAGATCTGCCTCTTGACCCTGTTAACTAAAAAGCCATATTTTCTGAATGTGTTTGCTGGGGCTAACCCAAGCACTCCCAGCCGTGTCCTTCCCATCCCCACTAGGCTCCCAGCCTTCCCCCTGTGCGTGGCTCTGTGCAGACACTGAGCTGGGCCAGGCCAGGAAAGGAAGCCCTCTGTGAATCGCCGTATGGCAGGCCAAGCCAGCTTTGTGGCCCAGCTGGTGGGTGCTGTGGAGGCACTGAGGGGGGCTCTTTCCTGGCTGCCCAGGAGAGGTGGCAGTGGCACAGCAAGAAACACCCTGCCTGCAGTGGCTGGAGCCAGCAGTGCAAAGGGATTGCTCTGCTTCTCCCAAGTTCTCCCCGGGCTCTCCACACTCGGAAGGTGATCAGCAGCACCACAAGGGACTTTCCTCATTGGGGGTTAGGTGAACCTTTGGGAGTCCTTGTGCACAGCCTTGCGAGCTGGCTCCTGCTGCCCCGGTGGAGCCACGCCAGCCTGCCTTTCCTGGAACACGGCAGCCCTGATGAGCCAGCCTGGCTGCAGTGACGCCGCAGCGCTCGCTGCACGCCCGTTCTTGTCACCCTCCTGCACTGCCGGCGCCTGGCTGCCAGCAGGACGGGGGAGAACTCCCTTACGCCTCTGGGCTGCCTCAGGCAGGCACCTGAGATCTGTGGATAAGATCAGCAGTGCCGGCTGGGCGAGCAGGAGCTCGGGATCGATGAGCACAGCAGCCCTGGAGGAGCCACCAGACACCACGGCCAGTTAAAGCACAAGGATCAAAGCGCCGTGTCCCCTCACCTCAGAGCTGCCCTTTGCTCCCCAGGGCCCCATGTCTGCCTCTGTGCCCTCCTTGCCGGCTCTGGCCCTGCAGGGACACTGCTGTCCCACCCCATGGCGGGATGGTGCCTCTGGGCAGGACCAGGGTGACACTGGCACTGCCACCACACCCATCCCTTCATCTCAGCCTCCCCCTCCTGGCACCTGGGGCAGGAGCAGGGGGGGAAGCTGCTGCTGTGTGAGAGTGCACCCAACCCACACCCAAGCGGTGCCTGGTCCTCCCTGGCCAGGGTGTGGTTGTGCCTCCTGGCTCTTCCCGATAGATTTCAGTCATCTTGCAGCTTCCAAGAAAGCTCCCCTTTCCTGTTGTTGCAATTATTGCAGGAATTAGACTATCAGGCCCTGGGAATGCCCAAATCCTGCATGTCTGAAGCAGCAGACCCTTTGTGCCCAGGGGCTGTGGGTACAGCGCTGCAGCCCCCTCAGCCCCGCAAGGACGAGCCCTGTCTGTATGTCTCAAGGTCACTGTCACCCCAGTGGGGTGGGGACAGAGCTGCGCCGGGACCCCTGCGAGGGCTCGGAGGGACGAGGAGGGCAGCGCCTCTGCTCTCGGCTCCCCTGGTCCCAGAGCAGCTGTGCTCTCGGTGGAGCAAAAAAATATTGTCCTTGGCTGAGTTTGTGAAGCTCAGTGAGAACAATAAATGCCTGTGCCTCGTGCTGGGGAGGCAGAGGGACACATGCCAAAGGCCTGACACTGCTCTGCTCTATTTGAATGTTCGTTTTGCTACATGTCACCTTTTTTTTGCCAGGATGATGTTCTTGTCGACCTTGCTTTTTAACCAAGTGCTTTTCAGAATGTGTTAACACCCAGAGACTAGAGTATGGAGCTGTACTTTAGAAGTTGTTGTAATATGCCTTTTTCTTAATAAAGAGACTGAAACCTGCAGGCTGGCACTGTCCTAGCCCGGGATGCAGGACCTCCAGCACGAACCAGAAGCATCTCTGTCCCTGTGCAGACTGGCTCCTACTCGCTCCCCCAGAGCCTTGCACAGCACAGGCAGCCCTCGGAGTGACCCCCCAGTTCTCACAGGCAGATGGGGGATCATTGCCAGCATCTGGAGTGCCAGGCATGGCTTCCCACTGCCAGGGCAGGGTTAGGTGGGACACGGGGAAGGAATTGTTCCCTGTCAGGCTGGGGAGGGCCTGGCACAAGCTGGCCCAGGAAGCTGTGGCTGTCCCGTTTTGGAAGTGCTCAAGGCCAGACAGTGACACAGAGAAAGGGAAAATAAACTCTCCAATCAGTTTGTTTGGTTGGAAAGTTGATATTATTCAGCGCTGGGTACATGAGGGATTATTCCACCTAACATGCATGGCAATTATCAAAACTTTTAACAGTTTGTACATTTTAGCAAACAAAGGAATTAGTGTGCATTGGCTACAAATGACATAGTTCTCTAATTAGTTAGTGTTCTCTATTGGTTAATGATTCCCTGCTTCCCATGCTGATTAGTTTTTTCTCTTCTTTTGGGTCAGTTGATTTGTAGCATCAGAGGTCAGTGGGTTGCTGGCCACAGACCCCCCCCAGCAGAATTACCTTCTACCCACTTGGAGCTGATTTCAGCACAATCACTAGTTTTATTGGTTATTCCTTATCTTGGGAGTCCTGTCAAATGTCCTTGTGGCCCATAAATTCTGCACTCCTTGTGTCCATTGTTAATGGCAACATCCTTCCTCCCAAGCTATGTTGACTTCCTCCCCCAGGTCTTAGATCACTGAATCATGTCAAGCCCTGAACTTTGTTTTTCTAACACGTGGACATCACTTACAGCTTGCTTGTTAGCTACTATGCTATTCATGGGTTAAATATCCCTTCTTGTTGGTTAGCCTTGAAAGTTACAAAGATTAAACATTAAAGAACATAGTTTCTTAAGAAAGTTTGGTTGGAAGTTTTGTTTTGTTTTGGGGTTTTATTGGTTTTGTTGGTTTTATTTTTGCTTTTTTTTTTTTTTTTTTTTTTTTTTTTTTTTTACCAATCACCAACCATTACTTGTTACAATTAAAGATATTCCCAACATTCCCCCCAGGGCCGCAGACTCCTGTTTAAAGAGATGTAACCTGTTGGGTACCAGGGGGCTTGGCGCGGCGTGCGCTGAGGGAGGGTGTCCCGGGGCAGGGGAGCGGACCGGGGGTCCCGTCCGGGCCGGTCCCGCTCGGGGCTGGGGGCACCCCGGGACCGCCGCACCGTGAACTTGCGGCCTCCGGGAAGGACGCAGGCGGCCGGAGACCTTCCCGGGGCCTGGGGGCTCTCGGTGGGCCGCACCCCGCGTGCCGCAGAGCAGAGCGGGGCCGCCGGGGAGCGGCCCCGGCCCCGGCGGCGCTCCGGGAGCGGGTGCGGGCCCGCGGGGCGCTGCCCATGCACGGACACGCGGGGCCGGCTCCTCCTGCACCTTCGGGCTGCGGGCGCCGCTGACATGTTATAAAATACTCATGGGCAAGGGCTCTCCTGGAAGGGCAGAGGGTTGTTCGACACCTCAGCTGGCGGGTGCAGGGTTAACTGGTTCTCTGCTGGCTGTTCGTGCTCTGTGCTGCAGCCTGAGTGCTGGGCCAGGTCAGGGACAGCGTGCAGCTCCCTGTGCTCGCTGTTCTAGCCCAGCTCCCGGGCTGGCTCCGACCCTCGGATGCCTGCACCTGCCCTGGGTGTGCTCAGCTTGGTGTTTGTATCTCCGAGGGCTTGGGAGCCTGAGCACCCATGCCGGGCTCAGCTCCTCTCTCTGCTCTCCAGAGCAGGAGGTGTGGAGGCAGCGTGGCTGGTGCCTGGCCTTCGTCCTGAGGCACGTGAATCCCCTGGCCGACCCACACATCCCTTCCATCCCCCGCTGCTCGGGTGGTGTCCAGGTGCATTTTTGCAGTTTGTCACCTAAAGCAAAGTTCACTGGCGTTTGGTAGTGGAGCAGGTTGGATGCAGTTCAGGAGTGGGAAGCTCAGTGCTTGTAGCTCCCCCTCTCACCCTCGTGCTGGATTTTAGAGCAAGCATCACACCTGCAGTGCCAGCAGTCAGGTTAAAAAGTTATGCAGTGTAATCTCTGCCTCTCTAGCCACAACTGATTGCTGAGGGAGGATGGAAGGTGGAAAAATCCTTTGTGTGTTTCAGCACTGGAGTCTGGGGAGGAGCAGAGGAAGGTCTCACCTGGGAGCAGGGTCAGCCTGGCCACCTTGGCACTGGCCTCACGAGCTCTGGCTCCTGGGCTCTGGTGTTGCCCCTGCTGTGTACCCTGCAGAGCACCGTGTGGGCAGCACTGGCTGTGTCTGGGGCAGCTCTCAGTGCCTGGAGCCCAGGGCAGGCTGTGAGTGGGCTCCTTGCTGCAGGAACCCCCTGAGCTGTGCCAGGCACCGGGCTCGTGTGCTGGGCTCTGTGCCAGGCAAGGGGCTGATGGCTGCTGCTCTCTTCCCCCAGCCTAGAGACCGTTGAGGCTGCTCTGACCTCCTGAGTGCAGAGACACAAACAAATGGACAGCTGGGCTCCTGTGATGATTTCTGATGGGCACAGTTTTGGGTTGTTACCTTTGCTATCAGCTGGTGTGAGATCAGACAGCCACTGGGTGCAGCGTTTCTTGGATCATTTTTATTCCTGCAGTCTTCTCTGCCTTAGAATAAGTTCAGCTTCTAGCTACTGTAAAATGTATTTCAAGCTTGCCTTGCCCAAATCTGTTTTCTCCTGGCTCAGTCCCTCTGTCCCCAAGCCCCCAGGCAGCCCTGCTTTCAGACACATCTTCATTAGAGCAGCAGAGAATGCAGGTGTTAATGGAAAACTGCTGTGGAGGCAAGCGTAGCTGTGCCTTGGCAACAAGGTCAGAAGGCTGATCCTTAATCTGGGGATCTGCTATCGCTGTGTTGCCCAACCTTGGAGGTTCACTGGTGTTTTGGAAAGGACTGAATTGCTGGCAGTCGGGGTTTTAATACACAGCCCTAGCAGGCTTGGGGGGGACATTGGAGGAAAGTTGTGCAAGAGAAATCTGATCACTGCTACAAGGTTAGAAGAGGAAAGGAGTGTGATAGCACAGCATCTGTAGGGCAAGATGAGGGATGGGAACCCGAGGGGATCATGTTTAGGGCAGTTCTGTCAGTGGGATAGGAGCTGAGCTCCCACTGGAAGCTCTCTGCTCTGCCTGAGCAGCCTCGCTCCTGGGTTTCCCAGCTGAAAAGTGGAAGTAAGTAGGTCAGGAACACGCACTGAGATAAATCCACCTGCAGACTCAGAACTGCCTCGTGCACAGTGAAGCCAGCACTGTGTTGCAGAGTCCTGTGTTTACCTTCATTGTCTGTACATGACTAAACTTGGCAGCACACCCCTCTTCTGGCACAGCTTCCCAGCACTTTCTTTACTTTCCTGCATTGTGCTCCATTGGTTGTGCTAGAAAGTTAGAAAGTTGTTATTTCTAGAAGCTTTACAGGTCTGAAGTTCATGCATTTTATTTGCATTTGAGAAGCAATGCCAGTCCTTGGGGCAGTGCTTGGACAGTGTGCCAAAGATGAAAACCAGCACGTGGTTCCTCCTGTGGTGGCAGTGGCTGTCACTGTTGGCAGGAGGTCAGGTTTTTGCCATAGTAGCAAGGCTCTCCCAGGATTAGCTTTTGGTTGGCATGTTTTTCTAAAAAAGCATTTCCTTAGTTTGTCTTTCACTTTAAAGAGAAAGTCTCTACTACAAGCTGTTGAAGAGGCTGCAGGCTCAGAGGAGTTGTTTGTCGTTATGTCCAGTGACATAAAACTGCAGGATCACGAATCTTGCCCAGAGCTCCAGCGGGCTGGATTAGCTGAGGCTCCCCACTGGCCAGCCTGCTGCCCTGGGGTTGGATGAGACTGGGGATGGCAGCGTGGGTGCTGGCTGTGGGCAGGCTGTGCTCTGTCTGTGCTCTTGGTGCCCTGCAGGCTCAGCTGCAGCTTGGGCTGTGGTGCCAGCGGGGGCCAGGCGCTGTGTGAGCTGGGGGCTCACTCGGTGTGCCTGCACAGGGTTCCTGTGGGGCAGGCTGCTTTCCTGGGCTGCTGCTTGCAGCACTCCTGCAGAGCTCCTGGCCCCTGAGCTGCTGAGGCCATCACAGCTGTCAGACCTCCCCAAACCCTGCCCAGAGAGCAACAGGTTGGTTCCTTGCTCTTGCTGTCCCAGAAGCTTTCTGGAACTAAGGTATGCTCAAGAGTGAAGCACAGGGACTTGGAGGATTATCGACTGGCTGGTTCTTGGTTTCTGTCTGAAATACAATTCCTTCCTTCAGCTCTCGAAATTTGAGAAACATGCTCTTCCTGACACAGTTAATGTTTTTGTTGGTGCTGGTCTTTGCACTTTGCATTAGTCCTAGTCTTTGTGCCTGATTTCTGTGATGTTTGAGTTGTGTGTTGTTGTAGCAGGGTCACCCAGACAGCCAGTTTCAAGGCTAGGTTCATTAAAAGCTTTGGGCAGATAGAAAGTTTAGAAGTGACTTTAAATGTAAATCTTCCAGATGTGCAGAGTGCAGGGTGGGTAACTCAGGGTGCCAGATGCAAAGCACAAGGCATTTCAGCACCTGTAAGTGCCCGAGCCAGCAGCTGTGGGAGCCTGTGCATGACCTGGGCTGGCCCTGCCCAGAGCACTGCGGGCTGCAGCCTCACCATGCTCTGCTCTCTCTCTGAGCCAGGCTCAGTGGTGTGAAGATGCTGAGAAATAAATGCACAGCTTGTACCTCTGCCCACAGATGTCTTAAAACCAATTTGAGTTTAATGATGGCAGTAGAGCAGCTCTAATGTTTCACTGTGGGCTCTTATTAAAAGAAGTCCTTGTTGTACCTGAGGTGGGGAGTTCCTGGGAAGCTGTGGTTTCCGCAGGGAGGCAGAGGGAGGCACCTCCACATGTCTCCCACCTCCCCTGACGGGATGTCCTGCAGAAACGTTTTCATTAGGGCCATCTCTGGAGCTAATGCCTATTCATTTACTCAATTTATTTGGATTCATTAAACTATTTATTTAGTTTCATTTATTATTCAGCTAAAATTTAATTTGCATGTGCTGTACTGACACCAGCCTTCACAGGTTAGAGCTAACACATACATGTTGTGAGCTCACATACACGTGGGAGCTTGCTTTGGCAGCAGTTGAGGAAATGCAGCTCAGCTTCATGAGACCTGACCAGATACTTCTAGGAGATTCCTCCTCTTCCAGAGGTCTCTTCGTAAGGAGGGAGAGTTGAAGCTATCAGTATATATAAAGTTCTTCAAAAATCACAAAAAAGCCACAATGCTCCTGTGATCTGAAAGTTGTTGCTGGCTCATGGCACAGTCGTGAGGCTCCAGAGCTCCAAGGCCTGTCCTGTGCCAAGGCAGTGATACCTGGATGATGCCCGTGATGGAGGCTGTGGCACGGCCTCCTGGAGGCCAGCAGTGCCCTGCTTGGCCACAGCCTCCCCGGGCCACCTCCTGCTTGGAGAAAGCTCCAGCTCCATAATCCCTGCTTCAGTTGCCATGGTTTTCTTTAAGTAGCATGGAGAGAGGAGAGGTGTTAGGGGATTGTGTGTGTGGTTTTGTGGTTTGTTTGTGTTTTATATGGCAGAGCGGCGTGAGAGGAGAGAAAATTCGTCTAGAAACTACTGGCTGGTTCAGTGCCTGAAGCTTTGTGCTCGCCTGCTTAGCATGGATGGCTGTGCCGGGCCCGGGCGTGCCATAGTAACTGCCCTGGCCTTGTAATTCAATGCATCTCCCTGCTCAGGTTTGGCACGGCGCTCTGCTCGTCCCAGGCTGCACTGCTGTGGCACTCAGATCGGGCTATTTATATCCGGCCGGGCCCGGAGGCATCCCCCGAGTGCCTGGGAAGCCGTGTGAGCCCGGGAGAGAGGAGCTGCAGCTGCGGGAGCTGCGGGCTGGGAGGCAGCCGGGACAGGGCCCCAGGCAGCGCTTTGGGGAAGCTGCTGCAAGCCCAGCATCCAGTTCTGGTGAGCACAGGGGGCGTGGGATCCTGCGCAGAGGCAGCTGCTGGTCCTGTGTCCTGCCACGCTGGGGCCACGCAGGCGTTCTCTCTGGAGAAAGCACCTGGCTGCGAGAGGGCGCGGGCAGCGCGTGGGACTGCGCCTGCTGGGGCTTCAGTGTATGTGTGGAGCACAGCTGACCGTTCTGATCCGGTGCTGCACGAGCCAGCCATGGGAAACAGCCTTTTTGCAAACTGCTGCAGGCAAGTCACCGATCTCCTTTTCCAGCCACGCAGCTCTGGCTCACCCGACGAGAGGTCGCCCCTCTTGCCCAAGTCTCCCACGAGCTGCGCTGTCGTCCCGGAGATGCCAGAAGCTGCCCAGTGTGCTGGGCTGTATCCAGACATCATCCCCAGTGAGGCGGTGACTGGAAGCCTGCAGAAGGGCACTGAATACATCCAAGACCTCCCTGAGACCAAGGACAAAGAAGGAATGATGACAGTTTGTGATAAGAGCGGTTTGAGACCTGGCGTTGGCACGGCTGGCCCGCTCCAGCGGACGGAGGCATCCCGTGCAGTGACTGTCCTTCCAGCCGACCTTGGGGGCAGGCCGGCAGGGCTGGTTGATCATGCTCAGTCACTTGAGGCCTGCCAGGGCTGTGTGAAACTTGAGGACAGCGGCTCAGCCCTCAGATGGTGCCGCCGGGAGGAGCACGTGGCAGCAGCTGACAGCAGAGCGCATTCCGCTGGCCAGGGCCTGCGCGCAGCCTTGGCAGCTCCAGACAGCCTGCTGGGGAGCAGAGCTCCTGCCCCCTCCCCAGGGAGCCTTGGGACCCCGTCCTCTGCTCTGCCATCAAGCGCAGGGCAAGCCCTGCCAGCTGCAGGTGCGGTTGTGCTGCCTGGTCCCCCTGGTGAGGTGTCACCTAAGGCTCAGAACACAAGTGCTGGTTTTGTGACAGAGCCTCCTGCCTGCCCCAGCACAAGGTCATGCTGCGATGCTGATCCCCAGGCCCAGGTTCTGCCCTCAAAGCAGCAGCAGCAGAAGAAGAAGAGGAAGAAAAAGAAGCTTCCTCTCCCAGGTGCTCTGTCCTGCTGCATGCAGCCACCACAGCGTATGCCCCTCACTGGGGTGGGTGGCTGTGTGTGCCTGTGGGATGGGGCAGCACGAAGGAGAGGGGGGTGCAGGGGTGATGTTTTAACTCACAGGTGAGGGAGGAAGGTGGCGAGGTATCCCACCTGGGTGTGTACCACAGAGGGACCCGTCTGTGCCTTGTTTGTGTCAGCAAAGCAAACTTAAGGGCGTTTTGCTTGTCTTTTTCTCAGTTCATAAGGTAAATCCCTCTTTTGTTCATGATTGCAGACATGGTCCTTGTAAAGGATGGGAGTGGATCTGCACAGCCCAGCCTGCAGCAGCTTGGGTGGAAGTGTGCAGCTGTGAGGGACCAGCACAGGGAGCCTTTGGCTTCCTTCAGCTGTGTGCAGGTTGAGGACAGGCCTGAGCTGCAGGGGTGGAGCAGCTCCATCAGCTGTGCCGAGGATGGGATGTTCCTGCTCTTCCTTCACCCAGTGCAGTGGGGACAGTGGGCCCCAGCCAGTTAACCTCTCAAAATGGCACTGGAACTGATAATAGGAAATGCATTCCAGAAGTTGGTGCTGGTAAAACAGGGGGTTTAATTTTTAGTTTTGTTTCTAAGAATTTCTCCAGTTACTAAATGTAGGGAAGGAAACTCCCCAGTGACAGCGCAGTCCCTGCAGACCAGGCTAACTCCCAGCAACAGTGTCACTGACTTTTGGATCCGATAATCTTTGAAAAGGATTTGTGTCTTGACTTTGGTTTAGAAGATTTGTTTGAATGTAAATCAGTTATTAACTAACTCTTCCCAGGATCTGTGCTGTCTGTTGCTGTGTGCAGCCAGCAGGTTTTGGGTTCAGGTGTGCACCCTCCCTCATGCCAGGCTCTTTGCAGGGGTTTGCCAGGTGCCACTGCCACACCTGGCTGTAAATAGGAAGCGTGATTAAAGCAGGCCCTGTCACCTTGGCGTGTGAACTCCCTGTCCAGGCGCAGAGATGAAGCCTAATCCTCTGTCTGATCTGTGTGCCGGTGCGAGCGCAGGCAGGCGGGTGCGGGTCGCTGTCCCGGGGCGGGGTGCCCGGCCACGCTCTGCTCTGCTCTGTGTGCAGGGATTGCTCTGCTGTGCTCGGGGCAGCACTGAGAACATCGTGTTCGTGGTGTGCTCATGGTGAGAACACCTCCAGCCAGCAGGGCCACGCCTCGGGTACGCGCTGCAGGAGGAGGGTCCTTGCTGGGGCACGGGCACATCCCCAGGAATGACAGGGGAGACCAGAGGTCACAGCCTTCAGCCGAGACCACAGCCTGCGTGCCGAGGCCGACGTGCCCCGGCGGGGATCTCCATCTGCAGCAGCAGCAGGGTGGTGAGCAGAGGAGCAGCCGGGTTTGCCCCCGGAGCGGGCGGAACCGCTTCCCTGTGACTCAGACACCTCCGTGAGCCGTGCAGCATGGCAGCCACACAGCTGCCCAGCTGTTTGGGGCTTGAAAAGAGCCAGGAAGGGAGAGGGCTCTGCAGGTGTCTCTGAGGTGTTCCTGTGCCTCCTCCTGCTGTCTCAAGCAGGCTGAAATCCTGTGAAATCCATGAGTGCCCCATGATGTACCTCCCTGTGCCGCTGAGGCCGCGGCGCAGTCGGGCTGCAGCAGGAGGGAGGAACCACTTCAAGGCAGGTGGGTGCAGCTCTGCTGCCCTTGGGGAGCACATCAGGTGAGTCAGCACCCAGGAGGCAGCACAGCCTCCAGGCCAGTTCGGGCTTCTTTGAAATATACCCGTTCTGTACAGAACCCCTCTGGAAAGCCTTGCCTGGCTCACATCCGAGGGTTAACCTGCTGCACAGCAGATCTTTCTCAGTCCAGAATTAACTTCCGTTTCTAAACTTAAGTCTGTGCTGGCTGGAGCTAGATCCTCTAGCATAAGGAGACTTGAAGGTGTTGCCTCTGCATGTCTCTTGTCACAAAGTGCAGAGCTGTGCTGGCCTTGCTTTCACTCAAGTAAGGAAAAGAGGGATGGAAGGTGTGAACCTGTTGTATTTCTGCAGACTAGGAGCAGTGTTCTGATTCCTGAAACACTAGGTAGTTCAGGGATCTTACACCACTGAGCAGTGAAAAGCAGAAGTGTGGTCCTGGCTGGCAACTTTCCCTTGCTGTGTTCAGATTTCCTGTCTCACTTGGCTTTGCTGCTGAAGGTGTTTGCTGTTCTCCAGACTGGCGTGTGCATGGCTTGCAGTGCCAGCCTTCCTTTCAGCCAAATTCTGTCTCCTTTCTGGCTACCACAGCAGGAACAGAAGTTGAGTGATCCTCCCTGCTTGGGTGGGCAGGGGCTGGGCCAGGCCTGGCAGCTCATCCTGTGTGCAGCACCGGCAGCCCCAGGGGCAGCATTTCCGTGGTTCTTGTCTGCTCTCCCTCCAGATCCCCACGTGTTCAGGCAGCCCAGGACTGTGGCTGTGCTGGCTGTAGGGCGTGACGAGGGGCTCTCCCCAGCCCTTTGGGTATGGTGTGGTTTTTCCGAAACCACATCTCTTGAGGCACTCTTGCATGGAGCTTTTCTTCCTCCTTTCTAGCATGTCAGCAGCTTGCTGGAGCCAGAGCCAGGCCTCTCGTCTGACTTGCCCATGGCTTCATCTGTCAAAGAAATGAGCAGCGAGTGCTGGGGACATATGCACAGTGACAGGGAACATGAGCAGCAGCTGCTGAGCTGCTGAAGGCAGCCTAGGCTGTGTGAGGTAGCTCTGCTACCTGCTGCCTTTGGGAACGGGTGTGCTCTCATTGCCCTTTCCCCGTGTCCCAGGTGAGCCCTGGCAGTCATCTCTGAGGGCTTGCTGTTGGCAGTGGTCTGGGGCAGGGATGTGACCCTCCAGGGGGGCTTTTGCAGGGCTTGGGGCTGCAGCCTCATGTTGTGCTCCAGAGGTGTGCAGGGGATATGGTGTTGCCATCTCTTTTTGGGTTATTGTGAAGGCTGGATGACTTCTCTGGGCTGTAGGAGCAGTTGGGGCTGATGGAGAAGAACTGGCTGTGACAGCTGTAGGTCCTCAAGCCACAGCACCAGTCTGTGAGGTGAGGGTGGCTGAGCTGCCATTTCCCCTGGAGTGGGGACTGGTGCCTTGCTGGGAGGTGAGGATGAGGAGAGACACCTGCCAGATGGAGGTGGCTGCAGGGCTGCAGCCCCGAGGCTTTAGCCTGGCTTGCAGCTGTCCTGACCCTGTGCAGCCTTTCAGAAGGCTGTTTCTGCTGCCTGGGAAAGAGCCCCACCTGCTCCATCTGCTGCCTGCAAGTGGGTGCCTGAGAGCACTGCTGAGTGACCTTGGGCTGCAGCTGAGTGTGCTGGCAGCCCTGCTGGGAGCACAGCCTGAGGGACACGATGCCTGCTCTTCTCCAGCACCCACTGCCCCGGGTGGGCACTGGCCTGGCATGCTGGGGGCACGGGGTACTCTGCCATCTCCCAGAGCTGCTATCAGCAGCTCTTTCCTGGCAGCCCCTTAGTCCTCTTTAGTGTGGTCCCCAGCCTGGTTCAGAGGACGTAGACTCCTCTGGGAGACTGGCAGCTTCCTAGATCTTATCAGCTGTCTGACACTATCCAGCTCATTGGCAAGGAAAACAAACCATTGCAGAGCTGTGAGGTGGGTGCAGAGAGCTCCCCAGCCCTGTGACACATCTGTCTAAACGAGCATTTAAAATGTCGTCACCATTTTCTTGAATAAAAGTGCTTAGGCAAAGCCTCGCCCTGGCACCATGGGATCTGTGCAGATTATTTTGGAAATGCAGAGGGTGGCCAAAGGCGGGCAGGGCCGTGGGAGCTGCTGTGTGCCTGTGGAGTAACCGGGCTGCCGCTGGCCTCCCTCTCCCTCTGCTCTTTAACGTGTTGGTGCAGAGGTAACAGCTGCCTCCAGGCTGCAAAGTACCACACACCCTTTTTTTTTTAATTAAGAGGCTTCTTAAGACAGCTCAGTGTGGTGTACACTGACCCATCCTTCCTGCTCTCCTTCCCTCCCCTCTCTGCACATGGTTTGTGGAAGATGCAAACACCGCAGGCAAGCGAGAGCACCTTAATTATGCTGTGAGGAAAGGGAGGGAAGGGCCTGGCACTCCTCTGTCTAGTAAACAGCAAGTGCAGAATAAAAACCTGCTTTTAGCCCCTGATGAGCTCGGGCTTTGCAGTGTCCAGGCAGTCTCTGCAGCCCGTTGGAGAGGACCTTGTCTAAACCCCTCTCTCCTTCCCAGAGCACCCGTCTGGCGTGGCACTGATGAATGGCAGCGGCCCACATGACAGCCTCAAGGGCGAGAAGGATGCCAAGCAGAATGGCCATGAGGAGGCTGAGCCGGGAGAAGACGGGAACGACCAGGAGGTCATCGTCATCCAGGATACGGGATTTACTGTCAAGATCTGTGCACCAGGGATAGAGCCCTTTTCCCTGCAGGTACCTGCCCTCGCCTGCTAGGCAAGGCAGCAGAGGGGGTGGGGAGTATTTGAGCCAGATCCTTCCAGCCAGCCAGGCAGGGAAGGAGGCAGTGCCTGGGAAGGCCCCTGTTAACCCTCTCAGTCTGGACAGCACCTTCAGGCTGCTCTCAGCTCCCTGACCTATCTTCTGACCAGAATTAAGTGGGGACAGAGGCAGCAAAGGATGGAGGGTGCAGGAGACTGCCTGGCCAGTGCCTTGGGAGAAATGAAGGAAGAAGAGACACGAGCAAGAGGCTTCCTAGCCCAGTCTGCCTGGGCATTGCAAGGACAGGGAAGGTGTTTCATTCTGGGTCCCAGGTGTGGAGCAAGGGGAAGGAGACCTCACTGCAGTGTAGCTGTTTGGCTATGGAGCTGAGCACAGGGAATATGGCCTTCCCACTTCTGGGCTGTTCTAAAGAAGTGTTGTGAAAACGTGATTTCTGGGCCTCAGTGAGGAAGGGAAAATCCCTTGCTTGCTCAGCAGTTATGACATGATGGTGCTTCAGGCCAGCCTGGGTTTGGTGCAGTGACAGGTGCTAACACAGCTCAGGGAGCTCAAGCACCAGCCTGAAGACCAAGGGAACAATGCAGTCTCCACTTCCCTCTGCATGGAGAGCTCTGCCTCATGTCATGTGGGCAGTCACATGCTGCCAGGTCAAGATGTGCTCTGATGGGCCTGGTTCATAGTCCCATTTAGCTTGATACTTCACTGAAAACTATCTGAGTGATGTATCTCTTAATTTTGGGGAGAGGCATCTGGAATCTAAACCCAATGGGAAGTTCTTACCTCCCCTAGACTGGCAAAGAGTGCAGCAAAATCCCATCCCTGTGGAAATAGCTGCGTCTCAGACTGGCTTTTTGTCTCCTTTAAATCCCCCTGGCTGTTAGTTTTAATAGGCTAATAATAGCAGGCTGTGTTGTTTACAGCAGCTTATGTAAACTCCCCGGAGTGCTCTGGGCTTTCCAGCAGTGTCAGTGGTGCTGCAGCAGAGCAGGGAGGTGGGGAGCAGCCCCTGCCCTGTGGAGGGTGGCACTGGCACAGACACGCGCACGGGGAGGAGGAGCTGGGCTGTTTTCCATGGGCAGCATTCGAGGTCTCACCACTAATGTGGTGTGAATGGATAAGGGAAGAACCCCACTTCCCCCAGCAGCTTCTGTTCCTTCAGTGCCCTCTGTCGCCTCTGTCCCGTGCCAAGTCCTTGGTGCAGTGCCTGGCTGTTACATCTCTGGGTGCCCAGCCCCGTGGGGTGGAACTTGGGTGGCTGACCCTGCCAGAGGTGACAGTGTCCTCCCAGCAGGAGCAGAAGTGACTTTCCTGGGAAGGGGGGTAGAGTCTGCCTTTCCAAGCCTGGAGAGAGAGGTCTGAGAGGTTTTTGATACTGCAGCTGAGGGGCAAAGTTTGGCAAGAGCATGTGGGAGGGTAAACAATAATTGTCTGGGTTCTTACCTTCTTAAGGTTTCTCCTCAAGAGATGGTGCAAGAAATCCATCAAGTTCTGATGGACCGGGAGGATACCTGCCATCGGACCTGCTTCTCCCTGCAGCTGGATGGCAACGTCCTGGATAACTTTGCTGAGCTGAAGACCATTGAAGGACTGCAGGAGGGCTCGCTGCTCAAAGTGGTGGAAGGCAAGTTCCTTCAGACTTGGGAGGGAACGAGTGAGGGTTTTCTTAGGGAGTGGTTTTGGCCACCTGTCAGCTCTTTGGTTCCATTTTGAGACCCATGTGCCAAAGGAGTAAGCAACAGTCTAATTCCGGTTTGTTTCCTCACTTTTTGGTCATCAGAGCCATACACAGTGCGAGAAGCCAGGATACACGTGCGCCACATTCGGGACCTTCTGAAGAGCCTTGACCCGTCAGATGCTTTCAATGGTGTGGACTGTAACTCATTGTCCTTCCTGAGTGTCTTCACTGAAGGAGACCTGGGAGGTACGGGTCAAAAAGACTTCTCTGGTGTGGTCAGTGGTTTCATTCCCTGGCTCCTTGCTTAGTTAAACACACAGGAGCCATCAGCTGTCCTGTGTCATTTAGGAGTGCAGAGAATACTTGGAGTACTTCTGCATCCCTCTTTGAATGATGACTGGGGGAGGGAATGCTGCACTTTTCAGAACTGACTTTATGTCTTTGTCTGTTCTAGACAGTGGAAAACGGAAGAAGAAAGGTACCGAAATGGAACAAATTGACTGCACCCCTCCTGAACATATCCTGCCAGGTAGCAAAGAGAGGCCCCTGTGTGCCCTTCAGCCCCAGAACAGAGACTGGAAGGTAGAGTTCTCCTGTGTCAAACAGCTGCTGGCACATTCCTCACAGCAAACTGGTGGTCAGGGATTGAAAGCTGAGCTGAAGTGGACTTTGGGATTTGTTCTGCTTGGTGCTTAACAAGCACTGGGATAGCACTGCTTAGCCAAAAGAATAAAGTCCAGGAGCTGGTGTGCAAAACACTGGACATGGAGTCTGGATATCTGCAGAGTGTGGAAGGGCTTGCTGGGATGGGTGGCAGAGAAGGGAAAGCAGCATTCCTCTGCAACGTCCTGGAGACAGGATGTGCAGGTCACTACAGGTTGCCCTTAGCTTTCCCATGCCCTCCCACTCGCATTCTGGTTTAGAAGCTGCCATTTGAAAACGAGTACAGCAAGAAGTCCATACCCTGTGCAGCCCAAAGGCCCAGGGTGTCTGCTTTCACCCATGTCTCACGGTGTGAAGGCAAACTAGTGGACTGCAGAGGGCTCAGGAAGCTGTGCTCTGGAGACCAGGCGCGTTTGTAAGCTCTGTTTCTGGAGTCGAGCAAGGGCAGCAGGTAAAGGGGATCTGGCGTGTACACTGAGTGACTCTAACTCAAAGGAATTAATTCCAGCTGACAGGAGTTGCTTGTGTTGTGTTCTGCTGTAGCCTTTGCAGTGCCTAAAGGTGCTGACGATGAGCGGCTGGAACCCTCCGCCCGGTAACCGCAAGATGCACGGGGACCTCATGTACTTGTACGTCATCACCGTGGAGGATCGGCACGTCAGCATCACTGCCTCCACTCGGGGATTTTACTTGAATCAGTGAGTAACTGGGCTTCTTCCTGTCCTGCCCTGCAGCAGCCAACTGGAAAACAACTCATAAACAAACAGTTGCAGCTTTTTTTTTTCCCCTGTGGCAGAAACAGCCTGTTTTAATTCGCTGCTCACATGGGTTTGTGGGAGTTGCTATACTGGATTGGGCTGTTCAGCTGTGCCTGGTACCACTTCTCCACAGTGGCTAAATGCCTGGTGCTTTAGGGAAAGTTTAAACATCCCATAATGTCATCAGCTATTTAGAGCATTTTGAGTTGGGAGGAAATTCCTTCCTGACTATTGCAACTATCTCATTTTGCCCTGAAGCAAAAGCATAGCCTGTCAGAACTCCCTGAGCTGGGTGCAGATTTTACTACAAATAATTTCTTTTTTTGCTTTTTTAATGGTGACTGTGAGAGGCTGTTGTGGCTATGCCTGTTGGAGCTGCTGTGCTGAGGGGTTTCTCTGTTAAGCAAAGGCACCTTTGGTGTGTTTGGGAATTCTGTGCAATCAGTCCTTCCCAGTATAAAAATAGAAGCCTCTCTTGATCCTGGGCATGGCTGAAAAAGGTCTAAATTAAAAAACCGTCAGGGCCAGGTACAGGGTTACTGGCTGTGTCATGGGGGGAGTCTGGGTAGGGTCCTTGCAGCCCATCTGCCTCTTTGCCCCATGGCCTCTCCCACAGGCAAGGGCACGTGGTGCAGCCTTTGGTACTATGCATGTATGAAGAGCTCTCAGTCATGTTCCACCTTCCTAGGTTGTGCAAAGTCTCAGGTATGAGAATGGCTTTTGACTGTTTCTTTTTTTTTTTTTCTCTTGCAGGTCTACTGCATACAACTTCAATCCCAAACCTGCAAACCCTAGTTTTCTCAGTCATTCCTTGGTGGAACTACTTAACCAGATCAGCCCTACCTTCAAAAAAAACTTCTCTGCTCTGCAGAAGAAACGGTAGCAGTGCTTCTTCCTCTCTAGTTGCTTGAGCAGCCCAGTGTGAAGTTGGGAGGCTCAGCTGGCTCTGGGGAGCTGGATGCCTCTGGTGCAGCAGGGATTGCAGTGCCTGCTTCTCTGAGCTCATGTAGTGGTGGGTGGTTGGGACATGTGAGTGGAAGCTGCAAGGACCAGAGCACCTGACTGAACAACAGGGCAGCACCCTGAGGATCTCCCTGATCCACAAAAGAGAAGCATAAATGTCAGTGAAAGTAACATAAGAGGGCTTTGTGTAGGCTTACAGTGGCGAGAGGTTGGTTATTTTAAACATGTCTGTGCATGTTAATATTCTGTAATTTTCTCTAGCTCCTGTAATAATAACACAACAATAAGGCCTTGTTTGATTCTCCCATCCTTGCTGCAGGGACTATTTGTTCTGCTCCAGGACAGTGGGTCCTGTGCAGAAGTCAGTCCCTTAATGAACTGCCTCGGCTCAGCAGGGTGTGGATTGATAGGCACATTGTGTGGCTTTGGGAGCTCTGCTCCTGCTTCATTAAGGAGATGAAAGTGGCCTCCAGCCACCACTGTGACTATCTGGCCATTTAAAAATTGCTGTACTGTGTTGCTTCTCAGGCCAGAAGTAGCTACAGATGAGCCCCCAGCCCCTGCTGAGAGCAGACAGATTACACGAGAGACCTTCAGCACTGCTTGGGGTTCCACCTCGTGACCTGCAGGGCCCAGCGTGAAAGCACGGGGAAAATTCTCTTGGAATAGAAAGGATTCTTCCTTAAAAATGTGTAATTGTTGTTTCTCCCAAACTAGGGTTCAGAGACACCCCTTTGAGAGGATAGCCACTCCTTTCCAGGTGTACAGCTGGACGGCTCCGCAAGCAGAGCACGCCATGGACTGTGTCCGGGCAGAGGACGCCTACACCTCCCGCCTGGGCTACGAGGAGCACATACCTGGCCAGGTACTGCTCTTGCTTGCCTGATGACACTGCAAGAGTTCTGCTGACAGGAACAGCTTCCAAGAAGTAACCTCTGTTATTTGTGGGAGGGTTTTGGTCATCAAAGGAAAACTTGCAGGAGTCCTTGTTCTTCACAGGGCCCTTGGCTACAGGGGCTGTGCTGCTCAGGCTGCAGCTCCCTGAGCACAGAAGTGACTGAGAGGAGCAGCTTCTGCTCGGGTGTTTATAAATTCCATGTCCCTGCTCTGAAGAGTGCCGCTGCACAGGAGGCAGACCACTCCCTCGTGCCAGTCAGGCCTGGAATGGCTCTTGTGTCTCTGAGCAGACTGCTCCAAATGCTTCAGCTGCAGCTTTCTAGCACAGCGTGGTGCAGGGCAGCAGTGGCCAGCCGTGGGCAGCACATGCCTGCAGTGTGACCACAGCACTGGCTGATGACACCTGCACCATGCTGCCCCTTCAGTGCCCCTGCACTGGCTGGGCTGATGCAAGATCTGTCCCAAACTGCTGTTGAATAAAGTCCACTCTCGAGGTGTGTTCATTCCTGCTGCTAAGTCACTTCCTCTGAGCCCCACAGCAGCCTGAATTCTTGCCCCTTCCTCTCCCTTCTCTCCCAAAATGCCTTGTGAAGCAGGAATACTGCCTCGCCAGCCCCTTGCCACAAAATGCATTGCATCCCACAAGGCTTTTCCTCCCTCTTTCAGACCAGAGACTGGAATGAGGAGCTGCAGACCACACGGGAGCTGCCACGCAAGAACCTGCCTGAGAGGCTGCTGAGAGAACGAGCCATTTTCAAGGTAACTTTGGGATATGCAGGCAGCTCCTCACACAGCCCTTTCTTTTCTGCCTGTGTTCTGGCTCCTGGGGCTTGTATTGAAGCCACTAGCCAGGCTCACAGCAGTAAAAGCCAGCAAGCTGCCTGCCTGCTGAAAGGCTATTGGGAGGAGAGGAGCAAAGGAAAAATGTGCAGGGAGCTTTGTGAGCATGGGGAGATCCTGACCCTGCTTTCTCTCCATGTGTCTCCAGGTTCACAGTGACTTCACTGCAGCTGCAACACGAGGTGCTATGGCTGTCATTGATGGCAATGTCATGGCCATCAACCCCAGCGAGGAGACCAAGATGCAGATGTTCATCTGGAACAACATTTTCTTCAGCCTGGGCTTTGACGTCCGTGACCACTACAAGGACTTTGGTGGAGATGTTGCTGCTTACGTGGCTCCCACCAACGACCTGAACGGTGTGCGGACCTACAATGCTGTGGATGTGGAAGGGCTGTACACGCTGGGGACTGTCGTGGTGGACTACAGAGGTTACAGGGTGACAGCTCAGTCTATTATTCCTGGCATCTTGGAGCGGGAGCAGGAACAGAGTGTCATCTATGGCTCAATAGACTTTGGCAAGACAGTTGTGTCACACCCCAAGTACCTGGAGCTGCTGGAGAAGACCAGCAGGCCGCTGAAGATCCAGAAGCACAAAGTTCTCAACGACAAGAATGAGGAGGTGGAGCTGTGCTCCTCAGTAGAGTGCAAAGGCATTATTGGCAATGATGGGCGTCACTACATCCTGGACCTGCTACGCACTTTCCCTCCAGATCTGAACTTCCTGCCTGTTGAAGGGGAGGAGATGCCAGAGGAATGTAAGAAAATGGGGTTCCCCAAGCAGCACAGACACAAGCTTTGCTGTCTCCGTCAAGAGCTCGTTGATGCCTTTGTAGAACACAGGTGAGCAGAGCTCCCCCCTTCCTCCACCTGGTCATGGTTCAAGTCAGGACCTTGCCCTTGTTGCACTGCCCTGGGAACATCCCAGCAGAGCTCCCAGAAGTGAGCAGCTAATTGCCCTATTGCTTGGCAGTGTAAAAGCAGCTATAGGAACTGAATTAACAAGAGGTGAGAACAGTAGGGATTTGGACAGGGAGCCAGGGAAAGAGATGGTTTGTGTTTTAGTGTCCAGATCTATTACTCTTGATTCCTGTCCAAACATTTAGAAGTTCTTCTTTCCCTGCAGGTGTCCTTTCCACTTGACGGCTAGGGAACGGGAAGGATTTGTGCTACTTTTTAAGGCTTTCCCAATGTCTTGAAAGTTATGTTTGTTTCTAGAGGCTGGAAAAGGTCCAGTGGTCACTGCTGTAGGCGTGTTTGTGGTGGGATGTTTGGGTCACTTGGGGCTGGGCAGGCAGGGGAGCTCAGGAGTGGGGCACGTTCCAGACGTGTGGTGCTCTGGGATGCTGCTGTGCTGAGCTGCCCTCTCCCTTTGCTGCAGGTATCTCTTATTCATGAAGCTGGCTGCGCTGCAGCTGATGCAGCAGAAAGCCAACAAGCAGGAGAGCTCAGCTGCCCTGGAAAATGGTGCCTCTGCAGAGAACGGCGCCGCAGACGGCGAGAGGCCCAAGCCGGAGGACGGGAAAATCGACGACAGCGTGGCTGGGCTGGACCAGGTGAAGGAGCTGGCGGAGACCATCGCGTCCGACGACGGCACAGGTACTGCAGCCTCAGCTCCTGCAGGGCTGGCACTGCTGGGAGTGTGCCAGGCTGGGCGTGGACGGTGGCTAAACAGCGCTGGCTGCCTGTCAGCGTTGCCTGGCCTCTTTGTTAGAGCTGCTCACATTAATTACTCATTAATTACTCGCCCCTGGGGGAAGGATGACTGAGGTGTCTGAACCCAGCAAGGCCACCAGCCCCTCAAGTCTTTCCTGGGAGCAAGAGCCTGGCCAGGCTGGTCTGTGGAGTGCAGGGGAGGGCTGGGGCCAGGCAGGAGGCCAGCAGTGCATGGACACCTTTGGGAACCCCAGGCTTGGATTTGTGAGTGCATGTGCTTGGAGGTGGGGACATCCCTGGGGCTTTTGGTCATCTTATGTGCTCTTATTCAGACTTGGCAGCCATTCTCCTTTAGAATTGATTGTTTTTATAATGGATTTCTTCAGAATGTGCCATCATTGCTGTTTTTAGTAACAAAACTTAATTTAGTAGCTAGGTCTGTCATTTGCTGAACTGCACACTCACTTGTATTCTGTTTTTCTTCCTGCTCCAGTGGATCCCAAAAGCAGAGAAGTGATTCGGAATGCTTGCAAGGCTGTGGGCTCCATTAGTGACACATCATTTGATATTCGCTTTAACCCAGATATTTTCTCACCAGGTAAGTGTGCCCAGAGCTGGGAGCAGCCCTCCAGAGCGTGGCTGTGTCCAGCCAGCTGCAGAGCAGCACGGTGCTGTAGCCAAGCCTGTTGCTGGTGTTGTTTGGCTGGGCAGGGTGCAGGGCTCCCGTGAAGCACAGAGATGCAGAGAGGAAGCAGCAATGATTGCAGAGGAATCAGCAGCTGGAGCTGCCAAGGGCGGGCAGGGAGCATCTCCCACCCCGGGGAGGGCTGTGGGTTGCTGCCAAGAGTCCTCCTGTGATTCTCCAGCATCCCAGCTATGAGACCATGTGAAAAGAAGCAGAGGGAGGAAAAAAAATCAGATTTGATCTTCATGTAGTAGTTTACACAAAAAATAACACTTGTGTAACTTGACTGATATTGGGAGCTCAGTGATGGGCTGGGTTTGTTTTAATAACATTTCAGTGAGCAGTCACAGTGCCCCTTCACATGCACACATAAGGCACTGGCATCACACTTGAATTTCCATAATGGAGCCATATTTTTAATTGGGAAATTGAGAAGTTCCCGGAGTGGTTCTTGGGGTCAGTACTGGGGCAGTGTGCAGGCACATTGCAGGAGAATGGCCAAACCATTGAGTGAGCAGCCCAGCCACTGCTCTTCCATCAGCAGCCAAAGCTCTTCCATCAAAATATTTATAGTTTGAGATAAGTTTTTGAAGCATCCAGCATTCCAGGGAGACAATTACGTTTCTGAGTTGCTGTGGCTGATGTTTTTTCTCTTCTCCTCTCCCAGGCGTTCGCTTCCCGGAGTCAAGCAAAGAGGAGGTGCAGGACCAGAAGCAGCTGCTCAAGGATGCTGCTGCATTCCTGCTGTCCTGCCAGATCCCAGGCTTGGTAAGGAACCCAGAGCCAGTAGTGATGCTGCCCTCAGAGCTTGGCTGCTCTGAGCAAGCAGTGGCCCTGGTCACTCTGGGACAGCAGCTTCACCTGAGCAGCTGCAGCTCTGGCTCTGGTGGGGACCACAGGGAGCAGCACGAGCATTGCGTGCAAGGCACAAGGGGTTTTCTTTTTCCCATCTTGCATCATGGCACAATTTTCTCACCTTAATCCAACAAAAAATTGTTGGCACTGGTAATTAAAGCTATTGCTAAGAGTTTGGGACAATGGAGACCACATAAGCCATCCTCCCTAGCCCTGGGCATCCTTCACAGTTTATTGTTTTAGCTGACCCTGGCTGTGACTCAGTCACTGACTAATAATTTGAAGTGAACTGGGAAATTGTTTAGACTAATAGCAGTCATTAAAAACTCCTTCTGTAATTCTTAAGCATTTTGGATGTTACCCATGCCCCTGGCCACATAAGAAATCCCAGTTTCTCCCTTCCTGGGACACTTGCTGCATTGATGGCTGATGCAGCTGTCAGAGCAGGCACTGGAACTGGCAGGGGAGAACTCATGTGCTCTACTCCAAGATGTCCAGGAGCTGTTGGTCTTGCATTAGGAGAGGGTTTTCCTTGTTGGAAAGTGTCTTCTGAACTCTAAATCCACTAATTCTGTAGTCAGCACAGCCTTCAGAACCAGCTATTCAGTCTTTAAACAAAAAAGGTGAGTGAGTCAGAAAAGGGCTCGGTGATTGTTGATTACCAGGTAGCTGATACTCCAATATATAAACCCAAAGCACTGCACAGGCCTGTGTGAGAGCAGGTTGCAGACCAGCTGCTGTAGCAGGTAGTCCTGTGCATATCAGAGAGGAGCTGGTGTTACCCTATGACGTGAATTAAACACTGTTTATCAGCACTGCAGCACAACTTAACATGCAAGTGCCATTTGTCCTTATCAGCCATGTGTGCACAGCTCCACGTACTCTTTTAATTGGAAATGGCAATTAGTAAGTGACTGTCAGGCCCTTAAAGAAGGGTCAGCCTGCTATTGCACAGGTAGGAGTTGTTTTGCCTCTGAGAGAACGTAGTGCTGCTCCTTCCCTGCTGAGACAGGAGTGAAACTGGCCCCAGTGGCAAGGACCTGGCCCACACTGGGCTGGCTACTGCAGGTGTCCCCCCTGCCTGTGTCACACACAGGTAACCACACACTGTGGTCCCTGGTGGTAGAGCAGCTGTTACCCACCAGAAGAGTTGTCTGGGGTCTGCTTTCAGGGCAACCCTCAGCCCCAGGTAACGAGGTGTCTGCAGTGGCACTGGGGAGTGCCTGTCCTGCCTCCTGGTGTGGGGGTTTTTAAAATATTAGTTTAAATGGGAGTTCTTTCCCTCATGTTCTCCTCAGTAAGCAAGGTCTGTGCCCTGCAGGTGAAGGACTGCCTGGATCACACGGTGCTCCCGATGGATGGAGCAACCCTGGCTGAGGCCATGCACCAGAGGGGCATCAACATGCGCTACCTGGGCAAGGTGATCACCTTCATCACCAAGACCCCCGGCCACGCACAGCTGGATCACATCTTTGTAAGCATCAGCCTTACCACCACACAGCTCAAACCACTCTGGCATCGTTTGTCCCTAGGAGATTCCCACTTGGCCAGTTGTTCTCTCTGTGTAAAAATAAACAGCTTCAGGAGGAGGGAGGAGGACCTGTAAGTGGTGGCTGGGGAGGTTTTTTTTCCAAATCCTTAATGGATTTCATAATGTTAGGAACTGTGAGTATCTTTTGGGGTAGAGAATTGCTTCAGGGATTCCCAAATGTAATAGTGAGTAACACAGCTGGGTTTTCACCCATGCATTTTTTAAGCCTCAGAGACACATCTGGGCCTTGGATCAAACTCTGAAGTGTTGTGAGTGTGGCTGCCCAGGAGCAGGCAGGGGCTGGGCTGTGGCAGCCCCTGAAGCACTGCTGGAGCTGTGCTATGCTGCACCTGTGGCTTGTGGGCACAGAGGTGCCAGGGGCTCCAGGAGGGCTGTCAAATGCTTTTGCAGTTCTGTGCTGCAGGGAGAATAGTGTATCTTCTGCAGATCTTGCTAAAAGACCATTTCAAAAGCCCAGTGTATTTTTCCATATTCTTGCCAAGGCACTGAGTCTGTTCTTTATTCCTTTGGGCAGAAAATTGGAATCAGTGAATTGATCACTCGATCAGCCAAACACATCTTCAAGACGTACCTCCAGGTATGACCTGCAGCCTGACCTCTCGCCTCCTATGTCCTCCCTAATGACTTTTTTCCACAAACAGAGCTGTTTGGGGTTCTCCTCTCATTAGGCAGTTCCTGGGGGTTGCATGGCAACGAGAAGTACAAGCTCATTAGCACTGAAATAGGTACAGGCCTGTATGTAAGGGAAAACAAGTTCCCACTTGAAGAAAGCTTTCCCGGAGAGCAATCATTCATGCTTTTCCTCCCTAGATCCTCACTCATTATGTTGGAGGCTTTTAAAAGTGAAATCACAGCTTGTTTTCTATGCAATACTTTTTCCTCTTAAACAGTGTTGCCTTTGCCCTTCTAAGAAGCCGTTTTAATTGGCTCAACACTACATGTCCTTGTACGTGTCCACACACAGCCTGGCAATACACCTTGGCTTGGTTCCAGTGCCAAAATCTTCTCTGCACTCTCTGCTTTCTCTGTCCCAGGTAGCAGCCTGAAATGGATATGCCTACACAACACTGCTGTGTGTAGGCATACACTTAATCCTAGGTTGATGTAACTCTGTCTGTGCTGGTGCCACTTGTACACAGTGCCTTCCTGTCCCTCTCATGGAAGGTGCCCCTGCTGGAGCAGGACTGGCTGTGAGGGAGGCTCGGGGCTGGAGCAGTGCTGTGGGGTGGCAGCTGTCCCTCCTGACTGACTCTGGTGTCTCACTGTAGGGTGTGGAGCTGTCAGGTTTATCCGCTGCCATCAGCCACTTCCTCAATTGTTTTCTGAGCTCCTTCCCAAATCCCATTGCCCATCTTCCAGCTGATGAGCTGGTCTCCAAGAAGAAGAATAAGAAAAGGAAAAACAGGAACCTTGGCAATGCTGATAACACTGCCTGGGCAAGCATGACCCCTCAGGAGCTATGGAAGAATATTTGTTCAGAAGCAAAGAACTATTTTGATTTCAGTCTTGAATGGTAAGTGGAACTGGTGAACCTGGCTTGGTCCTGGGTTCACCAAACTTCTGTAGCTCTTGTTCTTTAACAGGACTTCCCTTTTTTATTTGTTTTCTGTTTGAATAAAATTAGTACCCTTGAGGGACTTACACAGATCTTTAATGGAAAGAAATTGGGCAAAGAGTAGGAAGGGGAAGTGAGATTTTGAATCAGATGAAACCGATGATGCAAAGGCAGCCATGAAAAGCAGAGGAAAGGAGGGAAACCTTTCCTAAGGGTACAGAAGGGATCAGAAGGTGGGAAGCAGAAGTAGTATAGTCAGAGGATACTTGTCTGTATCAACAGTGATTTAGGCTGAAAGGAGCTTCTGTTCCAGAGAAAGGACAACTGCTCCTGTACATGAGCAGAGATGGGGAATAAAGGGGCACATTGTGAGTGCTAAACTGGAAGCACCAATGAAGGGGCCCAAGAAAAAGCCATGGCTAGTGGGATAAACCAACTTTTGGCAGTTGGACAGTGATCATCCCCTCGTGTCGGGGACTGCTCGCTCCTCACCAAGAGCTGAAGGTACTCAGCCCAAATGCTGCAGTGGGCTTTGAGAACACGCAGTGTTAGTCCTTGGGTGGGTTAGACCTGGCTGTACAGGGACCTGTGCCTCAGGTACCTCGGGTACCACAACAGAGCAATGGCCTTGAGCAGAAACTCCCCTGAGAGCTGAAGCTTGTGTGTACTTTCTGCAGTGAGAATGCTGACCAAGCAGCTGAAGTGTATAATCTACAGAAAATCACCCTGCTCCGCGAAATCTCCCTCAAAACTGGAGTCCAGGTGAGATCCACATCCTCTCTCCCTTGCCATCATGTTCTGTATTGAGGAACATGAAGAGTAAGAGCAACGAGTTTTGCAGGCACAGCACGAGCCCCAGGTGTTCATGTTGGAATACAGGTCCCAGCTCTGAGAAACATTTCTAATCCAGTTCCCTCTTAGGGTAAACTGGCTGGCATGTCCCTTGAAGAACAGCTAGCCTCAGTACAACTGCACTGCCTTCTTGCTCCTCTGTGGGCTGTGGGACAGCAGCTGGCTGAGCTCTCCTGTTGTGGGCTCAGTGTTGTCACCACAGTGCCATTTTGCCACGTACATCTGACCTTGGAGAGTTCTGTCCCAGGTCATGGTACAGGAGATGTTTTGACTGTGATTCCACATTCAGAATTTTGCCCTTTTTCTTGCCAGGTGCCTATGGAAGTGGTAACTGTGCTCTCCACTCTTTTTGGTCCCTCCAGATCCTGCTGAAGGAGTACAACTTCGACAACAGGCACAAGCCCACTTTCACAGAAGAGGATATTCTTAACATCTTCCCTGTAGTGAAGCATGTAAACCCCAAAGCCTCCGATGCTTTCCACTTCTTCCAGAGCGGGCAAGCAAAAGTTCAGCAAGGTACTGACCCCGTGTGCCTCTGCCTCTCAGGATGATCACTGATAATGGGGAGAGCAGGGTATGTGGGGCTTGGCCACCAGGACACTGCTGCCAGCCCTGCTTTGGTAGAGAATCCTGGTGTCCCAGACCATCTGGAACACTCCTGCTGTAAAGCCACCAGCAATGAGCAAGGATGGGTCAGGGCAGTGACATCCTTCCCCCAGGGCAGTGACATGTGTCTGTATCCCACTGTTGGTCTCACTGTCTCCAGCAGTGTTAGAGGTTATTTTTAATATATATATATATATATATATATATATATATATAGATAGATAGATATACCTTCTTTTCAGGTTTCTTGAAGGAGGGCTGTGAGCTCATCAATGAAGCCTTAAACCTGTTCAACAATGTGTATGGTGCTATGCATGTAGAAATCTGTGCCTGCCTGAGGCTGCTAGCTCGGCTCAACTACATCATGGGAGATTACTCAGAGGTAAGCAGGGGCTCCGAGGGGATCTCCTCTGTGCTCTCATGCCTTCCCCATGCTTGCTCAAGCTCACAGCGTGGTGTGACTTGCCCTGGCTTCTGTTGTGTTCTGTTCAGGCCTTAAGCAATCAGCAGAAAGCGGTGCTAATGAGCGAGAGGGTCCTGGGCATTGAACACCCCAACACCATCCAGGAATATGTGAGTATGGGGAGCTGGGGGAGCAGCAGCACCTCTGGGGTCTGGCTGCAGTCTGAGAGCCTTAGTTCCTGTCTGCAGCTGGAAAACAGTTGCATTTTCCTCTCTTCTGCAGCTTTCTTTTCAGAATTCTCCACTTCATCATCTTTTATGATCCTGCAAAGTGAAAAGCTGAGTGTGTCCTACATGCTCACTATTTGTCCTGCTTAACATAGGATTCTAGTGTTTGTCTGCTGCATCTCTATGCAGATACATTAATTCTCCCAGCTTTGGCCCTGGGCTTATGTCTAAAACAAAAAGAGGAAATAATCCCCCCAAGACACAGTCAGAATATGACATACACATGCAAGTCAGGTTGGAAATATTCTGCAAGGGGTGTTAAGAGAAACTGAAATAAAACACACAGCTTCCTCAGTGCTGTGTCCTCAGGGACACCTCAGTGGGACTGCATCAGGCAGCAGACTGGACTTTTCAAAGTGACTGAAGTCCTTCTTCAGCCAGTGAGGAAAACTGCTTATTCATGTGCAGCTAAGGAGAGGAGTGGAGAGATCAGTTTCCTTTACATTAATGCTGGGCCCCTTCTCTTGTCCTAGATGCACCTGGCCCTGTACTGCTTTGCAAACAGCCAGCTCTCGACAGCACTGAACCTGCTGTACCGCGCACGCTACCTCATGCTGCTGGTGTTTGGGGAGGATCACCCAGAAATGGCACTCTTGGATGTAAGGCATTTGTTTAAGAGTCTTCAGGTTCCTAATCTCTGAGAAACCTCTTGGCTTTTAAGATGCCCACATGATGGCTGTTTAAAACAAATGTTTAGGCAGTGCTTTTCCTCCCTGGGTTGTTGCTGGTTGGTGTCAGCAGATGAAGGAAAAAGAGTTTGACCCTTTAGCTGGGAGAGTCAGCCTCTGTGCTGAGCTCTGCACTGAGATACTGCAGATGGTTTTGAGCACCTGCAATCCTTAGGAAAACTCCTTTGTTTATTATGTTCTTGTTGCACTGGCATAAACTGGAGGGTTTTTACCTCCCTTGAGCCTGGATTGTTTGGGCTGTGGGGGACGATGGTCCCTGTCAGGTGTCACTGCTGCAGGGACTGGCCAGGGTCACACCTGCGGGGTCCCACTGTTCACAGAGCAGGAGCTCTAGTGTCAATGTGTCCTTCCCAATGCCTGCTTGGCTTCTCTGTACAGAACAACATCGGCTTGGTGCTCCATGGGGTCATGGAGTATGACCTGTCCCTGCGGTTCCTGGAGAACGCCTTGGCCATCAGCTCCAAGTATCACGGCTCCAAGTCTCTGAAGGTGGCACTGAGGTGAGGCAGGGTGGGGTGCTGGGCTGGGCCACTGCTCTCAGAGCGAGCACAGTCACTGAGCACTCACATGGGAGGGTCTGGGCTGCAGAACTGCATATTCAGTCTTGTCCTAGAGCCAAGGTCATGCTGCAGTATCCAAGCTTGTTATTTCAAAAGATGGAGATCCCTTGTTCTTAAGGTTAATTGGGGGATCTGCTGTGATGCTGCTTGCTCAAAAAATCTGTCAAGATAAGCCTGGTCCCTGTGGACTCTCAGTAGGAAAATGTATGTGGGAAGTAAAGGTTGGAGAGCCTGTAAGGGAATTACACTGGGAGACAGGGACAGTATGTTAAATGCTCATGTTTAATTATTCCAGCCCTCAGGGAGGGATCTTTGAGAATCACTTAATGTGCTTTTGTCTTTTGCCATAAAATTCTGTATTTGAATAAAAACCCTGAGTGGCTTCTGTAGGTTCCCAAGGGAGCTGAGACTGGTGACACCTGTAGGATCTGCCCCCAGTGCCCACTGCTGCAGTGCTGGATGCCCTCTGTCCTTCAGTGCAGAACTGGTTCTGTCAGCCAGGCATGGCCCCCTCCCAGTTCTTGCTGCCACATTGCAGCCATCTGTTCTCCATCAGGCTGCAAATCAACCTGATTAAACACCTGCAAGAGCCTTGTTTTCCAGTGGCTGATGAATGTGCAGGCTCCAGAGAGTCTTCAGCTGTCCCTCAGTGGCACTGGGATGCTTGGAGAGACCCATCTCCTGCCACAGAGAAACCCTGCCAAACCCAGCAATTTCTTTTCCATTCCAGAAGCACCAAGGCCAACAGTCAAAGCCAAGTCAGCTCTCCCAGCTGGTGAGAGCCCAGAGGACTCAGGCCTGCCTCTGCCTGAGGGCTGGGGGCTGCAGCCTTCCCCTCCAGTTAATAAATCCAGCCCCAAGGCATTCCCATGGATGTGCCTCTCCCTTCAGTTCACTGTTGTGGCCTTCAGTTTTCCTAGATGCAGGACAAAAGATGCCCAGCTCAGTCTTTACCTGTGTAGGTCATTTCTCAGCATTCCAGCTAAAATCCAACCTAATTAGTGTAGTATTGGAATCCTCAGCTGGGCTGGGAAGCAGTAACTCCCAGGGTGCTGCATTCAGTCTCCTCTGACACTCGTGTTAAGACTTTCAGCCCAGACTCTGATGGCACAGTCATGCTTGCTGCAGCACAGAAATGTTTCTTCTTCAGAGAAGTGACTGAGCCCTTTTCCTTCCCTCAGCCACCACCTGGTTGCCCGAGTGTACGAGAGCAAAGCAGAGTTCCGCTCGGCTCTGCAGCACGAGAAGGAAGGCTACACCATCTACAAGAACCAGGTGATGGGTGCCCCCACTGTGCCCTCGGGGGCTGTCACTGCCAGGCCAGCGCTGAGCAGTTCCAGTGCAAACCAGTGCCCAGCCTGGGCCTTGGGGAGGGAGTCCTTGTAGGGCCAGGGAGTCCTTGTAGGGCCAGGGCAAAACTGCCCACTGCTATGCCAGGAGTCTGCTGAGCTTCCTGCAAATATGTCCGTGCTCTACCCATGGCTGGACCAGCACTTCTGTTGTGGCATGGCCCCACGTTCTGGTGGGGTTTGGAAAAACTGGTCTCTTTTTCCCATGTTTTGTGCCACTTGTCTTTAAATACCAGCTGCAAACTGGTTTGGTGGTGAGCTCTCAGCCTGGCTGCTGCTCAGTGAAACTCCTGCCCCAGCCCGGGGCTGTCTGAGCACGTCTGCACAGGGTGACTCAGCTGAGCTGCTGAGGGCACAGCCCAGTGTGGGGAATGCTGGAATACTGGTCCAGGGGTGGGGAATGCTGGGATGCTGCTCCTGGAACAAGAGCCCAGTGCAGGGAATGCTGCTCACCCAGCAAATATGTTCCCACTTGATGAAAATGTGAAATGTTGATAAGAAGGCTCCCAGAGGAACTGTTTTACTGGTTTTTGAATGCCAAGGCAGGGAAAACCCATTTTACTGAGTTCCTGTAGGGATGCTGAGCTGGCAGCACCCGGGTGTGTTCCCTGGGCTGGGTCCTGCTCTGACTCGTGATGTTGAACCTCTCCTTGTTTCCCATCAGCTCGGTGAACACCACGAGAAGACCAAAGAGAGCTCTGAGTACCTGAAGTACCTGACGCAGCAAGCGGTGGCTCTGCAGCGCACGATGAACGAGATCTACAAGAACGGCTCCAACGCCAACATCATGCCACTGAAGGTAACCCGAGCCCTGGGAGCCACGTCCAGCTGTGTCCAGCTGTGTCCAGCTGCTCCTGAGGGACACGGGCTCTCGGGGGGAGGTAGCAGTTGTCCCTTGCCAGGCAGAAGCCCTTGCTAGGGCAGTGGCTCAGACACAGCGTGGTGCCACCTGTGTGGATGGAGCACAGCGTTGCAGGGTGCCTGGGGACACAGTGGGGTGCAGGGACAGCTCCTGGGCTGAGAGCCTGGCACGCCTGCTCACAACCCTGCCCTGCTGCTGACTCACTGCCAGGCAGCAGGTTGCTCAACCCAGAAATACTTCAGTTTCCTCATCCTCAAGAATGCTGTCATCTTTTACCAGATGCTTTGTTCTCCTTCCAGGGATGTTGTGGTTGGGGAGGCTGGGCAGGGAGTGCAGAGGGGCTGTCAGGTTTACCTTACATGGAGCAGCACTGACTGGCCCTCCTGGACCAAACCCAGCTGCTGCTGCCTGCCTCCACACCTGGCAGAGTACCTGGCCTGAGCCATGGGTGCTCTCCCTGCCAGGCTGTACCCCAGCAGATTGGGAAAGAAGGTTCCAGCTGCAGGGAGGACAGAGTGGGACAGTGCTTTGTGTGTGGGTGTTCTCCCTGTGGAGAACTAGCAACAGACCCGACTTCATGCAATGAAGGGAGAACAAGGACCTTGAATCAAATAAAAGTCCTGGGAATTGTGGCCAGTGAAGAGGCTCAAACCCATAAAAGCAGCACTAAAGGGTTTAGTCTTTAAAAGTCTAAAAAAAGTATTTAAGTTAAAATACTTAAAGGAGGGTAGAAAACCCAACACACTTTGGAACTGGCACTGTGATGTATTTAACAGAAGTCCTGCAGGGACTGGTGTAAAGCTCTAGATGGTGCTTTCCAGCTTACAGATACACAGAGGTAGATAATGTAAATGATGCCATTTTCTCAGCTGTTGGGAAGGGATGGGCTTAGCAGTTCAGAGTCCTCTCTAGGTTCCTAAAACTTCTTTTCCCTTGTGATGTAGTTCACAGCTCCCAGTATGGCCAGTGTCCTGGAGCAGCTGAACATTATCAATGGAATTCTCTTCATTCCACTAAGGTACAGTGATTCTTCTGGGTTATGCCTTTAGAAATCGAGTCTGTATTGTCTTAGTTCACAAGAGAGCAGAAACCAGCTCCCCAGGATTTGTTTGTTTTAGCCAAGATCCCAATTCAGGCCTTGATTAGCATCATCAAGACCACTGCAAGCAACAGGACTCTTATATATTTTTTTTTTTATTTATTATTATTATTATGAACTGTCTTTTATACTTCTGGTTGAAAATTTGATTGGATGATGGTGGAAATAGATGACCTGAGCCAAGACTGTTGTTCTAAGGCTGCAAATAATCATTGGTGGTACAAATGCAACATCAGCAGCTGGAGGCTGCCTGGCCACCAGTGAGATGAACCCTTTGCTCTGAGCAGATCCTGGTGCCTCTTTGTCCAAACCCAGCCTGGCTGTGCTCAGGCATGGCTGAGCTGTGCAGGAGGGAGGTGCAAGCAGTGTTCCCCCACTGAACACGACCTTGTCGTGGTGCTTCACCATTCCCACAGCCAGGCTAATGTCTGCTCCCCTTCCTGCTTTCCCCTTCAGCCAAAAAGACTTGGAGAACCTTAAAGCCGAGGTGCAGCGACGCCAGCAGCTCCAGGAAAGCATGAAAAGTGGGGAACAGCTGGAAGCAGAGGACAAAGCTGTGGAGGAGAAAGAGGCTGAGCCGAGCATGCCTTCTGCTGCCATCCCTTAACACAGAGCTCTGCTTAACGTGTACCTCGCTTTAAAAAAAAAAAAAAAAAGTTTAAACCACCCTTTTCTGAATCTGGCCCAGGGCCTTAGCTGCCCTCGGAGCAGCTCCTCCTTTTTGACAATGTTATTGCACTGGTACAATTAATACACAATGCAAAGAACTAATCTGAGCAATGTAATCTGTCTGCCCAAGCTTGTGTCTGCCGGGCGAGGGAGGCGGCCGGAGGCAGCAGACCCGTCCTGGCGCGGGGCCCTCCTGCCGTGTGTGTGTCCGTGTCGTGTGTGTGCGCAGCAGTTACTTCTACTTTGTACATATGAATTCCAAATGAACTGTCTGGAGGAATGTAACATTTCTCAGGTCATTTTTATGTTGACTAAGGACACTGCTTTGCTAAACCAGTAAAGAACCAGCCCCATCACTGCTCCGCGTTCTTGTAAAACGTGGATTCCAAGCCAAAAGATTGATTTCCCCCAGTCACTATTCAAGCCTGGGCTGAGAACAGCCATGTAATTGTGTCACTGAGATGACTGAAGCCTGTGACATGTGGAAGTGGGGGATGTACAGCATTTTCTACATCAGGATATAGCCATGGGATCCCTTTAACCATTTTTTTCTATGTTTGGTTGGCAGTTTGGCAATTCAGTGGGGTTTTGTAACATTCACATTCTAATTTTCAAGGTAAAGATATAGATAGATATATATATAGATATATATATATATATAGATATATATATATTATATTCACCGTTCCACCTCTGCCTCTGCTTGCAGCTGAGTAACCTGGGCTACTGTCTCCAAAGAGTGAGGGCTTGATCTTTAAAAAAGCGCACAAACTTCCACTGCAGCGGAACCCCCAGTGCCTCGGTGAGGTGGGAATGCAGCAAATGAGGGCTGAGCTGAGGGGAGTGAGGAGGGAACCACAGCCCCTATTTAAGAGCAGGGGAGAGGGCAGGAAAATTCAGAAATAAAGTCCTGGTATCATTTGCAAGAGCAGCTGTTGACACAGAGCTGAGGCCCCTGAACCTGATGGAATCACAACCAGAAAGTACCACGTTTTGGGGAAGGGGTTTGAATAAAAACTGAAGTTCCCCCAGCACTGAAACCTGTGGCAAATGCCTTTGCCTCTGGCATTTTTGCACACTGGTTTTGGGACTGGCGCTGGGAGCTGCCATTGCTGGCAATGGACGGTACTGAATGGCGAGTGCCATTAAAGAAATGCTCCCGTCCCCTGCCCTCCCACACACATCCTGTGGGTTGTCACTGTCCTCACGCTGGTAAGCTGTGGCTGCTGCAGGCCCTGGGATGCCGACAGAGTTGAATGTCCTGTTTCCCAAGCAGATCAAGCTGTAGAAGGGCGGGCTGGCCGCGGCCCCGCGCTGCCCAGCCTCTCCCTCCCCCGCGTTGTCTGTCCTGGATCGTGCCCCGTGCTAATCCGTGCTGCTTCTCGTACTGACCCTTGGAGCCAAGTGCTGTCCCTGTGCTCTGTACCCTCGGTTTCCTGTCTGACCCTACAGGTACTTGTAACTCCGGGCTGGGCAAGGGGGAAGGAGGGAGCGGCCTCTGAGGTGTTGGAGGCAACAAAGCAGAGTCTTCACTGCAAATGAACTTGCTCCTATTAGAAAAATTCTGAATTTCCTGGAAAGCAATCAATAAATGACTACAGTGCATCTTTCCTACAAGATTTTTCTTTTACTAGTGTCTTACAGTCCATTAAAAGCTTTTTAAACTCTTGCAGGCATTTTTTTGGTTTCTTTACTGTTTGGTGCAAAGTGTTGGTGCCAGCACTGGAGCAATCACTGTTGTTCCTTTGAGCTGGAAATGGGGGGGAAAGAACAGGAGCAGCTGACCCAGAGGCTTTAAAAGCTGTAAATCAGTACGAGTCACAACCCCAGCCCAGAGGGGGTAGGACCCACCACCTCTGCTGTCAGAATCCATTTGTGCTCAGGGAGAGGAGTCACTTTACCCTCTCATCCCAGGGGAGATGTGGGAGCAGGGACACAGCTTTGGGGATCTTGTACCCATGTGCAATGAAGCTGAAGGAGACAAGTCCTGGCTACTGAGGCTCCACAGCTAAGCAGCTCCAAGGGCAGTGCAGGCTGGCAAATAACTGCATTTGCCAACATCTGTCTGTACCTCACTACCTCTTCTGGGTTCTGGGGGTTCTCATTCCTCTGTTCACAGGTTCTTAAAACATGAGTGTAAAAACTGAATTCAAATGGGCCCTGGGAGCCAGCTGGGCTGGAGGCAGGCAGGTACAAACCCATCAAACCCATTCACTGAAAAATGTTCCAGTGCCCATCAGTGCTGTATTGGGACTGGAAACACTACAGAGCTGCTGTCAGTGCAGCACTTGCTGCACGAGCAACAACTCACAGAGCCAAGGGGGAAAATTAAACTTAACTGTCCATACTGTTCTCAGCAACTCACACCTGAACCTGCCTTGTGCTCCCTGTGAGAAACTCACTGCTTGTGGACATACGAGGCTTGCCTTTCAACCCTCACCCCAAAAACCACTTCTCTGCCACCCTGTCACCCCATCTGGGGTAGCACACACTGGCTCCAGCAGAGCCCAGACTCAGTTTTTTTTCCCCAAATGCAAGTGGATTTCATCCAACTGTCCATCCTGTGTCTGTTCCCACTGCAAAGTGCCACCCTACCAGCTGCTTCCACAGACCTCAGCTGGCAGGAGTGCCCTTTTACTCTCTCCCCATGTCAAGCTCACGAGCATATATCTGTGCTCTTCCATGATGATGTGCCCATTCCAGTTCCAGCCACTGACCCATCTCTAAACAGAACTTGAGGCAGTTAGGGCCAAATCACAGGGAAGAATTAAACGGAAGCACAAAGAGGCACAAGACCCCAGCAGCAGAACAGATGTTGCCAGAACCACCCGGTGTTTCAGCTTTCCAGGACCAGCTGTCCTGTGCTGCCCCAAGCCGAGCGCTCAGCCACCGCCCTCAGCTCCAGCAGCGAGCCAGGAGTGACAGCCAGCTCCTGTCTGCAGAGACAGGGCAACACCAGGGAAAATCCCACCAAACCAACCCACCAGGGCTGGCCTGTGCCAGGCGAGGGACGAGGCTCTCCTGCCCTCCTGTGAGTCCAGCTTAGCCCACCAGAATGTTTCCTGCAGCACCTCACTGCATCGGATCAAACAACAAAACCTCTCACTACGCCAGCTGCACGACCAGCTCCAAACCACTTCCTGCAGCCTCAGGTGAGCACAAGTTATGTTAAAATCAGAGCAAGGGCAAAGCAAGTGGGAGCAAAATCTGAGGGTGAAACACCAATAGCTTTTTTCAAAATAGTTTTAATTCTTGCATCCAAGGAGACAAAACCACATCTAGTTTTATAAGCATTTAATAGTTTACCAATTGGTACAATAAGATTTTTTTAATATGCAGAAAACATGAATAAATTTTGTTTTACACAGTCTGAGAGCAACAAATCTTACTGTAAAACACAGAGCAGTATTATATACATTCCTTTACCGATTTTGTTTTAATTGTGTCAATAGCTTCAGTTAACTCCTACAGCCTGGGAACTGTTCTCTCCAATTGCAACCTCTAACAGCGCTCAAACAAACATCTGACATTTGCCTTCACGTCGATGTCGGGATCGACTCTAAAGCGTGAGGATTTTGCTAACTTCTCTTCAGAATGAACTCGGGGAAGCCTGAGGGACAGGCAGGACAGGAAAGCAGCTACTTACATGACACAGTGGAAAGATAAAAAGGCCAGTTAATGCCAGTTGTGACTTGCAAATCCAACGCGACCCCCCCGCTCCCCCCCGTCCATCCCACCCCTCTATGCACGTGCTCTTGCTACAGGACTCTCGGTATCGATTTAATGCAGGACGTTATATACAGCTGGACACAACAGCTCGCTCCAAGGGCGCTTTTCCTTCACTCAACTCAGCATTTGCAATATTCAAATCATTAAAGGATTACCAAGCCACCTCTGTCTACGAAAACAAAGTATTTTTCCTTTTAAACAGCTCTCAGGGGAGTCAGGAGCTGTCCACGAGTGGTTTCTCAGGCAGGTCACAGGGACAGGAAGCAGCAGGAGAGGCAGGGACCCCCTGCCCACAGTCCCCACTCACTACCAACCAGGGGTTGTTTTCCTTTCCTCAGTGTCCCGGGCACACATTGGTCACACCACACACAAAAGCAGGAGAGGTTTGTTTCACCTTCTGAAGTGCAAGATGGTATAAAGCTTCCATCTAAACCACAAAACACGCTGCACTTTTGGCGCGTGTGGCTCGGATCGGCAGTGGCTCTGGTGCCAGGCCAGAGCTGGGTCCTGGCACGTACTGCCAGGTTCAGTCAGGAAGCGCCAAAGCAGCAGCGAACCTCTCACCCCTCCAATGCATCTAGCTCATTTCTGACCCAGTAACCTCGCTGCTGCAGGTCTGCTCACAGCAAAGGCACAGCACAAGCTGCCAGTAACGGTGGCGACGGCTGCACAGCATGTCCCAGTGTCCCCTCACTCCCATGCCTGTGGTGTGGCTCCCTTCCAACCAGGGCTTCAGCTTTGGTCCGGTTGGGACCATCCCTGAGATCATTCCCTGCTCCCCAGGAGGCTCACTCTGCACAGGAGCAGTGCTGAGTGTCACACAGCAGTGATGCTGCTGCCAGCTCTGGGGCCGGGTGGCCTGGTAAATGCTTCTTTGCTACAGGGAAAAAATGCAGTAGACAACTTCCACATCACAGGTACCTTTAATTTCTCATTCAGGTTTTGAGTTATGTACATGAGGGTGGTTTACTTTAGACTTAAATAAAGTTTCTAGGTCCTACCAGGAATTAAACATGTTATTACTTTACAGTTGCAGATGCATGGAGGGATTTAAGATGCACTACTTGTGTATCTGGAATTCTCCATAGGACAAAAAGCAGCAAATTTTTCCAGTCCAAGCAGCTAATGAACAAAACAGACTTTATTCGTGCATGCTTATGCAGCAACACACACTGAGAATGACAGAAACCACTGGATTTAAGAGATTAGCCTGGATCTTAAACTGGCTCTGAAAACCCCCACATCAGAATCCCGCTTTCTCCACCACTTCCCAGAGGATCCCACACCCCAATCCAGCTCCTCCCACAGAACAGAGGCTCCTTCTGGGCTGACTGTGGAAGTTCCCCCCTCACCAGTGCAGTGTGTTTGCCCTCCAGCCCACCCTATGCTGGTCAGGGACTCTCAGCTTTAAAAGGGACATTTTAAAAGCCATGGATTAAACCAAAGGAATAAAATAAGCACAAATTCACCTGTTAAAACATCAGCCTGGTACTTCATTGTATTGTCAATTTTAAAGTTGATTTTTAAAAACACCTGGTTAGTTTGATAAGTATTGTAATTCTTGGTTATCTACAATGGAATCTGTCACAAAAATGCTGATTAAAATATTAATGTATAATATTTTCATTCATTTCAGATCAAAATATGTAACTTTAGGGATACGCAAATTAAAAATTGTGTACACCAAACAACATAAATACTAATTAATAACTGAGCTGGGCTGGTTTGCTGATAGGATTTGGGCTTGGTTTTAATGTTTATCATCATTCCCACAGATGGGTGTGGGCTTTGTTCACTTTAGAAGCCTGCATGGATCTGACCTGCCATTGTCAACTGATTCTCAAGATACTTAGTGCTTCCTTTAAAGCATTTCAATGCTGCAGCCCAAGGTTTTTCTCCACTTGCAAACCCCAGGATGTTTTAATTGGAGCCACACCGCCAAGGTGAGGATCACCTCATTGTCCAAGGAGGCACTAAGGAAACGAAAAAACTTTTGTATACCCCAATTTCCTGCCAGTGAATGAGGGAAGTGTCCTTTGATCCTGCTGTGTAAATAGGAATTGCACATCTCTAACAAACATGGAAAGCAAACAGCAAGTTGGACCATGGCAGTCATTTGGGAGAGGAAGCTCTACTGGAAACTGGATCACTAAACTCTAGTGGGATGGACAACTCCTCCTGGAAGTTTGTCTAGCATTAAAAAAAAAAACCCAAACAAAAAACCATTTAAACTTAGTTTAACAGCACAGCTTAACCATTGAATGACCAAATAAAAAATAAATACATTTATCACATCAGCTGCGACTAAGATTTGTTGTCTTATTTCAGGTTTACAGTCAGTTCTATAAATATACCAACCCTTGCGTGATAGGAGGCCAAAACAAATGTTTTCTGTTGATTTGGCAAATGTTTCATGACAAATATTCCAGAGTTTAATTAATTTCCATTAATTACATATAAGGTTCAGAAGATTCTGAATTGCAGCCTTATTATCTAGTATTCTTAGAGAAGATTTATTAAGCACACTTAAGTGATGTTACATAGATACACATTTCTGAAAGAGCCCTACAAAACTTTTCCCAAATGAGGTCACCAATTCAGGCACCAACAGACAGCAGAAAGAAAAACAGGTATAATTATCCGACATAACGACACTGTCAACTATTCAGTTAAGTGCCCTATTCCAATCATCCCACTTCTGCCTTCTCAGGTCTGATGTGACCAATGCCAGCCCATGTTCTTAAACCTATGGTACTTCTAGACAACGTATGTAAATTTACAGTATACAATTTGGATTCACCATGCATGAATACTTTGTGTGTAACATTTAATAAGCTCAATCTACATCCAGAATAATTTACATGAAAGGACAATATTTATTTAAACAGAGCTCAATGGGTAACCATGGTATCTGAGTGCATCCAGAGGAAAGGGGGTCACTGTGAACTCCATCAGCGGCACTCCCACACTTTTACTGTTTGATCTACACTCCCAGTCACCACGTACGGGGCTGTCTTGTGGAAATCTGCCAGGAGACAAAAGCTCAGTTACCAGTGAACCCACAACTTCAGCATTTCCTACTCTCACTGAATGGCACTGCTTTTTCAAAACAATTCTACCAGCTCAAAGGCTACATTCCAAAGCTCCTAGCTGTACTTTTGTAGCCAAATTCTCTCATGCTGTTACCAAGATCTGGTAACATGAATCAGGAATGTCCAGGAATTCAAAGTAACTCATTTCTGACCGTTGTGCACACCCTTCTTTTCCTTTTGCTGGGCAAGCACTGACACTAGAGCCCTCCCCACATGCCCGCATGCTCTGGTGACAGGTTCCAGAACTCCCTGTCAGTTAACATTCTTATCCATGAGCAACACTGGCAGCAGAAGTGGAAAAATCCAGCACACTCCAACTCTACAGCTCACAGGGGTGGGGGGTTTGACCAGAGTCTGCAGGTACTTTCTAGTACCTTTCTTTACACAGAGAGCACAAGGTGCCACTGGGCCCCGAGGTGAATGGCAGCGTGCTGCTCAGCTGCAGCCAGCGGGGAAGCAGCAGCTCTGGCACGGGGAGCAATACATACCCAAAGAGGTAACAAAGTGTTCGTGCGCGTTGAGGGTTTTCATGCATCGCTTGTTCTTGAAGTCCCAGACACGGAGAGTCTTGTCATCAGCACAGCTCAAAATAAACTTTCCCCCAGAATGGAACAGGACGCCACGTACCCAGTTATCATGGCCCACCTTGTGCACAAGGAGAGATCAGTGAGCAGGCTGAGAGCTGAGCACCACACCTCGTGCTGCGGCACACTGAGGGACCCCTGCCTGGCCCCGCAAGGACAGCGCTGAGCTCCTGAGGCCTCTCAGAATCACAGCTTATCTCCAGTTTCTATTATTACACCTCTATCAGTCCTCCCAACAATGCAAGTTCCTGTACTTGAAGGCAAACAAACAGCAGTCCTCATGTGATCTGCACCAATTCTGCTCTCCACCCCCAGCAGCACCGCCCAGTCCAGCCAGAATCTGAGCTGGGAACGGCAGCTACGGCCCACGGGAAGTCCCACACGTGGCAACAACGTGATATTTCACAGAAGACACAATCCAGATCATTACCAGCATTTCTGCAAACAAACCAAGCTACTCATCACAGAACCTACACCACAGTACTGCATTCACACTACGATTTTGGAGATTGTCAGTATTTCTTAGCAACAACAATAGCTGAACCACAGAAGCCATTAAAACTGTATTTCCAGCATTTGCATTATTGTAACTCTGGCTTCTCTTGAAAACATGACATGCAAGATAAGACATTTCATTAAAACTGGTTGTACATATGCAGCTAGGACTGCCAGAAAAAACACCAATGGACTTACAAGTGTCATAAGGCACATGCCAGTGCTAATGTCCCACATCTTAATGGTCTTGTCTCTGGATCCAGACAGCAGAAAAGGCCCAGGCTTGCCACTCTTCTTAGTCTACAGAAAATTATATTTTAAGTTATGGTACACATAAGATGGAAGCGGCAAGAGGAGGAATGAAACAGATCCCTTCCCAGTGATATTTTTTAGTACCAAAATCAGATCATACAACAGCTTACAGTGAGTAAACCCACACTGACAAAGCTGGGTCACAGGCACTGGTACTAATGCTAGGAGAATTACACAATCTGTTAAAAGAAGTGGTTGTTTGTCCTGCTGATTCCACAAGCTAAGTAACACTTTGAATACACACTTGCCTACTGCGAGACACTGTTAACAGCAGACACTGCTCAAATGCCACATCTCCGGGAGGAGGACGCAGCTCACACATACCTTTGTGCTCAATTCTTCACAACATGCAATGAAGCAGGGCTGGGAATTCCTGAGAGCTTCCCACTGTAGGCGGTTGGTGTGTGCGTCCGCGCACGGTGCGAGCACGGCCGGCTCTCACCTGCCCCAGGTGTGCAGGGAAGGCACTCCCCGCGGGTGTGCCCGCTGCCTCCAGCAGGGGGCAGGGGAGGCACCGCCGCGGAGCCCCGCGGCCTCGGCAAGGACACGCGGACTTGCGCTTTCATTACTTACAGTTAAAAGGTTATAAGGATCTTTAAGCGAGTCAAGTAAAATTTGACTGAAATAACCTGTAAAAGCCATCACTAGTCAAGTCTCTGTGTTCAGTATGGCTACTTTTCCCCTGGGGTGTCCACAGCCTTTGGAGGCAGAGGGCAAAACAGCAATGCTGGTTGGAGGGGCTTGACTAGAAACTGGAGCTTATTTCTATTTCTTTTTTTCTACATTTTAACATCCTGAGAACGAAAATTTCTTCTGGCCTTTAGCCTTTCTTGAGGCTCACTAGAAGGGGTATCAGTGATCACACAAACTGGGATTCATTTTAGTTAAGGAATGCTTTCTTCCATCAGTAACTGTACAGTAAATCACAGCAATCGGTGCACACTGCACCCAAGGCAGCTTCATTCTGTATTCCTGACTGGCTCCTTCCCCCCTCTACTTTCCAATTGCTAAGCATCCTTATAATCTTCTGACAGAGAAGCCGCTTTACACATTCCTTTGTTGCAGTACAAGACAGTGGTCCCACTCTCACCCCTCCCTGAACAGAGCATCTCCCTGAAGTTCACTTTCACTAGTGCAAGGATAGGTCCTAAACACAAAAGCTGGATCCTGGGAAGCCCAGACAGGGCTTAGCTGCACACCAAGATACAGACAGAAGTACTCAAAATACACCTGCAGTACCTGCCAGGCCCTTTGAGCCCAGAGCTCAGTGGCTGTCAGAGCATGGACAAAGATCTCCCTGTGCGTGCTTGTGCAACAGCCCGGGAATGTTACCTCTGATCCTGTAGCTTCTGATATGGTGGAGTAGGAGCTCTCGGGAGCCCAGGAAATGCACTCTACCACATGCTCGTGCTCTCGGAGCTCGGCTTTGCACTCCTTCGTGGCCACCACCCACACGCGCACCGTCTGGTCGTTGGAGCAGCTGGCAATCAAGGTGCCGTCCTGGTTGGGCCGCACCATGCGCACCCATTCTCTGTGCCCCGTGAAAGTCTTCACGCAGTAACTGTGCAAGAAACACGGCAGCACTCAACCTCCAGACAGGCAATCTGAGGACACTTCACCTACTCAGTGCTTAAGATAAAATATTTTAGTGTACACAGGTTCATCCAGGCAGGTGATGGAGCACGCCACAAAGAGTTTGAGGAAAGGATGCTGACATGAGAAAGCAGCAACAGCTAGGAGCTAGCAAAAACTCGTTAAGGCAAAAAGCAGGAAACCGGGGGGGAAACTTAAGTTGACATAACTACTTGCATTAAACAGGTGTTTTAAGAACAAGTAGAGATTTACAGGTCATTTAGGTTATTAGAGAGGCAACTGATAAATGAAACAAGCAAGAAGACCAAAAAAAATCAGGAGACACCTTGATCTGTGTCAAGAAAGGTAACAGATTTAAAGGTAACCTTTAAACTCATGGTTAACCAGTGGATTTATTTTCCTAATTGGTCGTGAGCTAGAGATCTACCCTCATAGCTTCCAGAAAGACAAAAGCAGTTAGTTATAATTAGTCAGTATTAACACCTAAACCCCTCTGCCTAATGTTTGGGGCAGAATCTTTCTGTGAATTACTCTAAAGGCAGAACATCATTTCTCAATTCAAAGAGTGCCTGCTGACATTCAGATTCCTGTGTCCCATTTCTACACACAGTGCTTTCTCCTCGCTTTTGTTCTGGTGCTGTTTGCTCACAAGTGCACTTACCCTGTCTGGACTTCCCACATTTTGATAGTTTTATCCCTTGAGGCAGAAACTATATGATCTCCATTGGGCATGATGGCTACCGAAGAAACGTTATGATCATGACCTAAAAACAAAATAAAGCCTTTATTAAGTGGCACTGGCAGAGTTTTCACAGAGCACACAGGACTTGCCTTTTTTCTTTATCTTGGTCAAGTAGCTACAGCAGCAGAGTGTGCTTTATTGAATAATCTTTACATGTAAACTTGAGGTTTTATGAAATAATCATCTGTATTTTTAGAACCCACACAGTCCAGACACTGAGCACCCTTAAAGGTGCTTTCTGTTTACTTGCATATACCTATGTGTGGGTGTTTATTTTTTTACGTCTCAAACATTCTCTATTTCTACTCACCACTACTAAAAGATGATCCTAAAAGCAAGAAAAAAGTTCCTACATAAAACTATAAAAACCACCTGCTGCCAATACTAGAATCTTATAGCTGGGTGTGCTGTACTTTCTCATTTTGCCTATGGCTTTCAAATGCAGTACAAAGGGAACCTTCCTGTGTGATCAAACCCCACATGGAACAGCCACAACTCCTCTGGCACTGATTCCTCCCTTCCTGTAGTCCTGCATCAGGAACTAGGGGCTGAAGGAAGGAATCTTTCACTGACTTGAAGGCAGTTTTACTGTCTAGAAAGCATTTAATATTTAAAGCTAAAATCCCTCTAACTGTCATTTTATTTCAGTATCATTATGAGATGCTGTCTACACCATCATGCATAGTAGATTTAAGATGCTATTTCATTCCATAAACACTGCATGTATCCCCTATTTACAGAGAACTCAAACTATCAAATTATATCCCCTCTTTTTCTTTTGGAAAATAATCTGGTCTATAACCCCCTTCCACATCAGAAGTTTTCCTGGATTAAAAAAAAAAAAAAAAGAGCCAAAAACCCTCTTCACTTTACAGACTGCTAAATCAATCCCTTTATACCTTACCATGCATAGTTCTGATGCACTCAAAGCCCTGGAAATCCCATAGCTTAATGGTCATATCAGCAGAACAGGAGGCCAAGAGTTTGCCAGTGTGGTCAAAGGAAATATCTTGCACAGAGTCTGTGTGCCCCTTCAGGGTTCTCTCAAAGTCTCCTGTCTCATAATCCCACACCTGACAAGGGAATAGACAACCTGTTAGCAGCAGCCCATTACTCTTTGTATTCTCCAGTCTCACATTTGCACTCTGCAGGCCAGTCTGGCACCTTGTTCAATAATTAAGCAAGAGACAGACAGCCCCAAAAAGCTTAACAGTAGAGAAAAATAAATTTCTTTTTATGTGATTTTGTTACTTATAAATTAACTGAATTCATGCATTTTGAAAACTATTTTCAGCTAACTTTAAGCACTATAAGCCCATCAGGAGAACAAGTTTCACTGTATTCCTGTCACCTATTCCACAGCCAGTTGTCTGGAGCACACACATACCTTTATTGTGGCATCCTCTGAAGCAGAGACCATGACACTGAACACTGGATGGAAAATGACTCGAGTGACAGGACTCCTGTGCCCACTCAACGCATACTTCTCTGGAGGACGAGGAATCCACTCTTTAGGGTCTCGTTTCTGACCAAGAGGTCCACCTGATGTAAATTCTTCCTTAGCTTCATTCAGCTTCGATTCTAATTCCATTACCTAAGTGTAAGAATTTTAAAGAGACCGTTCATTTCCAGTTTTATACAAGATCTAATTCACCTTCTTCATTAGTAACCAAATAACAACTGACTCCAACACTCAGAGTAAAGAAAAGATTGCATAGACTGAAACTGATCACCAACATTCAGTAGCACTGGTTTTAAAAACCAAACCTAAATTAATCATTTATAGCTTATTCTTTAATAATTTATAGTTAATTCTTAATAATTTAATCATTAATAGTTTATTCTTTGCAAATTCCCAAATATTTTCACAGAAAAAAGTTCTACAAAATCCCCTTTACTCGCACACTGTACAAATACATCTGAATTACTATTGTGCCAAACTACCAAAGAAGGTTGTGCTAACAAAAAGGAATGCTACTGCTGCAGGAATTCTGTGTCCTGTTGGAGCTAGCACACACATTAACCAACAACAGAAACACTGGAGGCTAATAAACCCTCTGTATTGACCTGCACAAGGGATAGGACTTCATTGTTAACACACTGATTTTAGGAGGTTTTTTGCTTTTAATACACTCTTGAGCCATTGAAGCATGACTAAAAGGAGTTTTGTACTCTCCACTTGCAGCACAATCCCCCACTGGAATGCACTGGAGCTAATGGCTCCTTCCCTCTAGGGCCATGGCCAAAGACAAGAGGCAGCACTGACTTCTCCTCCATGCCAGCCCAGCCTGACCCCCTGCACACAGCGATTCCACCTCCCTGCTCACCAACTGCCCCAAGGCACCTCCTGCCTCTCCAGCTCCAGGACTGCACGTGCCCGTTCAGGGCTGAATGCTTTCTGGGATAACTTTTTATATGTGCACATCCAGCACATCTCTACTTACCTTCTTTTGTAATCTTATAACAGATGTCCATTTCTTTTCCAGAAGTCCAGCATACTTCTTATCTAACTCTTCATTCTGAGAAGAAGCATTTAAAGAAAGAGGAAGAAAAGCAACACAGAAAAACAAAAATCAGAGATGCAGAAGGAACTAAGTGCTACCCTTTCTTTCCATTACAAAAATAGAGTCTCATGCTACAATAATCCTAAATGAGATGAAGGTAACAGACATCAGAAAATAAACATGCCAAGGCTTACTCCACAGCAGATAAAAGCTCTGAGGACTCACTACCTTGTTCAGAGACAGATATTAAACCTCTCTTTGTAGAGCTACACATCGACCATTCCAATTTACTCAAATAATTCCAGCCTTTACCTTTTCTTTCCACTTTAGTATAGCCCACTCCAATTCAGACTGTCTTGCATAAAAGTCGTGAAACTTTTAGCAACTGCGTTTTCTCTTTCCCTCAGGACCATCTAACCTATTTAGATTGCTTTCCTAAGCTTTGGGAAGAGGAGACTAAATCAGGTTGATAGATAAGGCAGATAGGGAAATGATATTAGGATTTTCAATTATAAGTATGGTATTTCAATTTGTCATTTCTACGTATTTATTCAACACTAGCAGCAAATTGGAGAAATTAAGTCCAACTTCAAGCATTTTGGAAAAAGAACAATGCAAGATACATAACAAAGAAAAGGCAAGGATTTATCCAGCACACAGAAGTTTACTACTCAATCCAGCCGTAACCATATGAAATGCATACCTCCTATGCTAATAGGTGGCAAAGTTAAAAATTATACCAAATTATCTGTGACAAAGGCAAATCAACAGAATGAGGTTACAAGAAATGACTGGTCTGAGTCATTGGCATCTGTACAGTCTAAGCAAACAGAGCTGCTTACCAGAGCTGGTCACACAATCACAGAATCACAGCCTGGTTTGAGTTGGAAGGGACCTTGAATCTCATTTTTCCACCTCCCCAGCTGGGGGAACACCCTCCTCTAGACCAGGCTGCTCCAAGCCCTGTGCAACCTGGCCTGATTGGATGATGAATCTCTATGAACTGTTTCAGCCTGCCCTCCTACTACATGGTTACTCAAGAGGTATGCAACAGACTCAGGCAATGACTTAACTCTCCTGACCCAAGTCAAATCTCAAAAGGATTTTCCAACACTGGCTCTGTATGATAAAGCAGAGGACAACAGCAATGCAGTTTTGTTTTCCTGTTTCTCAAAGATCCCCAGTGAAGTCAGTCTCCAAAGTTGCACAGCCTCAGACCATTTGAAATCTGGTTATAAAACCATTTGCTCAGAAATGGCCAACTCACCCAATGATTATTTTCCCTTTTCTGGTAAGGCAATAGGCTCTGTGAGCTCATCACCTCCACTTCTGAAAGTGTCTGAGCTAACAGGTAGGTAACAGACACACAGGTTCAGAACAGATGCAAATGCCACAAAACTGACTTCTGAATTAAAATATAGGTGAAGAATCTTGTTTGAACTCACCACATCTAATTCAGCTTCCTTTTTAAAAACCGAATATGCCTCCTCGTAGCCATTGGAACGGAGGTAATCTGCTATCGCTCGATTTCTACAAAACAGCATTTGAAATACAATTTAAGGACTCCGAGAAATAGTCATCACAACACAGTGCATTCTGATCAGATCCTTGTCTACATCACAAAGTAAAATAGCAAAACATTTCCAGAGTTTACTCAAGATAAATGTAGAATTCATAGACTGCAGCTTATACTGCAACATGCTTACTGCAAATTGAAGAATCCATTTTTTATGCCATCAGTAACTTTGAAATTATATTGTCATTATTTCCCAATTCTGGTTTCAAATAATAGCAGTTCTAGCAAAAATAAAGAGTAGAGAGATGCAAACCCCAATACACAGTACTTAAAGGGCATGTGAACAGAGACACTCTAAAATCTATTTTGAAACAAATGCTAATAATTGAAGTTTAATGAAAATGCAACAGAAACTTAAAAACAATGATCCCTTACAGTTCATCTCGTTGCCTTTGTGACAGCACCATCGTGGCTGAGATGTCAGGTTAACGTGATCGAGCAGTGGCTTCTCCTCAAGAGCTAAAGTCTTGGGAACCCAGGATCCACAATTCAGTCTGCCACAGTGGCTTAAATCACAAGTATTTCCCCAGATGTGAAATCCAATAGGAAATCCAGAGGCATTCAACACAGAAGATTCAATCCATCTATAAGGAGGAGAAAGAGACATCATTTGTTACCTTGAAACAAGCACTCCTCAGGCAGCTTTCTCAGATTTATCCAAACAGCATCTTTGAAGACTCTGGCTCTGCCTCAGCACGGGGCCCTTGCAGCTACAGTGCTACACAACTGCAGCACACAAGTGACTTTTCCCACTCCACTACCACCACCTGAGGGAGTTTCCAATAACCTTTGACTAAGAGACAATACTTGTTTTCTTTGTTTACCTAGAATTAATACTTCATCTTGCCCATGTTTAAGGCAGGGCAAATTTTTAAACAGTCCTCCAATCTGATCAGAGTGGCACCATTACCATGGGAAGAGCTGCCACAGGCCGGTGACTGCAGCTGGGCTCAGGCAGTGGAGTGATCACAGCAATTCAGGATACAGCTGAAACCTGACACGCTCCAGGTAGTTCAAGTCAGTGGAGCTGAGCTTTTCCAAAACACAGATTCGTCAGTACCCTTTGATTCAGAAACATGAACTGCAGCATTCTCAGTGCACAACCTGCTTCAACTCAGCTTCAACCTCTGCCACAACAACATCACCAAACCCACGTTGCCTTTGCTTTTGCACTGCAGGGGCCTTGTGAGCACCACGACCATGGGAAGTGCTGAAATGGCACTTCTTGCACACCTGGCAGGCTCTGTACAGAGCTCATCATTCACTCAGGCTGCTCAGCAAGTCTGACCAACCAACCAGCCTCAGCACTGAGATAAACTGAGGCAATGCACAGAGGCTCAAAGACAGCAGGCAGGTTTGTAAACTTTCTACCAGCTGCTTGAGGACTGCCTGCTGCTGCTGCCTCACCTCTGCCCCTCCCCACACACACAGGTACACTGACACTTCAGTATCACAGCCCAATAACAATTTCAGTAAGGAGCCTCCTCTAAACAACAGCCTGCTATGAAAAAAGGAAAATGCTAAGCTTATATCATTAATGGCTACTTATTCATCACAGGGGATCAGAGGCTTCTTTCTAAACCTATCTAGGCCTGCTGTCTGCTTCAAAATGAGCTTAAGCTGCAAGTTGCTTGTTTCCACCCTGCTGGTGGATCTTCCACGTTAAATGCTGCACACTGTAGTACTGCCTGCAAGCCAGTTATGATAGGAACACTGAACAGGCACTGAACACTCTTCCCCAATAGCTTCAGAAACAATTCGGCTGAAAACTAACAACACAGGCTTAATCCTTTCAGATAACAGAAGCAAGCATTTCACCTCCTCGTGTCCCATAACCCAATTCATGCCAGGTAAAGAGACAGCTGGGTTTCAGGAGATGTCCGGTGCTCAGTACGGAGCAGAGCAAATAAAGGAAATTGAGTGCACCCCAAAAAGGTCCTGCAGGGCTGAGAGGCGCCCGCAGAGGGCGCGCCGCGGGACACCCGAGCAGAGCCGGGCTGGGAGCGGGACCGGGCACCTCCGGCCGCGCACAGCGAACACAAACCGGCCCCGAGCGGCCTCAGGCCTGCCACAGCAAAACCTGCGGGTGGGATTTGTATCATGAACCGCAATGGGATTTGTATCATGAACTGTGCAATGCATGCCTACAAATCCAGTGCCAGCGTACGACTCCAGTAAAAAATCCCAATATCTCAATTTTGTAGTGGCATCTGGGAGATGCAATTATAGCACTTGTCTAAAAATAACAGTAACTGTGTTTGTAAGGCCATCTTTCACATGTCATCTATTTAGAAATGCATTTTCCCTGTCAAATGTAAAGTAACCCCAAACTCCTCCATATCCCATACCCACTTCCCAACACCTGGGCTGCTCCACAATCTAACTCTGAATTGTTAGTGAGAAACAGATCCTAGTACTAGATAAATTCCAATACCACATGGCAAAGCAGCTACTCCTGCTATTAGCAAATTACAGCTGAGCCAAAGCCACCAACCAACTGACCCACAGCATCTTGCTCCTCCAGAAAGGGTCTGGTCCAAGCACCCTGCTCAGCATTCCTGACTTTTAACTACAAAGCTGCCTAAATAGAAGGTGAAGTATTTTCAGGACTGCCTCCTTCATAGACAGAATCACAAAAACAAAACAAAAACAACCAAAGCCCACTGCAAACAAAGGAAAACCAAAACAAACAAAAAACTCACACATAAAGAACCCACTCAAGCAGAAGTGTCCAAACCCAAAAAACCCCAAAAGACCACCATTAATTACACACCTGGGACACTATGTGAGCTACCTTTTTTTCAGCTGGAGCAGACTTTGTGACATACAGGCTTCAGCAAAGCAAGACTAACCAGTCCTCCTCCATCAGCCACCACCGTGTTACCCTCAAACAGCTCAGCCAGGAGAGGCAGCTGGAGCTCCGGGGGAGCCCTGGGGAGCAAAAACAACCCACAGAGAACTGCTACCTGTCCATTACACCTCGCCTCAGAATGGTCACTTTGTATCAGCATATTAAGGCAGTGTCAAGACAGGGTTGGATATTCTTCTGAAAGAAAAGGTGTCTTTGTATGAGAATTTTACTGTCCACTATCAAATACAGGAAAAAGCACACTGAACAGCAGCAGATCCTCAGCAGACAACTGCACCTCATCCCAGCTGCCCACCTTTCCACTCAGCTACAGATCAGCTTTTGTACTCAGGACTGGCAGAAACATCAGAGCAGTACAGACAGCAGATCTACTTCAATCCTTTGGTGCTGCAGGACTAGAGGGGGGCATACTAAAGCATAATCTTTAAAAATAAACTAATTTAAAAAGAGACAGCCAAGAATCATCACAGGCCAGAATTTTTCCTTGCACAAGTTTCTAAAGCACAGAGAATTATTGATGAAGAGCCACAAACTGATCAGGAATACCTGAAAAGCAGAAGCACCCTCACCTGTATGGGAAGGTAAAAACAGCACAGTGCAGGTTCTTCTGACCTTCTCAATTGAAAAAAAATAATAATAAATGGGACCCTGTGATTCTTCATGTCTGGCCATTGCCCCCCTCTTCCTAAACGGGGGTTCAAAGGTTCTGGGGACAGGCTCGCTGGGGAGCACACAGCCCTGGGCTGTGAGCAGGGCACCCTGCCAGCCCCACGGCACCGCCGAGCTGGCACGGACAGGACAGCAGCACCCTCCTCCCCAGGGAGACCTGAGGAGTCAACAGCCTGCTGCTGCTTCCTGGCTTCAAACGCTGCTTCTTCCACTGATGGCTATCAGTGTGCTTCAAGTGCTTCCTAGATTACTGGAAAACTTCACAATAACTTAATGAGAGACCCGCAAATGATTCATAAATGCACCAAGAGCAAAATGAAACAAGCTCAGCTTCACTTGTTAGCTGAGACAGCTCTACAGGAGGTATCCAAGCACAATAGCTACACGCTCAGTCACAGCAATGAGGTAGGGAAAAATAATCACTTTCAGGCAAGAGATTCCCCTCAGCTCATGGTATGTTATGCCAATAAATGATACACCTTGCCTTGTAGGTATTTCTATGACCGTGTTCATACTTGCTTCAGGAGACACTTAAATATTTTCTATATGTATTCTCCATATGAAACTGAGAAACAGATTATGAAATTAAATTAATTCAGCAGCATTTTAGCCTCAACCTAAAACAGCTCAACTGACTAACAGTGCCCATTTCTGCTGTTCTGAAAAAGTCACAGCAGAAGTCACCCCCAAGTGAGCTGTGATCCATGTCACCCTTAGTGAGGCCCAGGAGTGAGGCACAGCAAACCCAGCTGTGCCAGTGCCTCTGTTGCTGGCAGTGCTCTGCTGCCACAGCAAGGTGTAAGAAGACCAAAAATCAGCTTCATTCCTTGGTTCACGACACGGGCAGCAGCACAAACTGTTCCACACACCAGCCCAGGTTCACTCTGCTGCTGCTGTCCAGCAACCTCAGGTAGCACATATCCCAGAGGTATGTCCATGGCTCCTCCAGGAATTAACAGTAATTAGTTCAATTTCTGCAGCTTTTATGACTGTTGCTTAGGCTCCATAAATAGTCTTTGCCACAAAAACACAAGCTATGTACACTAAACATGTAACTGTAGGCCATTATATTAAAAATTAGAAGAGATACATGGCATCAATTACAGAGCTAAAGCATCAGCAGATACAGAACAGACCAGCAGAGAGCAGCTCTGAAAGCTCAACAAAGCTTTAGCTCAGCACTGCTGTGCTTTAGGAATTGTACATTTTTGCAGAATTCTAATATTTTAGTTAACTCAGCTACAAGACCATTTTTTCCGTATTATTATGACAACATTTTTAGTTATATTCTCCAGGAACATTTATTGAAGGAAACAACATCAGACATCACTTCTGCAGATTGCCAGCTCAGACACACCTAATACACAGCACTTGGTGTTACAAAGGCCCATGAGCCATCACCAGCATCAGGAACACAAAACTGGGTTCACTCTGTGATATCAGGGTGATAATTAAGAGTTTCATTACTCAACTTAGGTTCGAATTTAAATCTTACCATTTAAAATGTCAATAACTCATACAAAACTTAAAACATTTTGGAGTGTCCACCTATATGCTAGCAACTTTCAAGTAGTTTCTCTAACACATTCTATCACTCTTAGAAGGTTTTTTTACCTCAAAGAAAACTCCTGGAGTTTACTTCTGAGTTGTTAATATATGCAAAATCCTACTTCAGTTAGCTCCCTCTCTTCAGCTAATTTTACAATCCCAGTGAAAGGCCAATCACTTATGAAAACCAAAGGCCACCAAAAAGAGCAAATGAATTGATATAATCAGAATTAAATTCCACAATTCTTTAAAGCTGAAAGGATCCATTTGTGTATTCCTAAAGGAGACACTCTTGTTGCATTGTCTCTTGCTACATGGCTGGCACAGGAGGTCCTTGCAAGGTTCGTGGACAGTGTATCCTGTTTCATAACATTAACAAGAGAACTTTAAGGGGTTATTTGGGAGTAATTCCCAGGCAATTACAGCTACAGTCCCTATGGAAAAACTAGACCACATGAATTGTTTTCTTACACCTCTGGATTACGTTGCTAAATTCTAGCAAGTATATAAGAAAACTTCCTTTTAATTTGAACTAACTTTTAATGGGCTGATTTAGTTTTAAAGCCCATAAGCAAAACACTGCTCTATCAAACTCAAGCCACAGAATAGGACAACTCTTTCCACAAATGTATTCAAAACCAGATTCCACAGAAGTGAAGTAATATCCATGGTTCCTAGGCTTAACTACTAGGACCTGAAAAGGGTTCCTAGATATGTCGCTATCTGTTGATAGGAAAGAAAAACAGTAACAAGTAAAATAATTCAGTTCCTCTCCTGCTTCCATTACTGCAGGAAAGCTCATCCACAGCAGAATCACCCAGGCACAGCCACGCAGCTGCTCTTAGTACAGCAAACAGACCTTATCCTAGAAAATGTTGGAATCCATCACCTGCTAAGCCAGCAGGGATGAGTGGGAGAATATGAGAAAGCTACTCATTTATGAGCTGGGTTAATCTTTTTTCCACTTTTCAGCCTACATCAGTAAAGCTGGCTGAGGGATTACAACGAAGTGAGCTCCAACAGCTATCTGATTTGGGAAAAACAAAACAAGAAGCAAATCTGATCTGAATTACAACTCTGAGCCTTATTTTTAATTCATATGTTTAGTAAGCCTGTTATTCTGCAATTAAGGGAAGTCTCAAAATGCCCGTAGGTCAACACTTTGCTTGATACATCAATGTAGTACCCACAGAGTACAGCATTCTGTGCAGTGCTTATAATAATTCACAAAAAACATTTTCCGTTTCAGTTCAGTTACAGGTTTATCAAAGGAAATATATTTTTAACATTAAAAAAGTGAAACATTTTATGCCTGTTTTATTCCCCATTTCACCTACTTTTACAGCTTTTGCTAAAAACCTGATACAGTAGTTTAGTTCTGAAAATAATTCAGCACCAAATCCATGGGGAACCAGAAAGCAATCTGTAGCAGGTCAGATATAGTGCCCATGTTCCAAAGACTTGGAATGCGGGTTGCAATTACATCTGAAAAATAAAGCTAAGGAATGTCATCAAGATGCTGTAAACCAGGAGCAAGTTGGGTGCTCCACACAGCATGCTGCCAAAAGGAACGCCTGTGCATTCTGAAATCAACTCCTATTGCCGTCTGCTTTCCCATATTATTTCAAGCTAAGTTTTTAACACATCACTGGCAGGCACTACCCACCTTTAGGACTGTAAAACAACAAAATACATTTCTGGCCTCGTTACCTTCCCAGGCACCAACACTACATGACTCTGAGGAATCTGGGCCAAACTCACTTGGAAAAAATTTTTTTTTTTTTTTCAGAAGACTAAATTAATTCAATCTTGACATTTTTTTGCCATGTATCACTTCAGTTTTGCAATTCTGATAGAAGCATGATACAATTAATTCTCAGAGAAACATCTTGAGTGAGCACTGTCATATCATCTCATTTTAGAGCCTTTGAGCTTCCTCCAGGTCAGAACTCCAGCCTGAGGTCTGTGTCCAGGCTTTGGTGGAAAACAAGGGAAAACATCCTTCCTCTAACCTGCCTGTTCAATTCTATGTGAAAATGCAGGTAAATGTAGCTACCAACACCAGGCAGAAATGAAAGCTCTGACATGTGTGATGGTTTCTGCCACGGCAGTCCCCACTGCTGCTGAGGGTGCTGTAGAGCAGCAGGACAGCAGGCAGGGGTAGTGCCACGGGCTCGGTGTTACACGCTGCTACTCAACCCTTGGCACAGCAGAGCACATCAGGGGCAGCTGCATGACTCCAGCAGGGAATTTTTCAGTATTGCTAGGTCAAACAACACATACACATTTTGGGATAGCACACCAGGAGAAGAGTGCTGCACTTAGATATGTCTGTCAGCAGGCATGCACTGGATTTGAACTTTGTTATTCTCAGTTCTTCCTCCCATACTTCTCTGGCTTAAAAAATTAAGTAACAGATTTATAACTGTAAAGGAAGTCACAGGACTATATCCAAATTTAAATAATTAAATCATTAAACTGCCTGTTACACTGGAAATGTGATATTAACAAAAACAAACACGAATTTATTAAATTTATAAAGAAAAATATCCAGAAGAAAACTTAAAGGAACATCTATGTTAATATTTTAGAAATGAGGGAAGGTATAAACCACAAAGAAATCTAAACAAGAACTTAAGACAGAACTACTTGTTGGTCCTTTATCAATTTTCAAATCTTGTTAAGCAAAAATTGTTTCACTTGCCCAGAGGGGGATGGGAGAACCAAAACCAAAAAGCTCATCATAACTGTGATCTATAACATCTTATTCTATTACAGGGAATAGTGTTCAACCCTTCCATGACACTAGAACCAAAAATAACAAAATCAGGGTTCTCGTAGAAGGTGTCTCGTCTTTCTTACCATCCACCTTCATCTACTACACTCCTGCCTCTCAAACAGAGCTGAAGGTGAGAGACCAGAAACTTCTACCATTACTGATTGAACAGACACCATCTGTTTAAAATACATACAGACACTCATTAATGACATCATCCTCTTAATAGATTGCAAAGACAGGAGCATTTAAACAAACCAAATTGTTTATCCAATCTCTTTCTTCACCCCAAAAAGCAGGTGAATCCAGCACAAGACAAGCTGCCAGTGCTGTTTCATTACGGAAGAAATAGTCATTTATCTGCAGCAAACAGCCTAGCTGTGTCCAGCTGATTCTCCTCTAGTCTTAAAGAGGGATAAATGTAACACCTTTGCTTTAGCATTAAGCAGAAAAACAAGGCAGAGGCAATCTCGGGGGGAGGTGGGGAGGGGAACACTTGTCTGTCTAATTAAACCAAAGGAACTTAAGGTTTGTGGGGCACAACGGGAACGATTAACATGGGTACAAGAGCTCTGCAAGGTATAAATAATCTCAGTCATGAATGCCCCCGTGCCATCTCAGGTGCAAACCAGTGCAGCACCACACCACAGAGCCTGTCACCTAGCTCACAAGAGGTGTGACAGCTGAGTCACCAGCCAGCCCCAGAACAAGAGGTGCCTCTGAACAGCCTTGGACCAACTCCCTCAGCAGGGACCTACTTAACAACGGATACCAGGAAATTACAGGACAGGCACTGCTCTGCACCACCTACCAACCTCAGCCAAGAATGGTCCCACCTCGGCAAACACCTTCTCAAGGCTGCAGCAGGTAGTTACTAGTAGAAAACATCAGGTAAATCTTCCAGAATCAACAAAATCACAACCAAAATTATATATTTATTGCATTCATTTAATCACAATCCTTATACAAAGTCCACAAGCAGCCAAGCCAGGCTACAGAGCTCACTCACAAGCAGTATCATTAAGAAGGAAATGGCAAAAATAATTCCAAATGCATTAACTAGCAAGTACTTTGAATTAATAATGTTGATTTTTTAACATATTTATATATGCATGAGTTCTCTTTGTATTGGTCAGTGTGACAATGCTGTGCACAATATTAATTCTGAAAGGACTGTATGTTTATAGTCCCAAGGAAATGGAGTTCAGCATACACTTATTTTGTACATAACATTTTTCTTTGAAATTTCCTGACAGTAGGTGCTAGCAGGAAGTGAAATGATAGGTGGCTTCCAAGACAGTGAATTAAAAGCAAAAGAGCCTAAGTCACACCCATCTAATCCCTTAAGGAGAGAGCAGGAGGTTAAAAAAAAAGAAAACAGAATAAGCTTTTAAACATTATGAATGAGAAAAACATTGCCTCATCCAGGTCCTGCCTCAGCTGAGAGGAAAAGGCCCTTTTTTCAGCAACTGAGATAAGATACAGGTTAGCAACACACATCTGTTGGGCTAACCCGCAGCAGCTGGCATCTCCAGGGTAAAACTGGAATTCTGCTCCTCAGCAGACAAAATCCTGGTTCTCGCCGAGGCTTTTAACATGTACAGTAGGTCTTAGGACATGGTAGGAATGAAGAAAAGTTTTGTTCTAAAATAACTGTAATACATGAAAACCAGACATTTAACCCAACCCCAGTGGTGGCACCATCCTGCTCAGAGCACAGCCCTTCACACTCCCCCAGCATGGACAGCATTCAGAGCAAGAATTCTGAGGAAACAGCTTTATGCATTTGGAAACCGATCTTAAACAGGTCAGGATTGTATCTTAGTGTAAATGCCTACTTCCAAAAACTTAAAGTGTAGCCTACTCTGTCAGGCAGATCAAAAGATAAAGCAACATCACCCATTAATAAAATCCTCAAAAGCTGCATCAGGAGCCCCATTCCCCTTGTGTCAGGTAATAAAGCAGCTCCTGGGAAAGCCCCTGAACCCCAGCAAGGCTTCACCAGTGCAATACATTTTTAGTAGTCAGGTTGTCCTGCCAATGATACCTAAGCTCTTATAGAAGGGAGAAAGAGGAGCCAGTTGTAACGTCACTGACAGATCTGCAAGTTTGGACAGTGCATACCTTAACGACTTCTCTGCAACAAACCCAACAGGAGAGTCCCAGCACCATTCTATCAACATACATGGCTCTGATCCTTGGGAGAGATCTTCATTTGCCATCACAAATTACATGTTAGAGGCTGGAAACTCCCCCGCACCCTAGAGGAAATCTGAAATTATCTATTAATAATAATTATGGATTTCTATTGTCCTCTTGATTTCCTGAATTTAGGCCTACACAGTTCTTATTTTCAGCGCCCACTTCATGGATGCTTCAGCTGCTCTCCCAGTCTTGGCCTTTAGTTTAGAAAATGGGCCTGAAGCTCACCACAGTAGAAGGGAGCTGACCTAAACCAAACTATTCCAAAGTCACTCTCCTTCGTACTAGGTAATTCCAACCCCTCTAGTTCAGGAATACAGGGCAGCCACAGAGGGTTGCAAAAGAACTTACAAACATATGCAGTCTATACCTGAGCTACCCTGAGGCACAGAGGTCCAGCTATTGTTTGCCCAGAACCCTCCACAAGAAGTGTCAATACATTACAATTAATGATGGACATGGGCTATGGAGTTCTTCAGGAATACAAGGTTGCAGTGCTGGACAAGGCAGTCAGCAGATGTTGATTCTGGAGCTGTCCCATCCAGAGCAAAGACACAACCTGAGCTCCCAGGCTGGGAGGAGCACAGGAGGCAGGACAGGCACAGGGGTCAGCAGGACAGGCAGGACAGAGCCTGTGTGCAGCCAGAAAGGAACTGCTGATGCCTTTTGGTTCTGCAGAACCCAAACGAACAAGTTACTCCTGTAGAAAAAGTTACTGCCATCACTTCAAGGGCAAAAATCAACCAAAGCTGTTAAGATGGAAAGAGTTTTGCTAGGTTCTTCCTTGGCCTTAGCCTGGATACGCATTGGACTCAGGTATTTGGCTCATGCAGCCACTGAATCCTGGAACAGCTACTCGCAGTGAATGAACTAGAAATAACGCAGAAAGCACTGCCCCTTGTTTTAATTTTGGGCATACTAAGAGAAGCACAGTCTCTTTCTTGTGTGCCCATCTCCTATCACAAACTGCACTCCAGAACTGAGACCCCCATGAAAAAGCAAAACCACAGCCTGCTTCAGAACCACCCATGTTCAGTGCTGCACTTGCTCCAGTCAGCACTGAAACCAGATGGGAATGCCATGAGGCACATGTGGAACAGGAGAGCACTTCCAGAGGCAGCCCTTCCTAGGTGCTTCCTCCAATCCCTATTGTATTTCCCAAACCCTTTGTTCAAACGCTTTTCCTACACAACTTTAAGCAGTAGTACCCAAGGGGGACAGCAATGCTCCTACAGAGCTACAGTGCCCAAAAGGGCTTCCAAAATCCCAAGATGTTATTTTACAAGAACTTGGCACACAAGGAAGGGCAATGCAATCCAGTCTGTACACTGACAGCAGTCACTCCACTGTGGTCACCAGAGTAACCAGGGATTGTCTTTTTCTGTGTGCCCACCCATAATCCGCTCTAACCAAGAAGTTCCATGAACAAATAACAGCATGAAGCCACAATACAGAGGCTTGTCTAGATTCCAGAAAATCTTGTGTGTAAAACACCGCCACAAAAATTGCAATTCCTATCTAAAGTGTAAATAAAATCAATTCAACAAGTGCATATCTAAGTGGATAAATTGAAGCGGTTATCAGACAAAAAAAAAATCCGGCTTTGCAACAGTGACTGGTCACTTCTCACTGCCAGACAAATCAAAATCCACCCTGCAGAAAAATCAGTCTCAGAACAGAATGTGAGATTTGTTTCATTTCCGAAGCTTCCTGCACCATTAGATTCTTCCCTAAAGAAGAGACTTCATTGTTACGGCAATTAGTATTCCTCCACCCCGGCAAAGGGAGGAAAAAAAAAGCTCTGAAAGGGTAATCGAGCCATTTCGCAGCTTTGCCTCCTTACTCCACCCAGTCTCTTCCCTGCTCAATGGCTGCTCACAGCATCCACAAACATGGGAACAGCAACAGAAACACACAAAAACGAGATGCCCGAGAACAAGCCGGATATTTGCAATGCATCTTACAGTTTTAAAATATTTTCTTTGTTTAGTCCCCCAACAGAATTTTCCTATTTAACAAAATGACTCTAAGGGCAAATAACATTCTGACAGCAGACCCTCCCTCTGCCGAAAACCAGCCAAATGCTGCACAATCATTTACAAAATGATCATCACTGAACGGAGGTTCTTTAACCACCACCTCCTAATGCCATGAACAATACTGTCATAGGAACATATACTTAAAAGAATCACCACAAAAATACATAATTTAGCCAGGTCAATATGCCCAAACATTTAATTATACTAAAACGATGTTTATTAAAGATTTTTAATATAGCTTAGATTAACCTTCCCCCATCCCTAGTAAGCAATTCATTATGAAAGGGCTTGACCTGCACCAACCAAGCCCACTGCTGCAGCACTAGTGAAATGGTTCGAGTGATACCATGGCAAAGAAAGGGAAGGTGTCACATTATTATTGGTATTAAAGGTCAAGTTTAATTGCATCCACCTTAAACAAAAAAAAAAATTTAAAAAAAAAAATCTCACGCCCACAGAACTGAACAAACCCCAAACTTTTCAAGGGAAGCACCACTCCCACCCCCCAACTTCCATCAAAAGCCCTGCCTGCCTATAACCTCCTGCCGAAACAAAACCTCGCGAGCAGCAATTAATACAGGATTTAAGCAATATTCTACGGTTTTCACGGGAAGCCTGTGCACCTGCAGCCATGCGGGCAGTGAAATGACCCCCAGAAGGAGAGATCAGACCTCCCTCCCCCGTTTTACTGCAGCTGGTTGTGAAGGTCTGAGCCACCTCCTATCGCTGCTGCCCTGCTGAGCACTGCAGGAAAACTGGGGATGCGAGACAAATTCTGAAACAACACCGACTCCTTGCCCTGGATTATTAATTCTCGCCTTGTTTTCGGTGCCTCGGCCGCGCTGGCGATCCGGGCCATCGCCCGACGCCCGGCCCTGCCCGGGGAGAGGCTGACAGGGAAAGCCCCGGCAGCAGCCGGGGAGGGATGCTCGGGGCCCCCTCCGCGCACACACCAGGCCCATCGTCCCTGAAGGCTATTTTATCGCTGTTTACCCCGGCCCATCGCCTCCTCCCGGTATTTGCTAAGTCACGGACGGAGCGGCGCGGCCCGCGGGGGGGGGACTCGGGCCCGGCGGCGGCTCCGCGCCCGCCCCGCCGCTCCCACCGGGCCCTGTTTTCCTGCAGAGTCACGGCGGGAGCGGGCCGGGGTGCGCCGCCGCCTCGCTGTGCCGCGCGGCTCCGGCGCCACCCGCCTGTCCCACTCACCGGCGCGGCGTCCCGGTGCGGGTGCGGGGTCCCGGTGCGGGGTCGCGGTCCCGGTGCGGGGTTCCGGTGCGCGGTGCCGGCGCTCGGGGACGCTCCGCTCGCTCCGCGCTGTCAGAGGCGCCGCGGCCGCCGGCGCCATCTTGGGCGGCCGAGGCGCCGGGTGCGTGTCCCGGCGTGCCGCGCGCGCCTCCCGGCGTGCCCTGCGCGGCCGCCCGCCTGAGGGGCGGCCCGGGAGCACCGGGGATAGCGGGGATAGCGGGAATAACGGGGATAACGGGGGTAGCGGGAATAACGGGCGCTTTCCGGGACACGCCGGCAGCGCCGGGCACGGCCCGCCGGCCACCACGGTCAGGCACCGCGGGCGCGCCGGGTGTCGCCGAGCCCCGGGAAGGCGAGGCAGCGCGCGTCCGCCACACCGGCCCTGGGCGGGCACCGGGCGCTGTGGGGCTTGCCGAGTGTCCCGCCCCGGGGGTCCCCTGCCGGGACGGCTGTGTTTAGTGAGTGCCCGTGTCCCTTAGGTGGGATCACCGGCGTGGAGAGCAGCGCTCGGTCCTTTGTGTCCGTCAGCTCCGGGGGCTCCCCCGCGCATCTCCCGGTGCCCCTTCACAGGGGCCGGTTCACTACAGAAACACTCGCGCTTTACCCCGGGAGCTGAATATTCGCAGTATCTGCAAATCCCACTGCGTTAAATCTGGAAATGTCCTTTGTTTGGTGTCTCAAAATGGTAGTTCAGGGTGGTAAACTGAGGCACGGGCCGCTGCTGCTTTAGCCCTTGGGCTCACAGGAGGGGACAGCAGAGGCCTGGCAGCTCCCGTGTGGCCAGCACAGCCAGCAGCTCCGTCCAGCACGGTTCCAGCAGTTTGTCAGGGGCAGCAGTGCTGGCCCAGGAGCCCTGCAGAGCCCAGCACGGCGAGCCCTGCTGCTGGCCCGGAGTGCCAGAGCCCTGCAGGACAGTGACAGTGACAGTGACCACAGCCACCTCCAGTGCTGGCAGCAGTGCAGAGAGAGCGGGGCCACGCAGCTCTCTGAAGTGCTGACCCAAGGGAAGAGGTAATTCCGTGTGGGAAATTATCCAGATAGAAAAAACTGAAAGAAACTAGAAGAGACACTGAAAATTTCGTAATCAAAAGCTGTACAGCCCTTTCTGTGGAGATTACTGATGCACAGTTACCTGATGGAGCTCTGTGTTTGTACCCAGAGCACCTGAGGTGCTGCTGTCAGCCTTGCCTGTGCTGGGCCGTGGCCCCTCGCTTGCTCTTGGTTGTTTTATACAGCAGTTTGCTGTATAGAACAGGGCTGTGCAAGCCCCCTACACCACACAGGCACTCGTCAGGGTTATTTCATACTCAAGAAATGGGACTGAAATGTAGGGGAAGACTTTCAAATGGTTGCCCAAATTACCTTGGATTTACTTCCATCTACTTGCAAAACAGGCAAAACTGTTTTGACAGCCTCAAAATTCTAATCTTTCAAGTATTTTGGGGTATGTATTCAAGTGATAATTGAATCTACCCAACAAATTAAATCTGGTTCGCAGGGATTGGGGAATTTCCCAGAGATTGTTAGGACACTGGTATTTTATTCTCCTTTTGCAGCTGGCCTGCCTTGTAATATCAGTGCTTGATGCTAGAGTGGGAAGAAGTCCCAGCTGCCAGCACGGCTGAACGGTGAGGAGTCTCAGAGCCATTTTTCTTGATCATTGCCTTGATTGCCACCATGTACCCTGATGGCAGCAAACACGGACCCTGCGCCTCAGTGGGGACAGGCAGATCCAGGTTGCACAGCTCCTTCTGGTCTCAAGTTCAGTTCTTCCCTCAGAACATTCCTGAAGGCAGTGTGTGCAGCTCGCACGGCTCTGCTGCAGCGTGAGCCAGGCTTCTTCAGGGGAGCTTTTGCCATCTGGGGTGGCACACGCAGCAACAGCTACTACAGCTGGGGTTGTGATTCCAAACATTCCATCACACGCTTCCTGCTCAGCACGGAAGCTGGGTTCATTGATAATTCACATGTTGCCTCTGAATGAAAGTTGTCATTAATATTCTCCGCGTGTCGGTGCTTGCGTAGCGCAGCACCTGCAGTGGCTGTGCTGCTGCAGCCAGCTCCTGCGCACGTTGCGCGTCCGTCGCGCTGCCTGACCTACAAAAGATGTGAGCTCTTACAGCACAGGGCCCTGCAAGGGAAAGAGTTGCATGAAAATGCCTCCACAGATTTGAGCTGAAAGATCAGTGCAGTTTTAGGTCGGGACTGAATTCCAGTGACACAAATACTGTCATTACAAGGTGCCTAAGCACATACCAAAGGAAATTGACTTGTAGCTATGTCTTGCAATTCAATTTAATGAGTCAATGGGCATGTCTACCTGTGTCATTAACCCTGTCACTAGGATAAATCACAAGAAATGAGCATTTTTTTTCCTTCTTTTTGTTCACTAGTGAATAGTGACTTCTCTGTGGCTCAAGCAAGACTCTAGAACTGCAAGTTTCCACTTTATTGTTCTTATAGATGCAAAAGTTTCAGAAATCCCACTCCCAAATCCCAATCCCACTCATGTGGCCTTTCCTCTACATTATAAATATAAGGAAGAGAGCAATCTGTAAGTGTGTCCTGCTCTACATGACATTCTAAACAGCATTAAAAAGAACATAAACAAATCCTGTGTCTGAGGTTCCTGTGTGAGGAACCTTGGCCCTGTGCAAAGTCTTCCCTTGTTGCAGTAAGATTTTTCACTGAAGTGAGCCCCTTTTCTAATTTAGTATGAAGGAAATGAAAATTAAATTTTCAGCAGGTGCTCCTGTTCTACTGCTAAAAGCAGCCATGCCTGTTTTCATTCCATTTTGTGTCTCACCTGGCCTGCTGATCACATAGAGCTTATAGAGAGTTTATGCAACTTTTGATGATGATGTGTTTCCGTATCTCAATTCAATAGTCTGTGAAAGTCCAATGCTATTCTGAAGATACTGCTGTCACATGGTTCCTTCTTTAAAATCACGTGTTAGTCCTTTTCCTAGAGCCAAAGGGTGAAAGTCCAGGTGCAAGCAGCATTTCAGCACTTATCAGTTCTGTTTCCTCTGGTGTCCTCTGCCAGGCCTTATCCAAACCCGAGTGCTCAGCCTGGAGCTGCAGCGTTCCCTGGCTCCCGTCTAGTCCTGGGTTATCTGCTGGCTCCTCCGTGGTTTTGTGAGGTTGTAGTTGGTGTGTGCCCAGCCTCACGTTCACCTTCTCTGTCCCCATACAGTCAGTGGGATGTTAAAAACATCCTTTTTCTGGGAGACTGTGAAAGCAAGTGTTGCCTGTAATAACCTTGGTAACGTTTTTAACATAGGAGTTTTAATTGCAGGTACTTATTGTCAGACAAGATGTCTTCTGTTCCCAGAATTTTAAAATTTATGAGAATTATATTATTCAAGGATAAATATGCTTACTTAAAAACTTTTATTCAATAGTTTTAGTGAATTATTCCTTATATCTTCAACATGTTTTTCAGGGTTATAGTGAAGGCCAGTAACATACACATTCCAGTTAAAAGGATGGTAAAGTAGTGCAGGAATAATAAAGCATCCACCTTTTAGTCTAATGGACCATGCACTTTTGCCTGCAAAAGCTGCACATAGTTCTCAGACTAATGCTGCTGCTGAACATGCAGATCAGTCATCATAGGCTCCTGCAGCTAACCAGGATAATTTGTGCATTAGGGTCTGATCTGTGTAGAAAACTGCAGCAAAGGTTCGTGCAGGTGTTTGGGATGGGATGCCTTGCTCCTGGCTCTCCCAGATGTGCTGCACAGCTGCAGTTCAGCTGCAGTTAGCAGTGTGATGGACTCTAGCACAAGCCTTGCTGTACCTCAGCATCCCTTGTCCACTCAAGCTTGCACTTTCAATTCTGCTTTTACGGCACAAATCTGTTCATGATGCTGTAAAACATCGGACAAGCTCCATGGGTGCTGCAGCATTCCAGACACAACTTTATAGGACAAATTATTTAGTCAACCCGTGGATATTGGAGAAAGATGTTGTTCATTCTGTGACTCCTTGTAGACGTGGGGAATGGGGAGAGCCCCTCAGGGCTGTGCCGAAGAAGCCGTGCCGCGCTGGAGCGGTGTGGCGGGGCACAGCCCGTGTCCGCTCCGCGGTGCGGCCGGCCGGGCCGGCTGCTGCGGGTCCCAGCCGGGCCTGGCTGTGCGCCGGGACCGGCACCATGCAGGGAGAGACGGCTTTTAGTCTTACATTAAACATCTCAACAGCAGCATAATCCTGAGCAGAAATACTTCCTCGTACAGCAGAATGAGTGCTCTTTTCCTGACGTACAACCTGTTTAGCTGACAAGCCTGCACCAGCTTTAATAAACTGACAGTGTATCCCCCCCATTAAAAATGGCAACATTTTACAACAAATAGAGCTATTCAGAAATGTAAATGCCATACCAATGCTTTATTTTTTACATTTTAGAATATTTGTTATTACCAGAAAGTGAAAATTGTCTATTAGATTAGAAACACACGTTTCTCAGCAACATCATGAATATTACTGGTCTAACCAGAGGACTGAGATGTTGACATAGATGTGTGCTGAGAGCCCCATCAGTTTTAAAGAGCTAGTCCAGGTTTCTTTCCAACAGGACAGAATATTGCAGCTTCCCTACAAGGAGGAGGTAGGTGGCTCAAATGCTGTGTGATTCATGGCCGTAAGAATGCACCACCACCAACCCATGCATGGATACTCACACGCCCTGATCAAATTATATGTTTGACACATTCTTAAACTGAACCTTTCTGCAAGCAATTACACACGTTAGTGATGCTGTGATTCAGTGTGGTGCTGGTGATGATGAAACACTGCAGGGCTGCTCCTCATGGCACATGGCACCAGGAAACAGGAGCCTTAGCTTGCCTTTTGACCACTGGCTTCCCTCTGGAGAACAGCTGTAATGAATATTATCTTAAATGCTTGTGAAAGGACAGCTTAGAGACATCCCCTGTTGCAGTAGGTATTTTCTAGTAACTGTACTGAAAGTTGCAAATGGAAGAAAAAACCTGAGACTTAAAACTTTAGTCAGAGAGCAAAGACACAGACACAGAGTGGGACAGAGCTGGCTGTGGCTCTGGGGGGCTGCAGCCTGAGGTGCAGCTTCGGGAGCTCTAAAGGACAGAAGCAGTGAAAGGGTTTGTTCAGTGGTACATGAACAGGAACACTGCTGCAGTCAATCCCTTCTGGGTGCAACTGTAAGTCCCAAGAGGGAGGGGAAGGGAAGGAAGAAGGAATATCTGTCCATTTCTGGAAAAGTTACAAATTCTTAACAGTGATACACTGTGATATCGTGTGCTTTGTCCTCTCAGGAGCTCCTCTTCTTTGGGGCAAATCATTTCATGTCTCTTGAATACTTGTTAAAACATCTCCAATGCCAGCATTATTCATTCATGTTTATGAAGTCTGTTTATTTAGTGCTTCAGTAAATGTCACCATAAAAGTAATATTATCAAGTATTGGAAAAAATCTTTTCCCAAACCAGTGGTAAAGCTCTTGGTGACTGTGATGGAATTAATCATCCAACCAGTCTGCAATGTTTATAGAGAACAGTGGGTATGTCTCCTCACTCTGCTGGCTGAAAAGCTCTCTCAGACATTTGGTGTACTTTTGTTATTTTTTCAAAGCATCATTATGTTTATATATATAAAATTAGAAAATATACAGTTTAGGATGTGGCATTTTTGGCCAGGTTAAAAAATGCACTTAATTAAAATTACTTCAGAAAGGATCAATTGTCCCTGACTCTCTACTGGATTTTCTGTATTCATTCCAAATAGGAAATTCTAAACAAATTTCATTAAACTAATGTGTATTACCTAAAAAATTGATAAAAGACTGAGTTCTGTGGTTTTAAGAGCTCTCTATGAAAAAGGGAATAGAACTTTACCTCAAGGTAAAAAATCAGCATCCAACCGTGACATAAGAGTTTGCAGGCAAGACTTCCACTGGTTCCAGTTAGAGCTGCGCTGTAAGGAGATTATAGTTATGTAATAGAATGTTTTAGTGAATCGTTTCATAGTTCATTAAATTTTCTGTGACTGGGAGAGATTTGGGCAAAGTGGGCTCTGAACATGACAGGACATGATTTTCACAGTGTTTACCCTTTATTTTACACCAGTACTCCCTCTGACTTAGCCAGGAGTGATCCACAACTCTAACTAGGAACAAGATGTCAGACTTGAATTGTAAAGATTACAGTTGTGAGGTTCAGTTTGTTCTCATTGTGATCCATGGTGAGATCCTTGGTTAGAAGTGGTGTTAATAAATAATGACATCCTGTATTTGGAATTGAGAAGGATTTCTAATTGAGAATGATTTACTAATCTTAAAAACAGGAATTAACTCCTCTTTGCTTCATTTAGAGTCCCAGTAGATTTCCATTTGGCCTGGAGAGTTTTTTCTGTCCCCGTTTTCAGGCTTCACTGCGTTATCTGTATTCACTGCTTTATCTCCTATGGCATCTTCTTCATTATTAAGCAGGGTCTGAGAAGGAGAGATTGGATTAGAACAATTTTGTCATCTTATGGCACAAGACAATATAAAGTATCTCCTAACATTTTTGACATACTGATAAAGCAGATTTTTTGATATGAACTGTGTCTAACACATCTGATCTGTACAGTCTTCCAGTATGTTTTATTTGCAGAGCTCTGTGATTTTTCAAAAACCTACCAACCAACCAATTTTTCTCATGGAGGGGAATGTAACTCAGCCAGGGATGCTGACCTGTCCATAAAAACGGAGAACTGCATAAATATGGAGCTTGAGTTTGCAAAGTTGTTTCTTCCCATGGCAACATTTCCTTTTCCTAGGATTCTTTTTTTCTCAGGACTTAGAATTAATCAGCCTGATGGTACATAACACAGCTGAAAGAAATACCCTTTGTTTTCTTTTAAGTTTCCAATGTAACCATAATTAAAAAAACAAAAACCAAACAACAAAACCAAACCAGACAGTGTTGGGAAGGGCGACTGATTGACAGTGTGCCAGAATAATGGAGTTAGGTAAGGCTGCTAGAAAGCAATTGAATTATGGTGAAACAGTAATTACTACAATGGGTGTCTGGACCGTAAAATTTTCAGCTGGAATACCTCAACAGACAGTTCTGAAAAATTTGCCTTTGTGCCACCTGCACATCTGTGGAACAGGCATGTCCACTGCTGGAGAATGCCAGGGTAGGAGCTCGGTTCTGGAGCACTTGTGTGTGCAGTTCCCGTAGATCACAGAGCTTCTGTTACAGGAGCAGGAAGAAATGAGGTGAGGAGTCACTGTAGTGAGTTCAGAAAGTAAATTATGAGGAATAAAAATGGACTTGTTTGGGAAAAACTCCATCTCCTACCTTGTCTGTCTGCTCAGGAGACCTTCACCTTTTGTTTTCAGGTGAACAGAGCTGGGCTCTGTTTGCCAGGGGAGCTTTCAGAAGCATTCTTTGAATGCAGAGATACCTGTAGGCAATTTCAGCAGCACAGCTTTTATTTTCATTTTCTTGACTGAAGGAGACCAAGCACTGAAAAAGGGCGTGATTGCATTTTAATAACCAAGAAATCAAGTAAGTTTCAAATGGCTAAGAACAAATTCTCTGGGGAAAAGAAACCAAAAGCATTTCCACCTTCAGCCTGAGAGATCAGCCTTCAAAGTGTGTGACCTGCCAGGTTCTGGGTTCACCATTAGGTACTTTGTACAAACTGCCTTTTTAAATTCAGGGTGGTTTTCCCACAAGGGAATCTTTCCATGCTCCGAGTTAATTATGTTTCTCTCCTCTCGAGTTTCTTTACTACCTAGAATTTTAAGCTAATGTAGTCTATTTCAGGTTTTTAAAAGTGCTCAGTGCTATGAGATCTATGTAGTCATCTAAAAAAGGATTTCTTAAAATCTGAATACAGGGAAGTAGAGGACAGCTAGGGATCATCCTAGTTCTCACAGAATATTGTGTCTTTGGGCTGGATAGAATAGTTGTTCTCAAGTAGTCCTGCTATGCAAAATGTGTACATTTTAATGAGGTGAGTTAATCCCTGTGTTCTAGGAACAGACTTTGATAGTATTATCTGTCATTACTTACAGAACTGCATTAATTAGAGTGCACAGAGCTATTCTGGGGCTGCCAGACCAGTTAAGGAAAAACAGTGTTTTACAGGACACTAAAATTCAGCTGCTTACAAGCACTTGGATCCAGTTGGGGTCAATATCAGCAGGGACTGCTGTACAGAGAGAGGGCACATACTCTCCTAAGGTAGTCCCTGATGCTGAGGTTTTGCAATAAATCCCTTGCCCCACAACTTCCACCAGCCTTGTTTTTAGCTGAAAGTCTTCAAAGCCTGTTAGCAAACAGCAACAAGTGTTCTACTGACACCTAAGATGGGGAGAGTAAAACACCAGCAGTGCTAAATGTCACACTTGGAAATGGCAATTGTACATGTTCAGCAGCCCATTACCCCCTGAATATTAAAAAATAATGTGGGTTCTTGCTGGGGGGATGCATCACCAGTCAGAAGATGGAAAGCACAGAGCTCAGAGAGAGCAGAGCCCACTGAATGTGCGGGCAGGAGCTGTGCCAGTGAGCTGTTACCTAATAACTTGGTAATTGAAGCTTGGATACAGAGTCAGGGAGCACAAGGGAGCCTCTTGCAGCCTGACATTTAGAGACCTGAAACTGAAAATCAACTAAAATGACTCAATTTTTTTCTTTTTTTAATATTAGCCATCCAGTGTTTATGTGAGCTCTGAGACATAAGGGGGAGCAAAGTGGAGCTGAGCATGGCTGTAAAGCCAGAATGGACAAGTGGGGTCAAATAAGCAAGCAGGAACCTTTCTGGTGTCAGCCTTGAACAGTGAGGGCCCTGTAGTCCAGCAGTGGCAGGCCACTGTCCCCAGGAGCAGGCACCAGCACCACATGGAAGTGCTGGGAACGGAGGGAGGTCAGCAGGTGCACTAGAGCCAGGTGCAATGCCTTTGTTCCCGTGTCCCAAGGGAGCAGTGGGGTGACCTGAGAGACACCTGCAGTGCTGACTGCAGGGGGGAGTGATGCTGCTCTGTACAAGAGGCTTCTGGAGGCTCCTTCAGTGGCTGGTGGTGGCTGTGGTTTGTCATGTGCGTTCCTGACTCGCCCATAAATTTGTGTGAAGATTGTCAGTAATTTGATTGGTAGGGGCTCACCAGGTAAAGGACAGTAAAGGCTGCTCAGGGGTGGTCAGAGAATATGCTCAAGCTGGTAAGGGCTCCCTAAAAGGCAGTAAGTTTCCTGAAAACTTCTCCAGCATGGATGCAGGAAAATCAGTTGTCCAGCTGAAAAAAAGACTAAAAATAATGTGAAGACAGCAACTGGATTAGTTTAACATTCATGCTTGCCTTAATATCTAAAATGCTTTCTTCCACCTTCTATAAGCTTATGGAAAGCCCTCCTGAATTCACTTGGAGCAGGTCCTTCAAGGTGCAAATGAATCTTTGTTTAAAGAAGGAGGTAACACCAAGGAATACAGCTGGCTCTAACCAGTGGACACATTTCTGTGCAAAGATTTGATTAGTGAAGTTCTTTCTTTTCAGATCATTTGTAATGGATGTAAGAGCTTGACATTAACTATTTACTGTATCCCCAGACCAGCTTAAAACCACTGTGGAACCTCCTTATGGTACATTGGAAATGGAGAAGAAAATGTGAGGACTTGTAGAAAGTCCTTTAAGATCTTGTAGTAAAATTAATTTTCATGGAATTTGGATTGTTTTACTGAGTGACACAAACAGCACTCTACATTAGTACTGATTTATTTTTGTGCACTTCGTTCTGTCATTCAAGACAATTTCATTTTGTGCACTTTGTTCAAGACAATTTTCAATTGTCTTGCTTCTTCTGGAGTAATATATGCAAAATGAATGTAAAAAAAATTAAATCAAAATTGTGTCCTTTCTCACTATGATTTTGCTAGTGCTAGTAATAGAACAGGGTGCAAAGCAAGTGGAGAATTTTGCCTTCAGGCATGAGTCTGATTTCACTGCATTTTTGTTCAGTTCATTGTTGTGATGTTATTCTTAATTTATTTTAGTATTTTTACTAATTAGAAAAATACTCAACAAACTGCCATTAAAAAAATTGTTGTGCAGCTCAACAGCTAATGCACATTTTAATCTGGAGTGTTGAGAATGATGGTGAGAAGCAACACAGAATGGAGTGGGGGTAGGGAACTTGGAATAATTCAAAGAACTTGGAGAGAGGGCAAGTAGCTAATTTTATTCCCATTTATCAATTAAGGCAGGATTCTGTGTTTATCCACCGTGGCAGACAGAGGGAAGGAAAGAGAGGAGGGTGTCATGGTTGGGTGTTTGGCTGTGAGCACCCCAGCTGTGGTGGGAGAGGTGAGCAGAGCAGAGCAGAGAAGCTGCTGTTGGTGTTCACCATCAGAGAATGTCTGGGGGCAGCGATGGGCTCCGAGGGTCTGCAGCCCCACAGCAGCCAGGTGGCCAGTCCCCACTCAGTCTGCCAAGGGAGGGATCGTGAGCTCGGAGCCAGACAGGGTGCCAGGTGGCCAGATCATCACTCAGCATCCAATTAACACCGGCACTGGTTTGGAGCCAGGCTCCCTGTGCGACCGCGACAGGGAGCATCCCCGCACCCCCAGCCGGCCCCTGTGGCAGCTCCTGCTCCTTCCATTCCCCTAGAAAGCTTGGGCTTCTCGAGACTTTGCTTTGAGTGCTTTTGGTTGGTTGGGTTTGGGGTGGCTTTTAAGCAGTAAAGCTGTCTGAATCTTTTGGATATCTCTGTGTTATTATTTTCTAGCACTTTCTCCATGGCTCAGAGCACAGCTGTTCTGTGCTGGGAGCAGTGAGTCTGTCCACACAAGAGAGGAGCTACCCAGGTCATTTAACGTCCAAACTGCATTGGAGTACTGATCCAATTTAGGGGATGTTAGCCCGTGGCTGCTACTGGGATCGTGGCACAGGTGGAATGCCCCTGATTATACCTGAATTACTTGCCAAGAATGCTCCACTTAGTTCTCATCAAGAATTTTAGAGATAAGGACAGTTTTCAAATTCTGCCTTTCACACTGATTCAACATTCAATAAAAGCAATTGCCCTTTAAAGGTTTTTTCACCTCAGTGGATTATGCAAGATGCTCTTAATTATTTACACATTATTTGATGGCTCTGCTTTTCCCACTCTTTACATCTGTCACAAATTTTCCATAGCTTGAAATGAAAGCATAAAATTCAAAATTTACTGTGCTCATGTGGGCATGGTAGTGGAGTTTCTGAGAAAGCTTTGAAAGACAATCAGAATTTGGGAGATGGAATGGCCCAGTGAGGTTGTTGTTCAAATGTTGCTGTTTGTCCACACTGGTGGCTCTCTGGAGGCAGTGCATGTGGCCTCTTCTCAAGCCTTACTGGTCTGCCATAGGAGCAAAGCCAAAAATTTTTGAAGTCTTTTCCACTCCCTAGAAACCAGGTTGAGACATGTAAGTAGAGGAAATCTGTCAGTTTTGTTCATATGTTGTGAATAGATAGAGGTCTTCCATTTGTAACATCTTGCATAAGTACTAGGGTATTATAAGAAAATAGGTAAGGGGAGTATTTTAAAATTTATCTCTCTTTAAGCTTCTCATAGGCTGAAAATAGCATTCCACCTTTAGGCTGGCAGTTAGGGCAAGATAAACATTTCAGTATCAGGCAAACGGACTGGCTGAAAGTGAGATAATAGTTTATAGGAATGGAGCTATTTATAGGCTGCAGGATGCAGCCCCATGACTCACGGGGAGCATGGCAAGGTGCTCTCAGGGGACAGGCCTGGCCAGCATCTCAGAGCTGCCACTGCAGTGGCACACCTGACAAACAGAACCATGGCAGGGGCTGCTGGTTCTGCCTGGGCAGCTACAAATAGTGACATTTAAAACTCACTGGCCAGGTATCAGATTGGTCACATCTCACTGATTTGCTGTATATCAGTACAAGGATATATATATGAGGCAATCAGCAACACCAAGCAGAGTGTTTAAAAGAGAGGGTGGCATCTCCTTTGGCAGGTGGAATACAAAATACCAGTGCTTGTTTCAAGTTCTCAAATACTCTATTTGTTAAATCATATAATACTTCTCTGTGTTAGACTTCTCAGTGATGAGGCAGGAATAGCAGTTTTGATCCATAGCTCCTTAAAGCCAGTGAAATATCCCAGCATTTTTGGATGAAGGGGACAGTAACTGATGTACCGTGATCCTGAGTTGACTCAGAGCGGCCCTGTGACCTTGTGCTAGCCTCTCTCACCAGTTTCCATGGCAAAACGGAGCTAACAGTGCTCAATTATCCACTTTATCTACTAAACAGGGTTAAGGCTGGGGACGTTTCGACCATTTAATTACTCTTTGTAATGAGCTCTGAAGAGAAGTGACTAGGAGCCGGTGGTGGTGGAGTAAATCTCACAGCTGCTGGATAAACTGTGCGGGTAGGCTGGGAGGCCGGGCAGCAGCAGATGCCGGTGCTGCCCGATCCCGCGGGCTCGGCGGTGCCAGCCAGGGCCCCGCGGTGCCGGCGCCGGCGGTGCCAGTCCCGGCGGTGCCGCTCCCGGCGGTGCCAGTCCCCGCGGTGCCGGTGCCAGCGGTGCCGGTGCCGGTGCCGGTTCCAGCAGTGCCGGTCCCGGCGGTGCCGCTCCCGGTGCCGCTCCCGGTGCCGCTCCCCGAGCGCTGCTCCCCGGCCGTCCCGGCGCGATGCCGAGCGCCTTGCATCATCCGCCCGCCTCCCGCTGTCCGCCGCGGCCGCGGTAGTCCCAGTGACGCTGGGAGGAGGAGTGTGTCCGCGGCGTTTCTGCCCCTTGGATCGCTCGCAGGCCATCCCGCGGAGGTGGGGTTTCTGCCGTGCTTACGTGTCTGTGTTTTAAATCAGGCTGTCCTTGTGCAGCTGCCCTGCAGCCAGCGTGCCCCTCCGTGCCCTGGCACACAGCGCTGCTGCGGGAGGCGGCCTGAGGCTCCTCAGCCCCCGAGCCCAGGGCATCCCTGCCCGCCCCGGTGCCCCTCTGCCCCTGCTCGGCTCACCGGCCCGAGGGAGGGAGGGAGAGCTTCTCCAGGGAGCTTGAGAGCAGAAGGGAGCCCGGGAGAGCAGGCTGTGTGAGACCGAGGTCTTGGTTATCAGGGCAGACAGGCGGCCAGCAGCGGGCACGGCAATCCCCGACCCCGCTCGCCATCCCCTGCCCACAGAGGAGCCCGCGGTGCGCGCCGGCTCTGCCCTTACCGGGGCCGGCTCACACAGCTGCACCAGCAACCCGAGCACGTCTGTAATCTCTGGCCAGTACACAATGAACTCGCTGAGCAGTTTTAGTCCCTGAAAATTATTTATTTTGAAAAACAACTTAAAACAAGAAGCTTTGGATTGGTGGCTAGATTCAGAAATGCTTTATTGTCTTGTTTTGACTTTAAATGTTTGTGAAATATAATGAAATTATGATTCTGTGCCTCTTTCTTGTGTTCTAATATGATTGCTTTTAGAATACCTCCATCATTTTGGACCAGCAGAAGGGTGTTTTCATGTCAATTTCTAATGGCAGGAACTAATGTAGTCCTATTGTTGAAGGTGGTGTCCAGTCAGAGGGAAAACACAGAGAAATTAATGGCCAGCTCCAAATATTTCAAAACTGAAAGTTCTAGGTAGGGCCTTCCCCAAATAATGTTTTCCCATTTTAATTAATTATTCAATCTCTATTGGCATTTTTTACCAGCATCATCAGGCCTTACAGTATTTACATTTGGGGGTTTTTTTCAGGATGTTGGAGAACAACATGGGAAAGAACGAAACCCAAATTATATTCTCTTCAAAGATATTATCACTTTGTCAGTAATGTAATATAGGGCTTGTTTATCAGTGACCTCACATTCTTTGGCACCAGTTGAGAACCTGCTGAAGGACCAGACAATTGGAATGCCTGTCTTTAATTGAGCTGTCATCAAGCCAGCTGCCATCCTAGGGATCATGGAATCCTGTCCCTAAATGTCTATGACACCACATAGTTTTGTGGGGAGTTTGACCACAAGAGGATGAGAGTCTTCTCCAGGTTCAGATAACCTCTCTCTCCTGGTGACCCCAAATTGCGCAGTGGGCAGGCCCTTGGATGGGCAATAGCAAGGATTTTGCAAGACACATGAAAGGTTAAACTCTTTGCTTTGGTTGCAGGTGGCTTTCACTACAGCACTGCTAGATTCATGCTAATTTCAGTGTACACTAGATGCTAACCTCAGTGTATTTCTAATTTCAACTTTCCTTGCTCCAGTCCCTCTGCTACCCCCCTGGACACCCTCATATCCATTACCTGATGGCCACGCCTGGCAGAGTGCTCAGAAAGAGCTGGTGAAACACAGAGCCCCTGCCAGACACCATGAACAGTGTTGCCCCAAGGAAACAAAAATTGCCTGTCTATTTTACACCCATGTGCTGTGCAGATTAGGATGTGGCTTCAGGTATTTGAATGCTTTAAGCCTGACTGTAAGATTTTTTTTACCCCCATAATAATGAAGTGGAACTAAATGCTCTGTTTTCCAATATGCCACAAGGCTGATTAAATAGGAGGCTGGGAAAAGGGATGAAGAGTCAACATTTAGCTTTGGGTATTCTTTTGTTTGTTATTTTGGAACAGTAGGTTGGAGCAGATTACAAAGCTTGAAATGAATATAAATAGTTTCCTGATTTAAAAAAAAAGAGAAAAGCAGAAGAGTACTTAATTTAAACCTTGCCCTGAGGAGCTGGCAGCTCAAAGCCAACACGTGGACTTGTGTAGTGGCACTGTAAAGAGTAATTCCAAACCAAAAGGAAATTAAACTCATCCACTTGGGTTTGCTTCAGTGTTCCCCCAGCCCAACTGTCTGTAGAGCTGTTACCAACATATTTGCACTGGGAATTAGGATGGTATTATTTGTAACAGCAGTTATTTGTAACAGCTCTCCTCCAGTGCAGAATGCCTTCTTGGCACCAAATGATTTCTCAGCAATCCTGGAATGGCAACAATCCTCATAATTTTAATAGTTCTTATCATCTGGGAAATACCAATCCATTTCTGGGGTCCTGGATTTACTTATAGCATTAAGATTAGCTAATAAATATAGTAACAGTGATATCATTGTTACCTGTAAGGCTGGCATGGGCAGGAAGCTTCACTATCTGACAGCTGGGTAGAACAAGAAAGGAAGAGTCAGACAGGGCATTAGGGCAAGTGAGGAAGGGAACAGCAGCCTCCTCCCTCCCAGCTCCCAGAGCGACCTCCAGGCAAGCTCTTCCCATTCGTCCTAGCCCTTGGTTTTCCTGAAGAAATCTGGCAAAGGATCAGGCAATGCATAATGGAAAGGCTGCTGCATGCTGCAAGTGACAAACCCCACAGCGTTTGGCATTCATTTCTGCTGCATTTGGAGACGTGCACTGGGTAATCCAATATGTCTTTTGTGTCTTATCTGGTGTTGTTTGCAGCAGGCCTGTTTAGTGAGCGTGTCACCTTTAGGCATTAGTGATGAACAACATCTGAAAATGGAGCCCTAACAGGCTGCTGCTTCAGCAGCACGAGAGCTCAGCTCGTGCTCCCAGCCAGCCAGGGCTGCACGGCCAGCACTGCCCACCAAGCCATGCTGCCCTTAAGCCAAAACATGAACTTATGGTAACACAATGAAGCACTTTGGAAGTATCACTGGAAAATAATACACCTTCATTTATCCCAATCTCCCTATTTACTTCTTATTTACAGATCTGTGCAGGCATAAGTAACATATCAATGCATTTGCTTACTTCATGTTGCACCTGCTAATTACAAAATATCACTCTCTGCCTAGTGCATTAGGAATTGTAGAGGGGTTTTGGACTCACTAATAAATACAGATTTTATTATCTATTGAGAACGGGGCTGAAAGAGGACTTAGCAAAAAAGGCCCCATGAATGGTGTTTTTATTGCTGTCCTTTAGTGAATATCATCCAAAAGGATTTCAGCACTATACTTTGCCATCTCTTCTAAGCAGAATACAAAATTATATATATATATATTCACTTGTACTTTTGCAGCACTTTGGGGAAGATGGGGCTAACTCTGACCCAGTTTTTCACTGAAGTGATTAGTGGTTCGACGTGCCTCAAACTGAAATCCATTAAAAGGTGCTGCCGTGCTAAAGCTTCATCTCTGGTGATCAGGTTTCTTTGAGAAGTCTGCAGTTACCCACTCAAAAATAGACTCACTAACAGTCACTAAGTAATTTTTGAATATTTAGGTCACTTTTCATTTCTAGTTTTCAGCTTTGGAGGCAGAACCTGGTGCAGGTAGTTACTCTGAACTCTGCTGTTCCCACTTCAGTAAGGGGGAATTTCACCATTAACTTTGGTAGCCAGCACTTCTAGATCTGTTCAAATTTAAATGTATGAAAATTTCAGCATTGCTACTATCACAGTTCCATGTTTCAGAATGGTGTATCACTTGCTTCTGTTCCAATTCAATCCTTTTGATTAGTTAGGAGTTCTTTTGACTGAAAAGGCCATATCAATATAAGCCCAAAAAGGCTGAGGGGCTTGGTATACTTCTTTCTTTTCGTTTTATGTGATTTCAGCCATACCTGGATTTGAGCATTTGCTGAGCTTCAACAATCCCATTATAACCAGAGCAATGCAATTTGTCTGTAGACAAGCTCTTAATGTCATTTACAGTGATTATATCTGTGCTAAAATTACAGTATTGGTTCAGAGCAATGTCATTATTTTAAATAATTATTTAAAATAATTGTAAAACAAATCAGCCATCCTTTTTTTGTGAAATTGCTCAAATGACTTTTCTTCAAGTACTTCTCTTGGAAGGAGGCCTGTTCTTGTTCCCCGTCAGGGACTGTCAGGTGCAGCCAGCCGTGGCTCAGGCAGTGTCACCACAATCCTGGGCACGTCGGGCTCAGCAGAGGTGGCACTGCCTGCTCAGAGCTGCTCGGGGTTTCCTGGCTGCTGAGGCTCTCCTGCAGCACAAGGAGCATGAGCGTAGAGCTGGATTGTTTATCATCAGTATTGTTTTATTACTATTATTTTCTGGATTTTCCATGTTGGTTGTACACTCTTTGCCTTCTCCAAGGATGGATTCTCCTTTACCTTGTACTTGTTCCCCAATGCTCATTCTGGCAGGTTGTGCTCACACCCTGCAGTCACTTGGCCAGAGCATCTTTTCTAACCTTTTGGAGAAATGGCTCTTCTGGCTTTAACCCTACAAACAAGAGCATGAGGTTAGATCTTGTGGTGTGCTTTTACACTTCGTAATACTTTGTAATAGTTTTGATTTTGTATCCCCTTATTTTCCCCAAATGATGTACCCCATTTTGTACACCCTTCCTTATCTTATCTTGGTACTTCATTATTTGATACTTGAAGATTTTAGGAGAAAAATAATAAAAGTTTCCCTTTCTCCTCTCCTAACCCAAGAGGATATCACGACAGCTCATGTTCTGAATGTTTTGTTTCATTGGGACTCTGGACAGTTTAAACAGAGAGAACCAGCCTTGGAAACGGAGCTCTCAAGGTGTCTGTGCTTGAGGCATCTGGCTCTGGAACGCTTTGCGGGCTGTCCATGCGAGGGAGACAGGGAGCCGGGCCGGGATGGGCTCTGCATCCCGGGCTGGAGCCGGGAGAGCCGGGCTGGGGCCGGGCTGGAGCCGGGAGAGCCGGGCTGGAGCCGGGAGAGCCGGGCTGGAGCCGGGCTGGAGCCGGGCTGGAGCCGGGAGAGCCGGGCTGGAGCCGGGCTCTGCCTGGGAATCACCGGGCGGCTCGGGACACCAGCGACCTGCCCGGAGACGAGAACCGAGAACACACAAGCTGCTATCAGCTTCATAAATGAGTCACCAAAAGAGAGAAAAGAGCCCTTGTGAAACCAGGCACTTCTTACACTATCAACTTTCACTAGTGTGGGACCTGAGCAAACGCTTTCAGCATCTAAAGAGATGATCCCTCTGCAGGGCACTCGGTTTCATCCTGATGATGTTTAAAGACATCATTTCATGTCTCTGAACGTTTTCTAATGCCAAACAAATGCCGTTTGCGTTTATGTGCTCAGACTAACAGTGACATCCAGTGGCTGAGCGACCCAACCACGGCAGCAATCGCTGCGAACGGAGCGGCCGGAGGACCAGCCATGGTCACTTAGGTCACACGGACTTTAGAGTGAGCATGTTACATGCCATTCGCAAGCCTTGTGTGACAGCCAAACCTGTTCCACCTTCCCACTTGTTCTCTTGGGAAGAGCTGCAGTGTCTACAAGAGGGATTGTTGTGAGTTCTCCTGTGCTGGTGGTGGCTTTAGGCATAGACTGACTCCTCTGAAAACCTCCTTTTATCTCTGTAAACAAGTCTTGCTGAGTCTGTGAGCACTTCAGGCATGAGCAAAGCTGATGGCTGTTCTGAGAGCTGCCTGGGCACTGGGGAACAAGCAGGGCTGCAGCAGCAGCACTCATCTAAGATGTAGAATATTGTTTCATGTCCTCCTGAGTCCTCCAAAGCCTTTAAAAGGAAAAAGAAAAAAGAAACCAAACCAAAAAGGTGACTAGAACTGGTAATGCAGTGTCATAAACAGGGTTGGAGTTTCTCTGTGCCCCTAAAGCGTCTGATCAGAGTGTGTGAATGCAGATCAGGACGTTTGTTTATTCCTGAGATGTTATTTGTTAGTGTCCTTGGTCCCAAAGGCAGCCCCTGGAGCCACCACTGCACAGTCAGACCCCGGGCCGTGGGCATGTCACAGGTGGAGGGAGGATGACCCACTGCTCTTTGGGATGGCTGCTGCACCCTCCTGATGGCAAACTGCAGCTCTGCCTCTCCCCCTGCTCAGCTTCCAGAGAGACATTTGTGTTTTGTTTGTGTTTTTTGTTAACAGAGATCTTAATGACGTACAATTCATAGAGCTTTAGGATGGTAATTACAACCCAAATGCCACATTCCAGGAACAAACTCGGGTATTTCAGAGAAAACTCACACAAAACCAGGAACAGCTCCCAGAAGTCTTCTGACATCAAGAGTACAAATAGCTTGATAGAATAAATGGTTGCTTCCAGCGTGAACAGAACTAATTTTAGACAGGAATCCCTAATGTGCCTGTCAGTGCTTCCAAATGAATGATTAAAGATAAAAATAGATTTATCATGTTTTTGCTTGCATGGGGCTCAGTTCTGTGAGCAGTACGGAATCACCTGCTGCAAACACCCCTGTGAGCCTGCCCTCATGTGCTGTGGAAATGGTTCCTCAGTGTCCACTGAGCACAGCTAATTTCATTGCACAACTGGAGACGGCCAGGTTGCAGTGACAAGAAGTGCTTGGTAAATTTGTTTTGACGTTGCTGTTTCCTGATTAACGTAAAAGTGCCAGTGCTATCAGGCCTGTTCTGCACTATACCTCATTTTCTTCTAAGAGCCTGCCAGTGAACTATACATACAATCAAAAAAGTGCTTTGTAAGGCTGACCTGAATGTAGATGTTGTCGTTTCTGTTGGTTTCCCTTCAAAGTTTTGGTTCTATTTGTTTTTACTGACTGTATAATTGAATTTGCATAACAGACTCCATCTAACAAACATTTTTCTTTTAAAATAACTCCACTTGCCTCTGTCTTGTGGCCCAATTTCTAACAAATATATCAGAAATATATGTTAAAATATTCATAGTACCAGTAATACAGAAATATTGCCACAATATCACTGAATGCCTTAAACACATGCACTTGTAAATACTGTCTGTGTCACAGGGGTGCAGTGTGGCTGTGGCAGCTCCTTCCCAAGCATCCACAAGCACTGGCAAAGCATCTATTCCCAAAATACCTGATGAGAAGACACCTTCATCACACCTGCTCAAAGCCCAAAGGATTTCACTCTTTTTGTAGGCACATCATTTATCAGAAGAATTAACAGATCTTGTATTTAAGTGCTTAATTCTCAACTAAAGAGTAAAGCCAGAAAAAATGAGTTCATTATTTGTCATGGATACAGAGCACATTTGCTTTTACTATGTAGAGTAATACATTTATAGTAAGAATTTATTCTTCAAGGTTCACGGGTCAAGATTAATCAGTTGTGACCTTGGCACACAGCTCATCTCTTCATGAGGCAAAAGCTGAGTAAGGCAATCTGAAACAAGGATCTATACCTTTATATAGAGCTGAGTCTGACTGAATGGTTGAAATGTAATTGAACAGCAAAAATAACATTCCTTTGCAGAGGGAGAATTAAAGACCTTTGGAAAAAGAGAAGTAAAATACAAGTAATTTTTCAGTGAAGTGACATTATGAATTAATCTCTAACATGGCTGAGGTTGATTGTTATAGTTCCTTCCCTAGTATAATCCTTTCTCCAGAGCAGTTCTCCATGCTTAAAATATTCAGAGAGAAAGATACAAACATCAACAGTTTAAATGCCAGGTGCTTTATTGACAGAGTGTTTGCTGTTTGCTGCCAAACAAAATTCATGTTTGTTTCTGCTTGGCATCTTTACTCACAGAACTTTTAATTTCTTATCTACTTCATCCATTCTGTAGTAGCAAACCAGACTATAACTGTGATAGTCACCCTGGCAGTTCCATCCATCCACAAGCCATGCTGCCTACCAGCCAGGACCAGATTCCCTGAGCCCAGACTCTGCTGGGACACTGGGAGAGCAGATCCTGCCTCAGCACAGATCTCAGTGTGTGCATGACAAGGAAGAGCTTTGGTTTATATGCTGACAGGGACTTTCCAGTGATTTCTTTATCTAAATAAACTCTCCTTTGTCACGTTTTTCCTTTTTTTACACCCATCAGAGCATCCTAGACCTCTGCCCCATTTCACCAATGTGGTTTCCCTTGATAAGGGCAATTCCTCACTCAGTGGTTTTAGCTGGTTTAAGATTATTTTGTGTTCCTTGTCAGGTTTAGCACATGAGACAGTCTTGACTTGTGTGTTTGTATGATTTTTATTTGTTCCTCTGAAAGCAAAAGGCTTTTGTATTTGCATGCATAATGCTGGCCTGAAAGCCCATGTGCTGCTCAGGATCTGGCTGCACTGCTCTGTTCACACTGTGTACTCAGCTCTCTTCACAATCCTTTTCAAATTGTCCACTCTACAGCTTAGCAGATCTTCACCTATTTCCACAGATGCAGAATCAATTCCTAAAAGGAGTATTTTTGCTTAGTGATGTAGTTTTCTCTGGCCTGCTCTAGTCTACACATTATTCACTAAGTTTACATGTTTACATAGAAAATGCACGACTGCCACCATCAAGAGGAATTATCTTGAGCCACAACTTTCCTCTTATTTCCTTCTGGGTTTATGAGCTTCCCTGCCAAGACTAATCAATATGTAAACCTCTGCATGTTTGTAGCTGGTCTCATCTTTGTATATTAAAAGTTGTATTTCATAGCTTCCAGCTCTCACAATTTCATCACAGCTTCCACAATACTCACCTCACTCCTGCAGGCATGAGTTTTGTTACTTTAAATATTCTATTCATTTTTGCAGTTGTTGACAGAAACCTGCAAATCTGACCCTGCAGGCTTGAAGATTATTAGGGACATTGCAAGGCACAGAAGCTTAAAATGAGGCACTACTTTAAAGCTTGGCTCGAGAGAGTCCTCATCCTGATGCATGGCTTTGGAATTGCAGAACTCCATCTAAGCTGCTGTGCATCCTCTCTAATATTTTGGATTGATGTTCCAGCCAGAGGAAGGACTTGGGAGCCAGCCTGTTGGTGTTGTGGCTCTGGGGCAGCCCAGGAGCAGCAGCCTGGGGCAGGCAAGAGGAGTAGAAACGGGGTCACACCTGCTTCAGCTGCCACTGCCTGTGCCCAGCACGGGCTTGTCCTGACACTGGTAAATATGGTTTGAACCTGACCTAGGACTGCTACTGCCTTTTCATAAATCCACTGAATCATTGATGTTTGTATTAAGGTTTATAATCTTGTTTTTGAAAAAGGAGCACTGACCTTTGGCTGATGTCATTTGCCAGACTTCCTCCAAGCAATGCCATCAAGAATTACAGGGATAATGAGGTGGAACAATTTATTAATCTGTGATCCCTGAGCAAATGGGCTACATTTGTTTTGGAGCCTTAATGTAGTGGCCATGGGTTAACCAGCTTGTAAAATCCCTTAGGCATTTCTTTCCAGGTGGGTCTGAACTGGGATCTCACTGACTGACCATACAGTAGAGAAAATAATGGGTGAAATCTATAATTAGCATCAAAACTTCTTGGATTTTCATTGGGTCAGGAATTCACTGATGGCTTCACTGCTGCAATTCTTTGCACCCAGAGAGCTCTGGAGAGGCTTTAGCAGAACTCCCACCAGCACCACAAGAGCTCAATTGACAGATTTGCTCACGGGAATACTCAGTGATTGATCTGTTCTCCTCCCTGTGTGAGGGCAGAGCTGAGAGCCCTGCCTGGTCCCTGCCCTTCTGGGAGGGCTGTGTTTCTCAGAGAGCAGTTCCCCTGCTGGTGTCTGTTCTTCCCTGCTCTGCACCCAAGGAGGATCAGGGGCAGCAGCTCCTTTGCCAGGCCCAGGCCCAGCCCATGGCACAGCCAGGGCTGTGGTGATGTCCTGTTCCCGGAGCTTGTGAGGTTTGGCCTGATATAGCATGAGCAATTCTCCAAATTTTGGGAAAGATGAAACTGCAGTTCCTCAGCTGACCCCTCCTAGACACTGAGCACAGGTGGACTTCGATAGACATCAGTCAGCTTTATCATGGCTGGGGTAGGCAAAGGATTTTAGTCCATAAAACAGATAATTGGATACTCAAGTTAAAATTTTATTCATCACGTTGTTTTCCTCTCTTGTTCTAATTTGAATCATATCAAAAGTGACTGATGTAACAGACTTTCAGGTTCAGCCTGTAGGTACAAAATGTCTGATAACATTGTTCAGGGCAAGCAGATTGATCAAATCCTGTAGGCAAGGGCTGGAATATCAGACTCCAGAATCCTTGGATGCATTTAAACATCCAATTCAAATAAATGCAGCTTACAGGAAGGGCAAAGAGAAAGACCTAAGTTGGGATATTGCTGACACCACTGCTGTACTACGATTAAAATATGGCTTTTGATTAGTAAACAGATGGATTTTGATCTGCATCATGAGCCTGAATGAATTTGTTGCCAGTTCTTGAAGCGATTTGTGTTCTTGGAATCAAACTACCAAACAGTAACAGATGTGAGTACACTGAGCTGTCAAGAGCTTAATGAAGTAAAACCGAGATCACTACCCAGTTTCAGAGAAGGGTTAAGGGGATCCCTTTTTGAAAGCTAATTATTTAGGACAGCACACCTGTCATTAGGCAGCAGAAGATACCAAAAATTAACCATTATCTCGCATGAGTTCTCACTCTGCCACATGTGATTGAAATGATAGACAGAATTGTAGCTCAAAATTAATTGAGCTTTCAAATTGGGAGCAAGTGGGAGAAAGAAAATTATTAAGGGTTATTAAAACCAGTTGAAATCACTAGCACAGCACACCTTCCAGTAGTATAAACTATTTCCTCTCACTTCTTAATAGCGTAAAGACAGTTTGGTACACAGAACACAGACAGTTAAATCCAGCAGACGTGCAGCAGACAAAACATCTGCTTTCAGCATGGTGTGGGGATAGAGAGCAGAGGAAGGCCCAGGTGTGGGATGCTCGGGGCTCTGACCACGGGCAGGTCTCTGTGTGGGGAAGCTGAGCAGTGACAGCCCCGTGCCTGCCTGCTCAGACCTGGCAGAGGCTGCCCTTGGAGAGAGCCAGCATCGCTCAGCCCAGGGCAGCCCGGGGTGACCCACGGGCAGAGGAGGCTCTGTGGCAGCCCTTGGTCACATCGGCTGGGTGAAGCTGGAGCTCTGCCTGGAGTCCCCCCAAATCCCACAGCTCACCAGCTGCTGGCAGCAGCCTCCCCTCCTCTCCTTCCATTCCATGTGGGAGCACCAGCCAGCCTGGCCAGGGGGAATCACCAAGTGCTTCCCAAGGAGCAGTTTCCATCCTTGTGGAGGCTGCTGACCAAGGCAGTCTCTGTCTAGGAATGGGAGAGCTCTGATGGCAGTGGTGGCTCTTTGCAGGTTGCTATATGCAAGTAGTTTTACCCAAGCAATTCTTGCTATTCAAATCACTCCCCTGGTAATGGCAAGCACAGGGCTCGAAAACCCAGGCATGGAAAGGAGACACGATGGCTGGCACTGGAAGTGCAGAAAGGAAGGAGAAGTCTTTGTTACTCTCCATTTTTGTGGTAGAGGATGTACAGTGCTGACCCTGAGGCTCCTCTGCAGAAAAGCAAATTTATAATTCTTAGGAGATTGCTGCATTTTTACAGGAGATTTGGGTGAATATATAACTGCCTCCATAGGAGCCTTTCATCATTTAGCATCCTACTGATGCCTGCTTTTCCTCTCCACAGGAATCCTGCCCTGGAATGATTGTAAATTACCAGGCAGAAATCTTTGATCACTCACCAATTAACTCCCTTCCTTTCAACATGTAAAGCTCTGTACAAGGGAGCTCCAGTAACTTCAGTATGCAGAGAAACATTTAAATTCAACATACTGAGAACTTGGTTACCTGCTTATTCCTGAACAGAAAATTTCTTCTGTGGTTCTTTTAGACTGTTCCTTTCAAGTAGGCACAAATCCAGTCTATGAATACTGATGATTTCTACATCTGCTCTTACAAAAACTGAAATCTTCTAGTCAAACATAGATCCTTGAACTTCATAGGTTATTTCACTGAGAAATAATACATTGTTGTAAGCAGAGAGATTGAGATGGAGAGAGAATGCTCACTTGTTACCTTAAATTTCTTTTTTCTTGGGCCACGGTGGGAAGCAGTGAAATAATCAAGGTGTGCCTCAGCTCTGGGAGCAGGCGCAGCCTTGGCTTTAGCACTGGCCCAGCACTCGGGGCCGCAGTCCTGGCTCTGCTCAGCTGCAGCCAGTGCTCCCAGGGATCACCTTCCTCTGCTTTTCAGATCCACAAAGAGAAGGATGTGCTTTCCTTCTAAATGAAGGATTTTCAGTTGTAATTCTGCATGATTTACATATCTTTAAAGATTTTTTGGTACTTTCCAAAGGGCAAACTTCGTTTCTGAGGCTGGGTGTCAGCATGGTGGGTTGGTTGCCTCTTGACGTGAGCTGGGCCAGCAGCTCACCAAGTGATCCTGTTGGCAGGGTTAGGTTTGGTGTTTGCCAGTTTTTGACCTTCTAGAAATTATTGTCGAGTTTCAGCACAGTCTCAAGTTCTCATTTTCTAGTAAGTTTAGGACTTTTATTTTTTTAACTCTACACTCTCTTACTCGTTCTTCCCAGCGGGAAGTGCCCCACATACTGAATCCAGCAGTGGCAGCCACAGAATTAGACTCTCACTTCCCCTGTGAAAACACCACAAAGTTTCTCTTGAATTTTGTTCTACTTTCATTAAACCCATGAAGGGATTTTTAGCTGTAAAATAAGTTTTACTGACTCTTGCTCTCCCAAAGCAGGTATCTAAAATAAACCCAGTGATTATTAGCTAGCTATGTTACAGTAAATATTAAAAAACAGGGGGGACATTAGTGTCACCACTGAAACAGGCAGATCTTGCCATGGAAAACAAGATTTCAAGGTAGAAAATACCAAACAGCCTCAAACAAGTAGTGTCAGAGTAAACAGAGAAGGGTGTGGCCTTGAGGCCAGAGCAGGCCCAGGAGTAAAGCAGGTGTCACTCTGGAAGCAGGTTCCCCGTGTCCTCTGGAGCTCTGCAGAAGCCCTGGCAGCACTGAGGGGTGCCCAGGTGAGACAGGCTGCTGGGCGTGGGGGCTGCTGGAGCCCAGCAGCTTGGGAGAAGTATGGCTGGACACCCTCTTCAGCCACTTTTTAAAGAGTAAAACAGTTCCATTCGTTCTTCATTTTTCTTTCACTCGATATTTTACAGCAAAAAGAAACCTTTTCCTGCTAAGATGTCTTAAAGTAAATGCATTGTAGGAATTTGGGTGTTATGGGTATGTCTGCATTCACAATCAGTAGATAATTGCATTAAGCTCTCTTTACCTGGAGAGACCTGAAATGATATTAAACCTAACAGTCACATCAGTGCCCAAACGACATAGATCACTTACAAACTGAGATGCTCCCTTCTGCCCTCAAGCCAAAGCCCTTTCAGAAGAGAGGTGTTACCACCCACCACCTGTCTCTCCAGCTGTCGAGATCCGGAGCCCATTCATTAACCACGAGCAGCTCTTTTAAATTATTAAATTATTAAACCTGATTGTACATTTCTGGAGACCATCGAGCTGAACTGACAAATATCCTCTCCATGATGGTGTCTGGGTCTGGGCTCTGCTCTGGAGGAAAAGGCTTTCTCCATCATTTTGGTCACATTCCTTGAACTGCCCCGATGGAACCAGCGCTGGCACAGGGCGCAGGGCTGGCATGGGCCCAGCTGTCTGTTCTCTCATGGCTGTGTTATCCTGGGCTCCAGGAGCCTGGTGGAGGATTCTACCCAGTGGGCAAAGCTGAGTACTGGGTTTAACTAACCTGTGCCTAAATGCAGTTTCAAAGGTCTATTGTGTTTAGGGGTTTTTTTCCTTAGAAGTGAGTCACAAAAAAATACAGTAAAAATAGGATGAAAGTGGTCTTTCTTCCTCTTGTTAGATTGCTTTTATTTATAGTCCAGTTACTGTGTAACAGCCTGCTGAATATCCAGGAGACCACTGGGCAATCTACAAAAAAATGTAATCCAAAAGCAAAAAAGCAAGGGAAGAAGGAAAGCAACTTGTCCTGTGGTACAATTAAAAGTGGATCCCAAGAACAGCATGTGATCAGGGAACACAATAAAGCAAAGGCTGGTTCAGTAGAGGTTGCACATGTGACATAGCCACTGGGATGCCCTTCTAGCATCCCAGAGGGCTCTGCACACATGGATGGCCTGCGTGCCTTTGCACCCCACTGGGGGCTCACCATTTACAGAGGAGAAACAGGAGTGTATTTAAATCAAAGGTGGCTGGAAGAATCCAGCACAAACATTCCATTTCAAAGCCACTCTTCCTACAGCCCTCCCTGCCAGGCTCCCAGCAGCAGGCTGGGGAAGATGCTGCTGCTGGGGGCAGGCTTGGGCTGCTCTGCTCAGTGGGCTCCTCGTGTGGGGTCAGCCAGCCACAGCCTGTGCTGGCTCGGTGGCTGTGTCCCTGTCCCTGTCCCTGTGTGGGCCCGTGTCCCTGTCCCTGTCCCTGTCCCTGTGTGGGCCCATGTGGCTGTGTGTCCATTCCCAAGGTGATGGGGAGAGGGTTTGGTGCAGCTGGGGGCAAAATAGCTGCAAGCTGCTGATGGAGCCTGGGCCGCGGCGGGCAGGAGCAGCCAGAGCACAGCCAGCTAAGCAGAAATATTGGCCTACATTTGTTTCTCCGCCTGGTGGAAGGCATGCGAGTTACTATGGCAACTTGTGTTTTCTGTTCGTCAGGCCTACTGACTCACTTCTGAGGGAGCCGTGAAGAAAAAAGATTGTTTTCTTTCTGTGCCAAGTCAAGTGGCTCCTTTCCTGCAGCCCAAAGCTCTTGTCTGAGGGCTGCTGGTCAGGGCTTGTGCCTGGTGCGACTTCGCAGCATCAGTTTAGGGCCAGAAGGAAAGACAGTCGAATGTGACAACATCCTCATCCCCTGGAGAATACACTGGCAATGAGTGAAGTTTATCTTCATTACAAGAGGATGACAGCCCAGCTGGAAGCCCAGGACAGTCAGGCTGGTGCTGGTGGCAGCGCAGAGCTGTGGCTCCCAGCACGTGCCTGTGCCATGGGGCAGCCAGGGCACACACCCTCAGGGAGCTTGTGAGTGCCGATGGGATAGAATTACCCGAGAGGCCCAAAAGAGACACTGCTGAGGTTAGTTCTTGTAGGGGGAATCGGAGCTGGTGAGATCACAGCTCACTGGGAGGAGTGTGCAGAGCATGGAGCCAGGCAGAGCACAACGTGTTGGTTCCTGACCACCTCGTCACCTCAGCTTTTCTAACGGAGAAACTTTCCTGCATAACCAAGCTCGATTTTCTAGCAGAGCCCAGGGATGCTGAGTAACCATTTTTCCTTGAAATGGAGGGGAGTTTTGCATCCACTTCTCTCGGGCTCCACTGAAATTCCCAGCTATTATACCCTAGAGAACGCTGCGAACGCTCGCACCACCAGCAATTCTTCTGATGCTTTTTCTTTTGCCTAATCACAAACATATGGCACACTTTAGGGGAGATTATCCTGACATTGTTAGCTTTAAAATGCAGTTTTTTCTTCCAGCTTTCCAAGGTCACAGCAGCTATCCAGTTAAAGGCTAGAGCAGGAATAAAACGTTAACGCAGCATGACCTTGGTCAATCAGTTAATCTTTCTCTACCCTATTTACTCCAGCAAAGTAAAAATCCATCCTCACACACTGCAGAGTGCTTTGAGATCCTGGGGTGAAAGGTACATCATAAGCTAGAGTATTAATTATTGAAGGCCTGATAGAGTGCGTGGTGCTGGAGGGAATGTAAATGAATTTACTGTTGGTGTTTGTTTGTGCACAACTGTAAAATACATTGGTCGTGGAGGTGCAGCCCCCGGGCCCCTGAACCACTGCAAGGTGTGTGAGGGCTCCAGCTGCAGTGTACTGCCACTCCAGGGAGTAAGAACAGTGTAAAAGATAACGCTTTTGCCATGGAGCTCCTTGTTGACTGCCCTGCCAGGGGAGGTCAGGGTGCAGGCAGCTCTCTGCTGTCACCTGCAGAGTGGCATGTGCCACCTGTGCATAGCATGCAGGGGCACAGCCTCCCTCTTCTTCCCTGCTGCTACTGCAGCCTTGAGGTTTTGTGGGAAAACCTATTCTAAAATTGCTATAAATGGGTTTTCTGGCTGTTACATTAAGCTGGATTATACAGCATACCACATTGATTTTTAGATTTGAGAGTGCTGAATAATTTATGTGCACATTGCCTCCCAAACCAGACTGTGGCTGTGACAGCCCTGGCCTTCCCAGAGCAGGCACAGATAGCTGTGGTAGGATACAGCCAAACTATCAACTCTCTTACATTTTAGTGTCTGCTTTTAAAAAGGCAGGTCATTTCTAACATAACTTTGTTACTGAGGTTTTATTTTAAAGTGTCCAGGAGTGTTATCCCACTGCAAGCACAAAGCATGATTTTTAGAGCTACTGTGCCTTAAAACGTGCTTTTGCTATCATTCCATTTTAACTTGGCCATGTATTACGATATCCAATTGTTTGATACAAGCATGAGTACACAGAAACAGCAAAAGGAAAATTGTCATTTTATGAACCATGAAGCTGTTTATCATATATCTAAATAAAATCCTTTTTCAAACCTTTTATCAAATTGAATTGGCTTGTGCCATTCAAGCACTTCTATTTTTCACACGTATATTGTAGAATACATTTAAAACTAAATGTGGATGTTGGCACAGAATTAAGCTGGTGTTTGCACTGTCCTTGTGCAGAGACTGTCTCTGAAGAGCTTAATACACTCCTGTGTGGGTTTAAGCCATGTTCAGACACTGATAAGTTTGTAATTTTTCTAACAACTTCATTTTTAATATTCTGCATCTTTACTGACTGCAGCAAATAGAGCAGAACGTGTCCATTTTTCCCTTGCACTGGGTCAGCTTTGGTCAAACATCAAAGGCAAGAAACGTCTCTTAAGTGTTCTTTTGCTGAGTCCTCAATTTAAATGAACCTGCAGGGAGCAGCAAATATATTCCCTGCTATTTTCTGTATCCCAGCTCCTGCGTCCCTCGGGGGTCGCACTCGGGGGTCGCAGCCCCCCTGGAGAGCGGCTGGGGCTGCCGAGCGCCGCTGCTGCAGCCCCGGCACAGCCGCCCCCGGCACAGCGGCTCCGGCCGGCCGCACCTGGGAGATGGTGCGGGATCGCTGCGGGATCGCTGCGGGATCTCTGCGGGATCGCTGCCGGGGCTGGTGCGGGATCTCTGCGGGATCGCTGCCGGGGGGGCTGCGGGATCGCTGCGGGATCGCTGCGGGATCGCTGCGGGATCGCTGCGGGATCGCTGCGGGATCGCTGCGGGATCGCTGCGGGATCGCTGCCGGGGCTGGTGCGGGGCTGGTGCGGGATCTCTGCGGGATCGCTGCCGGGGCTGGTGCGGGATCGCTGCGGGATCGCTGCGGGATCGCTGCCGGGATGCGGCTGCGCGGGGCTCCCTCTGCCGGCGGCTGCCGGGAGTGCCAGGCGGCCCCGGGCTCGGAGCCGGAGCCGGAGAGCGGAACGGGAACGGGGGCTGTCAGCGCTACCCGGGGCTCCCGGCGCTACCCGGGGCTGCCAGCGCTGTCCCGGGGCTGCCAGCGCTGTCCCGGGGCTCTCAGGGCTCCCAGCGCTGTCGCGGCCGTTCATTCACGCAGAAGAACGTGGTCAGGTCAAAATCGCTCGCTACCTGTCGTCTCCAGAGTGCACCACCTGGCAGGGCTTTAAATGCACTCAAAAGTGACTCCAAGGGACGCAGAGCCCATTCCAGCTCTCCGGGGAGAGGAATTGTTTCTCTGTGTATTGTGTAGATTAAATTCTATCCTTTCAAGCAGGTATTTTAGCCACAGGCCATATTTGCAGCAGTGTGTGTGTCTGTGTGTCTGTGTGTCTGTGTCTGTGTGTGTGTGTGCACTCAGTGTTTGTGACTCAGCCTCTGCTCCAGCCCTGGCAGACCTCAGCACGCAGCCTATGGACTTTGGATGGGCCTTTCCCTCCCCCTGTTCCCCAGCAGCAGTTTGCAGCTGAGTGCAGCCCATGCCTGCTGCAGTTTCCCCGTGCTGTTGCAAACACACAAGGTCAGGTTCATGCCTGCTGAGAGAGGCACATCTGGCAGTGCCCCGTGCTTCCACACCAGCCCCATGTGGAGCCCAAACCTGGCCTGCTCAGATTGCACAAGTGAGGACTACAGCATGCAGCAGAGCACCAGGAAAAGCCAGCCCCAGCTGTGAGCCCCGGGAGCCCAGCGAGGGCTTGGCTCTTCCCCTGAGCTCACCTGTAGCAGCATGTGCTGTTATATAGAAATATTATCAATTACATATTATGGCATAATGTAAACTGTCCTTATGTCATGCTGAAGCTCCCGGGCCAGTGCAGGGATTGCTGGGTAAAACCAGCAGGAACCTGGGCAGTGTCTGAGACCCCGTGAATGCCGTGTCAGCCCTGCCCAGGGTGGATGTCAGGTGCTGCTGTGGGAGGAAAGGCTGAGTTTCAGTCAGCAGATCTGTGTGAGACCTGTTCATCACACATGTCCTGCTCAACCACTCTCCATGATTAAATATTTACAATAAGAATTTATTCATAATTAAAACCCTAAATAAAAGGATTACAGAGAAAGTCAGAATAGTTCAGTAAGAAACAGCGCTAATTATTTTCACCCTTGTGGGTTTTTCTGTGTTTGGTGCTTGAATTTCAAAATTAAAATATTGAGATAAACTCCTGCTTTCATGTGAGCACAGTTGGGGGTGATTTCTTATTTGGTGTGAAGCCTGAAAAGGGAGAATTAACACTCATTTAATCATTTATGTTCAGTCATAATTTAGGCCCTGAGCAACAAAGTATTTAAGCGGGAGAGAAAACTTTAGGCAGCCACATATCCAGTGACTCCAGACAGATTATTCAGATGCCTGAACTGAAAAGTTGCTTATTCAGAGTGAGGGAAGAGCAGCATTCCCATGTGCTGGAAGCTGAGTGGTGGAGCTGCAGCAGATGGATGCTGAGAATTTTCAACCCAGGGTGCAAACACAGAGCTCAGTCCCTGCACAGCCACCAGCACTGGGGGTGATGCCCTGGCTCTCAGGGGTTGTGGGACCTCAGAAAAGGCAGGAAATTAATGAGAGTAATTTCTGAGCTGGGGAAAAAGTCACAGAGATGAATACTGCCAGAAAGCCAAACTCACTGCCGGTCACGGGAGGCAGAAGCCCTGAGGAGGGTCTGAGCACAGAGGAGCTGTTTGCTGCACAGCCAGAAAGGAAACAAGCAGAAGGGCAGGAAGGAGGTTGTCAGATCTCCAGCACTATTGCAGTTATTCTTCCAGGTCTGCACGGCTGAAGCAGTTTTTTAGCATCCATCACATCCCCAGTATAGGATGTCTGTAGGGTATGAGGTGAGCCTGGCGCCATTGTAAGAGTGTCATCCTCAAATGGAAATTTGTCACCTCCTTTCAAATGTCATCAGTTTTGTGGGGGGAGAAGGGTGGATATAAGGAAAGATGACGAGCCTCATAAACACTGCTGCTTTTTCCTGCACTGTCTATATATGAATATCATCATCATTTTATCTAAGTAAATCTAAGCCAGTTCAAACTTCACATAATGCCATCAATAACTCTCAAAACAAAGAAAGGTATTTACAACAGCCAAGCTTCATGATTAAGGTATTATCCAAATTCACCACCCAGAATGCTTCAGAGTGATTTCCTTCAGGCTCAACTACAGCCACAACATAGCAGAGATCAATATCTGTGCCATCTGAGTATCATCCACTGCGATCTAAAGGACTGACTAAACAGGAAATAATACACAGATAAAAAGATAAAATGCCCTGGGCATTCCCTCAAAACAGATAAAAAGGCTCACCTTGGGAACTATATATGCTTATAGGGAGACCAAAGGTCTGAATTCTCGTAAGTTACATCTAATATTTAGAGAAGATCAAAAAAACTTCAAAGGATTCAACTGAAAGTTTTAAAACCACAGATGGGAACTGGAGAGAGCCGTGTCCCCCTAGTGCAGGGCTGGATGTGGCACTCCACCTGCTCAGGAGCCACAGGAGCCTTCTGTTCCTGGGAAGATTCCTGCCATGGGTGGTTGTCAGGAGCAGCCCAGGTGAGGAGGAGCAGCACAACCCTGAGAGGAGTCCCTGAGGCTGGGCAGCCTGGCAGGAAGGACAGCCCTGACTTCAGACCAAGCCTCTCTGCCCTGAGCCCCTGAGGTCTGTGTCTGGCAGGGCTGTGGAGGCACTGCCTGCTCCTCCCAAGTGTGGAGCATAATGGAGTAGAAATTGGACCGTGTGGTGCTTCTAACACACATACGAAGTTTTAAACACTGTCCCTAAAGTGCTCACAAAGTCAACCCAGATAATGTAGGTGCTTTGATTTACCCCTGTCCCCTGTAAGAGTGTCAAATGATTCAGTGAAAACCCTTCCATAAAGCCTTCCAGAGGTAGATGAATATATACAGTTGATGGATTCTAGATGTGTGCTGTCAGCCAGGTCCAAAAACTTGCAATAAGTAAATTTAATCAGGAAACATCACTCAGATATGAATGTTTAATGACGCTGATTTCTACTGTGCGCTGCCAAAGCCAGGAGCCAGCTTAGCAGTCAAGAGCCCACAGAGCTCAAGGTTTCAAAACAAACAGCTCTCCTTGGAGATTAGTGTTGCAAAAGATGTGAGCAGGCAGAAGAAGGAATGTTTTGCCTCCTGCTAAAGCATTAACCCAGCACAGGACCAAACTATTGTATGGCACCTGAAAACGTTTCTTTGAAAAGCTGTGTTCACTCAAGCACCCTCAGTCAGTCAGAGCACTGCCTCTTGTACGCTCCATAACCTCCTCTAATGACTCATTTTTGTTGTCTTGTTTGGGATTTTTGTCTTCCCCACTAAACCCGTGCAGGGTCAGGGCTGGGGGCTCTGGGCTGGGCTAGGAGGTGCAGTTTGTACAGCAGGTCTGATGGCAGAACAGCACTTCCTTCTTCAAACCCAGTCCGTCTAGAAGGGCACTGTGAACCCTACAAATCCCACTGTAAATCCTACAAATGGCTGGGAGGATTACAGAGAGAGCTGGTTGGAGACCACTGCACTTTGCACGTGCACACACAGATCCGGTCTGCAGCACTGCAGCCACACCAGCAGCTCGGACTGCAAAGTGCTTGGGCTGCTGTGTGCTCCCCCCTGGCAGAAGTCACCTTGTTGTCAGGATGTCCAGCTTTCTGGGGTGCCAGACGAGCATCTAACCCTGTAGTGACAGCCCTGCAGCAGGCACAGCACGGCACAGCCAGCCCAAGCTGTGGGTGCCCGGCTCTCTGCTGCTCTCCAGCTGCCTTTGCCAGGGGCTGGGCTGTCCTCGGCTCCTCTGCTGCCATCAGATAACCCTGCTGTTGAATCTGACAAACACAGTCACGCACAGCACATGGAACAGCCCTGGACACGTCCGGGCTCCAAAGGGAAGGAGCCGGGAGGGTCAGCGGAGGCAGCCCTGCTGCTCCCCGGCACCGTGTGCCCTCCGGCGCTGCTGTCACAGCTGAGCTCAGCGCACGGCCCCGGGGCGCTGGGCTGCCTGGCTGCAGGCATTCCTGCCGTGAAACTCCTCCATTCATTGCGGGAGCTGGGAGGAGCCGGCGGGGCCCTTTGCAAGATGATTGGAAAGCAGCTGACAAGTCCGGTGAGGAATGAGCTTGTCCCTCCGTGAGCCACACCTGCCCAAAGGCACCCCAGGTGAGTTCTTCTGGCCAGGCTTCACCGACATCTGTGTTTTATCTGCCTCTCCTGCTCGTGTGTGATGACACCAGCCTCACTGCTGCTGTCAGGAATCCTGATAACGCGGGGATGAGTTCACGGCAGAGCCGGGAGGAAATGCTGCTGCATGTGCCGAGGAGGATCAGAGGAACGTGCAGCGCATGAGGCCAGCAGCACGGGCTGAGCAAGGGCGAGGCACGGCCTGACCGCCCAGCCCGGGCAAACACCGGCCCCCCAAGTCAGCCCCTCTCCACAGCCCAGAACAGCCCATCCCGCAAGGATCCTTCACTGGCCATTCCTCAGGGCAGTGTTCGGCTTGTAAACTCCTTCATGTTTGTAGGTAGAATGAAAATTCTCACATGAAAATCTATTTTTAAAAAAATCCCATTCCTTCAGTGAGAAGCGCTGGTTTTCCTACCCAGTTTATTTTCCCTTTACTTCAGTATCGCTTCCCAGCCAAAAACCAGCAGTCAGTCAGTCAGAGGCAGACAAAATCGAAATTAGAGTGGAACATTTCCTTGTGGATAACTGAAGCTCAGTTTCGCTTCTCAGGCTCCTGACACGGGGGCCGTGCACAGGGCAGCGCGGCTCCCGGTAACCGCGGGCAGCCAGAGGCGGGCACCGGGCACCGGAGCGCTGACCCCTTCCAACGGGCTCCTCTTTGCCTCGCCTTTACCCACAGACAGGGCTCGGCTTTTCCCTCCCTGCAGGGGCACGCCAGAGCGCCGAGCCACGCGTGCCCGCGGCCGGTGACCCGGGACAGCGCGGGAGGCTCTGCAGGGACGGGACAGCACCGGGGGGCACAGCGGGGCCGGGCCCGTCCCGCGGCGGGGCGCGGATGGCACGGGGGCCGGTTCGGGCTTTGGCGCGGTTCCGCCGGTGCCGGTGAGCCCGCGGGGGCGGATGGCACGGGGTCGGTTCGGGCTTTGGCGCGGTTCCGCCGGTGCCGGTGCCGGTGAGCCCGGTCCCGGCGCGCTCCGTCCCGTCCGGGCGGCGCCCAGAGCTCCACTCCACGTCTTGGCGCCGCCCGCCGCGTAGTAGCGGGGCCGCGCCAGCGCCCGCCTGTTGTGTTTCTGTTGCCACCCGCCATCTTGTCGCCAGCGCTGCGGCCGGCGGGGCGAGCCCGGGGCGGCGCGGGCGGGGCGGGCCCGCGCTCCGGGCGGCGGCACTGTGAACCCTAC